>NW_023339651.1:12837307-12845873 GCF_004916995.1 Morone saxatilis
CCCCACATGTGTTTTTACTTACTTAACCTAATTAGACCTCTTATAACTGAGCGTGGGCAGACAGTGACGTCCTCTTCGCTCTCCCAGTACAACTGTTAGGTGTGACAACTTACTACCTTATTTTACTTATTGATTTATGAATGAAGATTCATGATGTACACTCCACCCTGCTTCAACCTGAACAAAACCCTGATAAGCCAACACTTGAGCAGGTGTGCAAGACCTTTAAAGTTACAGTGAAACAAAATGCAATTAATGTCTTTTTTTTAAATGACAAGGGTGATTTGAATCAAATTGTTCAACTGTGATTATGTTGTTCAAAAGTGGGAGATTACCTCCTTCACTTTTGTTGTCAGACCAGGAGGAGGATTAGATTAGACCTCAAGCACATTCCTGTTAAATGTAAATCAAGTAGATGGAATCCAAACATACACCTAACATACAGCTATCGGTCAAGCATGGTTTTATGTGACGGGCAGGGTTAGCTTGTCATCCCAAATAACGTTTGATTGGATGAATTTATGTAACTGACAAGATGAGTCAAAAAAAGGAAAATGTTTTACAGCAGGAAGAAAACGTTTTTGACATATTTAGCATGACAAGAGATAAATGAGCAATTACCATAGGAACTTGGTAAATGTAGCTTTTATGACATAACAAGCTCAGTACAACAAGTAAGATGAAAGCATGGATAATAGAGAAAAGGCCGGGCCGCGGTAAATATCTTTATGTGATAGAAAAACACTTAGTGGTTTGTCAAATGACATTGTAAAAAAACTGTGGCATACTGTGAAATGGGTTGCCTGAGTGAATATTGAACTCTAACACGACTCTAAACGAATGATCATGTTTCTCCGTAACTGCTGGATGTGTATACAGCTGTTTGCTAACAGGTTTGACATATTAGCTCTGAAGGTGATGATATTTAAATGTTTACAACTTGTTCCTGCAGCCCAAAAATATATAGCAGGTTTGCTCAACATGATCAACATATCCCATGCAGACGAGTAGCTGTGTTTTTGGCATGATCTATTTGGACAAAACCAATTCTCGCGTAATTTTATCAGAAATGGCCTAAGGTTATTTTGTGTTACTGACATCAGTTATTACATAATTCATACTAGAGCAGATGTCTCTATTTTTCTTGTTGTTGTCTCAGTTTGTCATATAGAGCACTATGACATTTGCAATGTATATTAAGATGCCTACATATGAATATGCTTGATGCTTTGAAAAAGCTAGAACTGCAGTACATTTAGCTAATGACAAAAGAGACTTTCATATGTCTCCCTTAACCTGATGGCCATAGCCACAATGTTGAGCAGTATAATGCGTCACAAGAGCAGCTGTCATGTGCAGTAAGTGAATATATATGTTCTCAGTGTATGCAGAAAGCAAAATATCCATCTGTTAATCAAAGCTGCCTCATTGAAAATCAAAATAGATATTAATAATATCAATGAAAGCTTTAGAGCAAATTGTTCTGTAGACTGCAGATATTGTCTGGTACGTTTCATATCCTTTTCAACAGAAATACTGACCCAGAAATGCATGAGTTTATACACAATATAGTAAATTCACATTTGGAGCATTAAGTTTTTGAAGGTATTGAAGCCTCAGTTAATTTCTTCATCCCCCTTCATCACAGCCTCTCATTCCAAGTTTATGGTAGTTGTGTAAATAATGACGTTTTGTATTGTGTAGACACAAACTGGAACGTCTGAGGGCAGAAATGATCAAACTTTTTCATGGAGACGAAAGCACATTATGATTCGATCATGGACCGAAGCAAGCGCATTATGTGGCAGGACGACTGCTACGTTGATCTTCAGTCTACGGCCTGCTCCGTCTTGTCACAGGCAGAAACAGAGGGTAAGAGTTTCTTCAACAGATTCATTATTTCTCACATGCACTTTGGAGTGGTTCATGTCCGGAGCTGCTTTCCTTCGTGTCCCAAATGTCTTCTACCCTTTCAATCATTCTTTTACTTAATTTTGAGCAAACAAGCATAGTACCAGCTCCTGACAGACAGTAAGATGCGAGCAATCAGTTGTATGCAATTGATCTATATTAGTAATAATGATGGTTATAACTGCATCATTAAAGGCAATGTACATGAAGTAAAAAAGACATGTACTGAGTCCTTGCTGCAGTGGCCCAGGGTTCGAATCCGACCTGGCCCTTTGCTGCGTGTGCATCCCTTCTTCTTCCCCCTTCCTGTCTATCTCTGATTCATAAAGCAATAAAAGCCCCAAAAATAATACTTAAAAAAAAGAAATGTACTGTACTTTCATTTACAACGGAGCAAATATTGATCTCCAGTTCCATTATACTGAAGATCAATCTTCAGTTATGATTAATCTTTAACTACTTTGACATTATCAGCCGTATCTCCCACACCGTGCTGTATTCTTCCTGCATTCTGGTCTTATTATGAATGTTAAGCTACAGAGGTGAGATTAAATCCTTAGAAGCTGTGATTAATGAAATGAGATGAAAGGACAACCTATCCTTTGTGGCTGAAGTTTGTAATTAAAGTCTTCCAAATGAAGGGGGGGGGGAGTTATGACCACCAAACAAGGGATTGAGCATGGTGGGGAGTTAAGGCCAATGGGTGAAGCAGAGGATTTGTGGAGAAAAAAAGGACCAATTTGCTCAGACAACTGAAATAAAACTGAAATAGCAGGGGTAGTTAGAGCTTCACAATTATAAAATAAAACAGGAGACTGATGTCAACTTTTTCAAAGACCTAATTGGTTGGAATAAATTAAATTTGAAGATTTTTATTCATGTAGATGTGGGAATTTGTTCTCAGAGGATAAAATTAGCGTTCATACTCTGTTTCAGGTTTCCTGCACACTGAATCATCTTCCTCTATCTTAAAAGGAAATAGACTGTAGACAATTATATTTTTAGATTAAACATGACAGAGGCAGCCCTTACATACAACAGGGGCGTATATAGAGAAATATTCAAAGGGTGGCATGGAGATTTTAAGGGGTTAATTAATATTTGCTTGGAAAAGCCCTCAAATTAAAATATTTTAACTCAAAAACAACACATAATTTTGGCACATTAGTAAAGCATTGAATAGAAATCAATAAATTGTTTTATTTCCAAATCTTCATAAATTTTTTCAAATACATGTCTTTTTTCATTGAGTAAAGTCTATAATTTAGTCTAAAATGTATCCATAACAGATCATTAAATACATTTCCACTTTTTAACAAGTTTTTCTTTTTTAAATTAATCTAAATTAATGTGTTCAATTTGAAAACATTTCTGACACCAAACGGGATGGCCAGGCATTTTTTTGGGACGGAAGTGGCCACCCCATCTAGATCCACCACTAACGCAGAGTGTGCTATACATTTAATGAGTGAAGCTATTGTTTGTGACTGTCGCCTAGTTACTTTTAATCAAACATGACACACTGCTCACCACGTCCGCTTACCAGTTTCCTGGGGGAAATCCTGATACTGATCAGGAAGCTTACGGGTGTTGAAAACTACTTTGATCTTTCTCACGAATTAGGAGCCAGATGCCAGAGCTGCTCATAATGCTCTTTTTGAAACATTTAATTGGACATATGTCAGATTGCATGCCAAGGAATGATTTTTTTATTTACTCAAAGAGGATAAAGAGTCTTCATTTTGGAGATTTTAAGGCTTTTGGTGTCACCTGTGACAAAACAAATGCTCCTGACAGATACTAACTTTTCAGGTTTGTATAGCTTTATAGAAAACGTCTTACTTCAGATGTGTTTAAACACCTGCTGGGTGTTTTTGCATGGATTATTAAAGGCAAATTAAAAATAGTGTGCTCTGAAATTGTGATGGCTAAAATTGTTGTTAAGTGGAGTGACGTAAGGCTGGGGAGAGATGTGGGCACTTAGGTTATGTATTTTTTGGGTTATCATGCCATCATATGTTTCACAAGCACCGATGATAATTGCTGATTATAGTAATTGCTACAGAAAGCTTAAAGCAAGCTGGACTTGATTGTGTGTCATTACTGTGCCGGGGTGTTGAATTTAGGTCTCTACTAGTGATTAGTTGGCTTGTGGAGTTTGTAAAAAAGACTGTGGTAAAATCCTGAACTCTCTATGTTTTGTTTAATATATCTAATTGACTGTTTATTGCTGTATGTTATGTTTTTGCCTGTAATTACCTCAATCCAGGTTAAAATGGATTAAAGCATTCAAAGGCAATTCCTTATAGGAAACAAAAAAGGGCTCACAAAAATGATTACTATCCAAAAAACACCAACATTATTGTGTAAAACAATACAGTGGTGGACTTTGGGTGCACGGTGCTGCCATGTGAGAAAAAAAAAACACTGCAAAAGTGCCCTCTTGGATGCCTCCTCTGTGGTTATTCATGAGGTTTCTTCTCCTGTGAGATAAAGAGAGTTGTATGCTGTACAGATTGTAAAGCCCCATGAGGCAAATTTGAGATTTGCGATATAGAAAAACCCACAGACATCTATAGAGCCTGCTAACATGCTTACAAGGAAGAGTGAGAGGGGTTAGGAATGGTGTGTGTTTGTGTGGGAGGTGATCAACTTACAAATTACAAAATGAAGGGGATAACCCTAACCATAGACATGAAATTCATACAAAATATTAGGGAAGGAAAAGTGAAATGAAAAAGAAGAACAGACTTTTCTTAACAATTACATGTATTGTGTAATGTGATTACCCAACAGATGAAATAATATAAATAATGTAAGAAAATTATATTTGAATATTAAAGGGAAGCACAACAGAATACAACATATGTGTTATTGCAAAAATTATTGTCCTGTGGTGCACATAATGAGAATGGCTGGCAACTATCCCTTAATAAATTGCCATCAGTACAGTACAGTTTCAGTGATAGACAGTGATCTGCTTGTACAGCCCCATGTTTTCCTTCCATCAGAAAGGATTGTTCTAGCTCAAAACAGCTCAAATTCTTTTTGTTAATTATCCCTTGATAATCTTATTAATCAGTCTTCCTTCTTTTTTTTTCTTCTTTTCCATTTGGTTTAGATCTTGGCTGGATCCAAAAGCATCAAGACCAGCTGCAGCTCTTCGTTACAACCTCCTTTCTGGAGGGGATGTTAACCCATCTCAAAAAGGTTGAAGTCCTGAGTTCAGCTGAGGAGACCAAGATCAAGGAAGCAGGCCGGCTGCAGGACCAGGTTAACATGCTCACAACTATTGTTACTGGCAAAGACACTCAGGGGTCTGATGTTCTCCGGGGCTTCATAGAAAGCTCAGATTCTCAAGTGGCCCAGCTCATCATAAACCACGGTAAGGGGCTTAAAATGGGATTTTCTCTCTTTGTTGGTGATTCTTTTACAAGGTTCTGAAAAAATGCTAGCTCAGGTGGTAGAGATTACCCAGTAATAGCGGGGATCGTCATTTGATTACTGAATTACTCTTAACAGAACGTCAAAGTGCCATTGACAAAGATGTTGAGCCTCTAACTGCTCCTGATGAGCTGTTCAGTGTGTCATTGTATGAATGTGTGCCTGTAATGTAGCACATTGGAAAGCACCATTCTAAGGATAAAAGAGGTATACATTACCAGTCACAGTCTTCATATTACTCAAAATAATCTGAGCCACTTTCCTTTTCTGCAGATTCTATGGTGAAGGAGCACAAAGAGGTGCTGTTACGGCGATACGAGCAGTACAGAGACAGAGATTTGGTCAGCTGCCCCAAACTGAACATCTCTTCAAGAACCTTACTTCTGGTTGATGGACTTTCCGACCTCCAGCAAAAAGAACATGACTTAACACAGGTGGGGGTGACTCGAGGAAGGAAAAGAAATCATCTTAGACAGCTGGGGCTGGCTAAACTCTTGGAGCCCCTGACTCGGGTCAGCTTACCTCCCAGAGTCTCCCTCACAGTCGGGGTGGCTGGTATTGGCAAGACAACCTGGGTCCGACACTTCATCAGACAGTGGAGCCAAGGGGTCATCTGCACAGATGTGAGCTTTGTCTTACCTTTCACTTTTTCTGAGCTGAACTCATTGGAGAAACTTTCTGCTGAGAAGCTTGTGAAAATGGCTTTTCCCCATTTAACAGACCCCAATCTGATCCTGAGCAGCTCCTGTCGCACACTGCTCATACTTGACGGTTTGGATGAATTCCGTTGCACTTTAAATTTCTCAGATGCAGCTCCTTGCAACGACCCAAAGAAAGAAGTGTCCATTGATGACCTGGTTACTAACATCATCCGGGGGAATCTGCTCCCTGATGTAGCAGTGTGGGTGACTTCCAGGCCAAGAGTGGCCTCACTCATACCTGGAGGATTGGTTGACAGGGTGACTGAGATCCCAGGATTCAGCCCAGATGACATCCAGCTCTTCCTAAACCACCACTACTCTGAGAGGGATTTTGCCAGTAAAATATGGGCACACTTGGAATCCCATAAGATCTTAATGGTGATGTGCTACATACCATGCATTTGCTGGATAGTAGCTGATACTCTGGTGTACATCATGCAGAGTGGAACCCAAGAGAGTCTTCCAAGGACTTGTACTGAACTGTACACTCACTTTTGCTCCATGAAGGCAGAAGTAGGTGAGCCAAGAGGCAGGGAGCCTGTAAAGGTGGAGCAGCTCCATGGGAGCAATCGCAAACTGCTGGGGAATCTTGGACGACTAGCGTTTTATGGGCTCATCAAACACAAGTACACCTTCAGTGAGCAGGACCTCAGGGCCTATGGGATAGATTTACTGCTAACTCAGTGCAGTCTTGGTGCTGGAGTTCTTGTTCGGGAGGAGTCGGTTATATACACAACATATCGGTTCACTCATTTGACACTGCAGGAGTTTCTTGCAGCTACTTTCTACCACGTCTCCTCCAAGCGGGCCATCTTTGACTTATTCTCAGAGAGCACTATGTCTTGGCCCAAGATTGGTTTCCAGAACCACTTTAGAAGTGCCTTTCAGCACTCGCAACAAGCTGAAGATGGTCACTTGGACGTGTTTGTGCGCTTCCTGACGGGCCTGCTGTCCTCAGTGGCACTGAAACCTCTTGCTGGGCTACTGGCACTCGGGAAAGATGATGGCAATCAGAAGGCATGGGCAGCAGGGTTCTTGCAAGGCCTCTTGGTCAGCGGGGGTGCTGTTGTGTCACTGCGTGCAGTCAACCTGGCTTATTGTTTACAGGAGCTGCAACATACAGAGCTGTTGCGGAGTGTAGAGGAAGACTTACAGATGGGAAGTCTAGCAGGGAAGTTAACTCGGGCTCACTGTGTTGTGCTGGGCTACCTCCTGCATGTGTCTCCGGAGTGCAGTGAACAGACCAACCTAACAGGCTCTCTGAACTACACAACAGTGAAATGTTTGCTCCCACAGTTGCTGTACTGCAGCCATCTCAGGTCAGCTACCCAAAGCACTGTCTCCCAATAAACAAAACCTCAGTTTGAAGAGTGCCACTTACAACTGATCTACTCTACAGGTTAGAGAATAATCACTTCAAAGATGATGTCATGGAATTGCTGGGAAGCCTCCTGAGCGCCAAAGACTGCCATATCCAGAAGATAAGGTGAGCTCACACTTACTCTTCAACTGCTTATCGAGGCAAAGCGTCATATGAGCATTTTACAATCTAATAGTTCTGAACCACCGTATCAAATGAACTTGCCTGATTGCTTGCATAAACGGTGAAACTTTAATTACAAATTAGTGTCGGTCTTGTTGATTACAAGGGTTTAAGAGACACTTAGTGATTATGATGTGGTCGTAGGGTTAGTGTGGTGATGATGAATGTGATTATCATTAAAATGTTGTACTATGTACTTGTACTATATGATTGTAACGTCTTTTATTCCCCCATCTCAGTTTGGCAGAGAATGACATCAGCAACAAAGGTGCCAAAGCCCTGAGTCGAGCCCTCTTGGTGAACCGGACGCTAACTTCTCTCAAGTGAGTTCTGCTTGTTGTCACTGATTACAACTGAGCCCTTTGAGTCCATAAGAGGAAACTGGTGTGCTTGCTCTTCACTAAACTTAAGTAGGGTGTTTTGCCTGAAGACAAAGAGCATTGTTTGACAAAAAGAAAGAGCCAGAAAAAATGGGTTCTCCATAAGTCAAAAACAGGCCACATAACCCTTTATTTTTAAATACTTATTAGGAATTAAGAATTAGGTCAGAAATGAAAGATGGATTTGAATGCATTCAGCAGTTGTGTGTACTGTAATACACAATACATTACAACATATTCATTGCTGGCATTGGTTTATCACAATATCTGTGAACAATATTGTTAAATCCATGTCAGAGCAGATTATACTCTCATGTAAACCAGTGTGATTTTAAAGCTTTGCTTCCCTGCAGTTTATAGATTATAGATTATTACCATTACCATTTTTCTGGTGAACAATTATTCAACATATATTGAACATGTTGATGCTCATTTCTATAAAATGATAAAAATAAAAATTCCACTCACTTTTGGAAAAACATATAATATACTCTCAGATTTTGAGTTATTACTTTGCAGTGAAGTGGTGTTCAATAAATTTGTGGTCCTTGAATTTCATTTCATCATTCCCTCTCTCTCTCTCTCTC
>NW_023339651.1:12846045-12854584 GCF_004916995.1 Morone saxatilis
AATTGAATTGAATTGAATTAGAAATTGCCATAATTGCTGCAGTTTCACAGGCACATACATTACTACCTGATGTTTCCATTATTCTACATTGCTGTGTATTATCATCATTACCATATGTTTATAATTTAGTCTCCGGAACAACAACATCGGCTCTAAAGGTGCCAAGTTCCTGGCAGAGGCTCTGAAAATGAACCAAGTGCTGGTATCAGTCAAGTGAGTATACAGAAAGTGATCTTGCAAAATGCCAGTATAACACTTCAACTTGGTGTAATTGCTTTATTCCCCTAACCACTCATCAGCTTCCAGAACAATGCCATTGAGGAGGAAGGTGCTCGGGCCCTTGCAGAAGTACTGCAGTGCAACCGCAAACTGGTGTCTCTCAAGTGAGTTTTGTCTGCCTTTAACCTGTTTATTGCATGTCCTTTGGATAGTATATGTGTGTGTGTTCATGCGTATCATGAAGAGTAACCAGTTTTTCTTCCCTGCATAATGATTCAGTCTACAGAAGAACACGATTGGAGCAGGAGGAGCCAAAAGGATTGCAGATGCACTGAAGACAAACCGGACTCTTACAAAGCTGATGTAATCTTAAATTAATACATTCATAATTTGCTGTACTTTTTCCGTCACTGTACTGACCGTGATCAATTTGTTGCACTGGTACAAACATTTATTATTTAGCCCAGTGGATTAAAGACTTTTTCTATCTTTATATTTTTTGTAGATTTTTGTCTAGGTATACACCCTGGCAAACACAGAGCCTTTAATTGGGTGATATATTGTCAAGATTAATGATTTTACTTTTTCTTAATGTGTCCAGTCTATTTTTGTTCTTGTCTGTAGTCTTTGTAGCAACCAACTTGGGGACAAAGGAACAATCGCTCTGGCAGAGGCTTTGACAGTCAACCACACTCTGCTCTCACTTCAGTCAGTACCTTCACATTATCGCCTTCTCTTCAAGTCTACTGCTAATGCATTTTAATATTGTGGGTCATTGTCATTGACAGTATATGTAAGGGAATTATGCTTTGCTTTACAGACTCTGCAACGATGATGCAGTTTGTCAAATATTTCACGACTGTTGAGTTTAACTTTTCTTTTTGCAGGCTTCAGAGTAACTCAATCAGCAACAGAGGGATGACAGCCTTAACCAAAGCACTTAGGCTGAATCGTGGCCTTGTCTCCTTAAAGTGAGTATTAAACTTGAAGCTTGTCTGTGTTTTACCAGGTAGTTTTCCTGTATCAACCAAAGACTAATGTCATTCAGGACTTGATCCTGCAACAAAGTATCTTGAGTGCTCTCTCTGTTTTCTTGACAGTCAACTTTATTAGACTTAATTAGACTCATGTATTATTACAGCCAGTTCTTTAAAGGAATAGTTTGACAATTTGTCCACAAAAACTACGTTATTCTCTGTCCTTCTGAGAGTTAGATGAGAGGATTCATACTCATATCTGTATGATAAATATAGAGAGCTCAAGTCTTGACGTCATGTACGAGCTAGCCTTTGTTCCCCTTTTTTAACTCAGCATTTCATTTCATTCGTCTTTCTGAAAAAAATAACATGTTTCTGGGGTTTACTCTAAGACAAAGCGGAATCCACTGCAGCACTTGCTATTACAAGTTGAAAACCTGAGAACCTGAAAACCTGAAATTCTGAATAAACAACAATTCCATTTTTTTTTTTATGTTATTTTGCCGTTATTTGCATTAAATTAAATTATTTTCATTTTTATGGAGGTTAGTAAGGTTTTCTTACCTCTGGAACAGAACCCCAAAGTTCTGGTTTCACTTCAAGCTCAGCTTTAGTGCTCTAGACGTTCTAGGAGGGGGTTGTTATCATTGGACAGACCCAGGTTAGCTGTTTCCCCCTGTAGTCAGTCTTAATGCTAAGCTTAGCGAACTGAAGCAGCTGCCTGATGTAGCTGTACATGTACAGTATTAATCTTTGCATCCTACTCTCTTAAAATGGGGTGACATATTTCCCAAAATGTCAAACTATTTCTTTAGGAAAAGTGCTACTAGATATATAGTAATATTGGGCCTCAACACTAGTCAAATATGAAATATGGACACAAGACATCCTCAGCTTTGATATGGTAATTTCTTTCTTTTTTCTCTTTTGTGAATTTTTATATCTGGTTAGTTTAAGGGAGAACTCAATCGGTGTGGAGGGAGCAAAGAACATGGCCCACGCCCTCTATGAAAATAACTCTCTACAAGACCTCGAGTGAGTCACCTCATTAATGGCAATGCATAGTGTAATGCCCTATAAAGGCATCAAAATCCCACACTGTTCAGAAAATGTCACTGCGCCAGGTATGTCACTCTAGGCTATTGTATTATGGAAAACTGCAAAACCCATGAGATTACTGTATAAATGAATGCTGTGGCTGCATAACAATTTCTCCTCTAATAACCTTTACCCAAATTAATTGTGTAAAAGTAGAATTTTCAAACTTCAAAGCTACATGTTTTATCAGCTAGAAAGTATTGCATATTGCGAAATCAGTGACAAACTTAAAAATAACGTATATAATAAAGTTTTGGATTGTTTGTAATACATTTACTGTGTGTATCTGTGTGTGTGTGCTTGTGTGTGTATCTCAGTCTCACAGCCAACCTGTTGCATGATGAAGGAGTTCACGCTATAGCTGGCGCAATCAAGATGAATCAAGGCCTCACCTCTTTGCAGTAAGCGAGGCTTGTATTGCAAATGCAAGCACACAAATAGACTGACAGACATAAGCATATTATGCATCACCAGCTCAACTCGTTTTGAACAATTTTAAGCACCACGTTTCAGAAACATTTGTAGTAAAACACAATATCAGACAATAACATTAGTTATAACATTATTCATTGGAAGGCAGAAGAACTGCTAAGATGGATCAGAATTTCCCCTTGTTGTCCTGTTAAAAGCTAGTATAAATAATATTTTTATACTAACAATTGATAAATTACTATATATAATATGAAAGGGGATGAAACTCTGCAGTTTTTAAGTTCACTCTCATTGCTCTCATTAGTACGGTAGCCCAGACGTGTCAAATGGACAACACTTTATTCTAAATTTATTCTTGATTTATGCTAACATTACTACATAGCTAGCTTCATAGCTGAACATAAATATAAAAATATAACGACATGTACAAGAGATTTCCTCTTCCACGTGTTGGCTTTTGTATTTGCGTTTTCGAATTTGCAAAGCATTTTGGATATGCAGTTTGTTCTACACGTCTGGGGCCACCGTACAACAGCACTGTTGTTATCTTCTTCAGTCTGTTTTCTAGCCTGGCATCACTAGAACATTTTGCAAATTAGTCAGGAACATCTCAGTTAATTTTTGATTTCCAAAGGGTTTTATCAACAGATGTGGACCAAAATGCCTCTGAATACAATGGGATAGAAATACAATCAATCAAAGCAACAAAATGTGTAACGTAGCGTAGTTGGTAAATTAAACTTGTTGGGAAGTTTGGCAAATGGATCTTTCTTATCAACAAAAGTTTTAAGTGTAGTTGTTTGTTTTATACTATCCAATTTGTTTAATACTGAAGCAATAGTGGATTCAACAGAAACCGTTCCACATCAATGACAGCCATCTCGGTTGTTTACGAAAATGCCTCAGCTGCCAATAAGCTCACGCTCCGCTGTACAGTGATCATATCAGACCCGCTCCATATTATATAAACAGATCCAGGTCGAGTGGAAATCAGTCTGAATAGGAGGGTGGCCACACACATCTGCCACAGCAAATTCTGTAAAAAAAACAAAAAAGCTCTAAAACCCCACTCTTATGCTTCCTGTCTATGCTTATAAGGTATATATATCAATATATATATCAATACACATAAATTAATTCAGGTTTAAAGATTAAAACACAATTTAACTGCACAATCACAAAACACAATTTCTTTGCGGCAGTATTACTGTAGATATATTGTTTGTGCTTGTGACATATAAAAAATGTGCCTTAGAGTTGACCTTTTGTGCCTCTCTTTGTATTTTTACAGTCTCCAGTGGAATTTCATCAAGTCCTCTGCCACTAAAGCTCTTGCCCATGCACTCCTTTCCAATGCCACAATGCAGCTCTTGGAGTAAGGCCACAAGCTCAGGCGTCTGCCATTGACCGCCTAATTTCACTTACCTCTTTTCCACATACTATTTTCTCTGTAATTAAATTGATCTCTCCCGAAATTTCAAAGCTGTATTCTGTTAAGGAAGTCTGGGTTGAGATTATTGTGGGTGAATGACTGGCTAAAGGATTTTATTGACTGATCATGGTGTTATCAGTTGCTAAACAGTTATGATGAATTCCAGTCACAGGGCTGTATTGTTATTTATAATTGTCTCTGTGTTTGTGTCTCTGTCTTTTGCTGCAGTCTACAGGAGAATGCTATTGGGAATGAAGGTGTCATTTTTCTTGCTGAAGCCCTGCAAACCAACTCGTCTCTACGTACATTATGGTTGGCATTACAATCACTGATCAATATTTATTTCTGTTCAAATAAAATAGGTGACAGAAGTCCGTTTTTATACATCAAAGTACATGTACATTAACGTTAAAAAAAAGTTGCAATTGACCAAAATCTTCATGTATGCCAATTTGTTGATTTCTTTTATTTACCCGTGTGTTCACTGTTTTGTGTGCTGTCTTTTTAGTCTGCAGGGTGTCTCAGCGGGAACAAGTGGTGCTATTGCAATGGCAAAGGCTCTAATGACAAACCAAACCCTGCAAACATTAGAGTGAGTCCGAGCTCTGTCTTGTGACAAACTGTTCCTTTGTTATCTCACATTCAGCCACATGCTGTTTAACAATCCAGCTTTAAAACCAGCAGAGCTCAGTCTTGTTCCTCAGTAGTGTTCCTGTTTTCTACTTTGTGAGTTACAGCTGATTGTATTACAGGCCATCATTTGGCTCAAAGAAGACCATGCAGGACGATTGGGTTGATGAGAAGCATTGTTACTACCCTTGAAGCTCATTTTCTTCTTTTACTCTGTCTGAAAAACATTTATGTTGTCAGATGTGATAGCTTTTGATTGGTCTCTGTTGGATTTGGAACTTGTTTGTCTGTTTAAGCCTGACAATGCAAGCACATAATTGACGGTTTACTTAAAACAGACATTGTTTTGTCAGATAATTTGTTTATACCGTAGTAACTATCCCTTTAGCATTTTTAGGTGTGTTAGACGAGGGGTTCCCAAAATTTAACTTCAAGGACCCCCACAACAGATTTTGTCTTAATTAATCCCTTGTGAGTTCCAACTTCCAAAATTTGTGATAAAAGTTCAAATATTCTATTCCTCCTTTTTCTGAGGATCCTCTACTAATTTTATCCATAAACACCTTGGTTGTATAGAAAGTGAATTATACTTTTAGCTTAACAAAGTATTTTCTCATAGAGGGTTTCTTTCAATCTTCATGTAAAGTTCAATGTAATTGAAATTAAAATGTAATCAGTCTGTAGGTAATTTCACAATCAGGCAAAAAAGACTTCCAGATGACTTCCAACAGATCAACACAGTGACAAAACAACCCAATAACACAAAATAGATGAAAAGGCTTAAAATATGGATATCAAAAACAATGACAAAAGAAACCGTCTGTGAGAAAACACATTGTAAACTTCAAGTATCAATTTCCTAGTCCATTGTGAATAACCAATATTTGATGTTATCACATTTTCTACTACTGTTTCAGTCTACGTGGGAACACTGTAGGGATGGAGGGGGCCAAGGCTCTGGCTAACGCACTGAAAGGCAACAGAAGCCTGAAATCATTAAAGTAAGTCCTGACTGGACTTTACCATGAGCCATGTGAACCTATCTATATTACCTACTTTACTGTGAAAAACACATTTTACAAAACTTAATTTTCTGAAATTAAATTTCATTAATTTAATGCATTTGATTTGTAACAGGCAATTAACATTACGCTGATCATGAGGCAGCGCAGAGCTCATATGTACTACACTTAACAAACAGTGTTCAGCCAAATCCAGAAAAATAAAAGCTTTGTACTTAAATCACTGGACATATGATTAAATGTGTATCATCAGTCTGCAGGAGAACTCTCTGGGTATGGATGGAGCCATATTCATTGCAACTGCCTTGAAAGGCAACCATCAGTTGACATACATCAAGTAAGTTTCTTTTTTACCCTTCTCTCTCTCTTTACTGCACAATTCTGTGTGTGTTTGTTTGACTGAAGGCCGTATCTCAAGGGACATGCTGCCATACAATAAAAATAGCTTTCTGTTCATATATATAACTAGTTGTTGTTTTTTTGCAGTTTGCAGGGAAATGGCATCGGCGAGTCTGGAGCAAAGGTCATATCTGATGCTATACGAGCCAATGCTCCAGGATGTGTGGTGGACATCTGACTCTCTACTAAGGAAGGTTATAGGTGTAGCACAGGAATAACAGCAGGCTGTGTAATCAGAAATATGTGTAAACTATGTAATTTAGTAAATAGAATTTTTTTTTGTTCAGTAATTTAACTCTAGCTGTGTGTTGGTACTTGGATATCACTCTATACCTGTTATAGATAAATATTTGCATATTTATAATAACATTATTATTGAAATACCAGTTGCCATCCAATGAATAAAAAAATGATATGACAAGGATGAAAATATTTAGAGTGGCACCAGAATTTAATGTAAAATACACTCAGAATGCATAAGAGTGGAGCTGCATTTCTCTTTAGTTGTCCTAATTAGAATTTCTTTTTTTTTTCTTTTGCTCTATTTGCACAAATGAATCTGGTCTATAAATAAAATGGATAAAATGGCCACTGTCACTCACATTCCACTCTCATTTTCACCCCTGATATTATTACTATTTCTGATGAAAACATTATTTCATGAGGACTGGTCTGACTTCATAACTTTGCTGTATTCTTTGGCTGCACAATTGACTGCAAAAAAATACTTGTGTGTTATAAATACAACCATATATTTTTTCATGATGGTTGTTGGCACTAGAAATATCTATTTTCTTTACTATCAAGAAATTAAAGTTGTTTATTTTTCACTTTACAACACAGGGTTGCACAATGAATGTAAGTTGTAGCCCCTGCATGCTACACGCACATAGAACATATATAAACATATTTTGATTACATCTGTCTTCTTTTCAAACTTTTGGTTTATGTTAATTTTCCTTGCTAAATCATCTGATCATCAAGTATGTGCAAGAGTGCCAAGAAGCAAACCAAAGTAGATAATTTTTTTGTTCTTATATAGCAAGATTAAATTAGCTCTGTGACGTGTTTGTTCAGTGTGAATCCTTCTATTACTCTAGTCCTCCTGACAAGCCGCTTAATGTGTGGCACTTATACCTTACACCTAAAGCTGCATGCTCATTTTGTGCACTGACACCACTTGCATAGTGCTAAGGTAACGTAATTGAGTGGCTTAAGAAGTAGTTAAAGCTTCGACTGGTATCCGTGGCAACAAAGCATCATTGAGTCACGCAGCAAAAGAGATAGCTTGAACAGTTTCTTATGGTCCTTGTGATCGCTCTGTTCTCTCATTACTTGGGCTTCAACTGGTGGTTGGGAAAACCTAGAGACAAAGAATTCATAGCAGAGTAGATGCCATATTATTTAGCTGGATAACTCCCTAAATGGAGGGAGACCTAACTTAACAGCCCTTACTGGGTAGAAATAAATTTTTCTTCCAAATATAATACACTTCGGCTAACCATAGAGAAAGAAATGTGTTTGTTCTGGAGCCACTGGCTGGAAGAGTTTTTTTTTTACTCGACTAGAGATACACACAAAAATAGTGTTTGAAGAATGTTTTGACTAGTCCCCTTCCAAATGTTGTAAAAAAAAAAAAAAACAAAGTTAACAAAGCCCTAACCTCCATACATTTTGGCGACAGTCCTAATTGGTGGCACCAATCTAGCAAACTAATCAAAGACAGCCAAATGTTTTGTAACACCCCTTTTCATTTCACTCCCTAATTTGTTGGTAACTCTGCCTCTTGGCAATGAGTTTGATAATCAACCACTTAATATGCAGACTGCTTTAGATGTCTGAGCTAAGAGTGTTGACTGTTGCTGCTAATTTTCTCTGGAATCCAGGACCAAAGAATGTAAGACATTTTACAACAGTTTATGGTTACTTGTGGACCTTTATGGAAAACAATGAACGTGCTTATGTGCTGCATTACGCTGCTCAGTGTGACTTGTAAAGCTCTGTGAGGCGTTTTAAAGCAAGGTGTTTAGCACTTATAATGTTTAACATATTAGCTGTCTTAGTATAGCATTTTACATACTAGCATTTGCTAATTAACACTAAACACAAAGTAGCCTATAGTTGAGATTGATGGGACTATTTTTGTATTTTGTATTTTTTTGTATGTATGTGGTTCCTAACCCAAAATACTGGGCAAATTAAAAACATGACCTGATGATACATGAAAAGTTAAGAAATCACCAATCTCATAACACTTCGTCCTGAATTGTAACATTTCACAACCAAAATGTTAACCATATGATGGCACTGGAGGAAAAGTAAGTAGATCC
>NW_023339651.1:12854684-12859007 GCF_004916995.1 Morone saxatilis
ACTGGAGGAAAAGTAAGTAGATCCGCAAAAGGGCATTAATGTGCAAATCCATCCTTGCAGTTATTCATTAGCTGTTAGTGTGGCTAAAAATGGCTGAACATATGAATGGTTTTATGAATTATTTTCACACCTGTGCAGTTTTCTTCCTTTTCATGTAACCACTTAATCATTTTACACATAAGGTGTGAAGGAGGTAAAAATAACATGACACTCATCAGCAAATATTGAGCAAAAACCTTACAAAAGCTTCACTAGTGCACTTAATCTGTTAAGAGGAGGGTGTTGTATGGTCAGGAAGCAAAACATAGGGTGCATAGTAGGAGAGAATGGCTAACAAAAAACTGACTCTAGACCGATTGTGAATGCTGATTGGACCATTCGCCGGACCTTCTAATTGAACCAGGAATTTAGACCATCTGTGCCTTAAGACTGGTTTAATTAATGGCAGAAAGTGACACAGAGGGATGTAAATAAGAAAATGATGATGATGAAGTTGAAAATTGATAAGTTTCTGTTTTTCAGTGTGTTTCATTTGTCCAAGACAGTGCTTCATTACAGCACACAGGAGGTGATGGATGATAACGTAAAGAGCAAAATTTGAATTATCACAAACCGCCGGAGCTCCATCCAGAGACAGCTGGACTCATTAAAGTTGGTTTTTTTTTTCCATCTCTCGTCCCTTCTGCAATAAGTTTACTGTAACTTTAAATTAATCTGAATATAAAGTTATTGAAATGCAAACAGTTATGTCTTTCTATTTGAATGGAAATGGGGTGTGATTGCTTGTGTATGGAAAAAACTTTTGGTAAGTCATCCAAATTAAGAAGGATGATGTTGCAAAATGCTTTCGGGCACTGTGTTTGGTCACATTTCTACTTCAAACTGAGAATACAAATCGCAACGGTGCCTGCACTGACAATAATTGCACAAAACACACTTTTCACCACCAATATGTGGGTTTTTGGCAGGCTGTGAGAGCGCAATTATGATTTTCTTGTTTTTTAAACTATTTTTCAAATAATGTGAAAAAAGCAACATAAAATCAGTCCTGACAAGAACAAAAACACCTAGTTTCTTTTGAATCCCATAGTTCAGGTCCATGCACCATTGATCGTCTCACCTTTGACCAAGCTGTCAAGGAGTGTGACAATAAATAACCACTCTCTGCTGGTAGTCCGTGAGTGGCCACCAAATGTTCAGAAATTACTCAAACCCGAATTGGCTCGGGGCCACTGCTATGCATTGTATTGTCATCTAGGGCCACTTCAGTATTCAAGTACTAAAATTATTTAGTTTAGTTCTTTTTATTCTTCTTCTATTAATAGTAACAACAAGGTTTGAGCTTTAGCTTCCGCTTCCCTGTTTGAGCATGACGTTGAATATTTGTGCTGCATCTGCCTTGTTTGCAATTTTAAAATAGTGAGTGTGGCGCAGAAATGTTTGTATGAAACTGAAAAATTACTTTATGCCTTTAACTCATGAGTTAAAAATTCTATCATAGCTTGCTTTGTTAAATCCCATACTATACAAATTGCAGGAATTCGATTGTAGAATCCATGATGATGATGTAAACATTAAAAAGAGTAATTTTAAAAGACTCAGAACCTGAAACCTGTAAGGTGCCAATATCCTCATCATTTGTAAGGTCTTAAATTTGGGATCAAACACAAATGTATTATCAAAAGGAAGTTAGTACTCGTCTCGTGGCCTTTATCAGCAGAAGGAGTTTGCTTTGTTGTCATAGAAATGGTTTAGTTGTTACTGCCAACTCAACCTTACAGGGGCCATCAGATGCAACAGCAAGAAACCTGAACAAAGGACTGAATGAACACTGGAAATGTCTTTGAACACCACAACAAAAACATCACAGCATCCACCAGGAATGGGTCAAAGCTCATCGACTAAAAGATACGGTCTCTGTCAGACCTCACCCACTGACACATGTCACTGACAGGGGCTAGCTAGTGTGCGTCCATTTTGTTGATTGTTTGGTAGTCTGTGAAACTGTGCAGAAAAACAGAAAAAAAAGGTTATAGCATGATGCTTTTCTGTCAAGTGAAATCTACAAAAGGCTTTTTATATGTTTGGCTTAGCACTCTGATGTTAGCTTAGTAACACCTAACACATTAGCTTTGTTCCCTTGGCTGCATTGCTTGCGTACAGATCATATAGGCTGTGAATGGGTACGACTTTGAATCATCCATACAAATCAAACCGTTCAAACAAACACCTGCTTCATCCTTGAGGGGATTCTGGAGTCAAAACTGTGATTCAGAGGCTAGATGTGTAAACAATCTGCATGCATATAAGTCATGCATACAACATTTCCAACACATTGACTTCGACTGGTGGAGGATACGGCAGCCGTGATACAGATAGACGAAGACACGTGTAGATCCATTCAGAGCTGTGGGAGTGGAAATCAGGCTTACTCACATAGGCAACACACAATTTCACACTGAGTGATATTTAAAAGACCTCTGCTTGATAAATCCGAGGCGGGAAATATCTGACTGAGGGTTCTAATGCAGCCTTTGTTCATCAACCCCAGAGTACTATTTTGCTCCCAGCAGTAATCAGTTGTAAGATTTTCCCATCTTGCCACAATTCAAAACAAAATGTTAGTTTGTATTTTGTTGTTTTTGTCATTTTTACTGTTTCTTTCTGTTGCATATTCATCGCCAGATGCATAAAACACCTTCAGAATTTATTCAAGTGCATTGACTTTTCCATAATTGGCAGCCTGAATTCCCAATGAGATTTTTTTGTCAGCTTGCTGCCTAAAAGACCAACTAGATACACTGCCTAATGTCATGATATACTATATTGAGGTAGGCATGCCAGTTAGTTCATTATCTAATTCATCATATTACATTTTTTACATACAATTTCTTCCTCTACTCTCAACGAGGTAAATGTCCTAATATTCATTTTAAAAAGAGATACTTTTGAAAGACATTTTTGAAAGGAAACTGACAATCACAGATCTGTCCATAAATAATTATATCATACAAAGGAACTGCTTTTATAAAAGAAAGGGAAAAGGAAATTAAACTCCTCAGCTACTGTATAATTCAAACCACAGGGAAGCCCACACATCTTATAACATCGGCCTATGTGCTGATCACAACAGAACTAAAAATACTGCAGTAGAGTGACAACAGTGACAGCTATTTATTATTTTGCTATCAGTGCAAAACACCAGCAGCTGTAGGAACACATAAAGGCAATAACTGCAAGAACTTGAGTATAATTCCGTTATATTTGTGCATAAGTCAATGTGGGCTGGCCTGGGCACACTGATGCATGACATGAACAAAATGTAGCAGTCAATTACATATATCCAACCTGCAACTACCTGTCATTTGACACCTTCATTCAAATTAGGCTCAACTGTCTGATAAATTAAAAATAATCATAGACTTAATTAGTTGTATTTTTCCTGCTGAGCTTTCAGGCAGGCAGACGTCCCTAAATTTAACAGCACGCCTGCCTGAGACTGTTTTTTAAAAACAGACTGTGATGGTGGTAATTATAGCTTCTTTCTTTGCTCATGGTTTTATTGACAGTTGAAGAGATAATGTGTGACTTCATACAGCTGAATATCCTTTTACAGGAGCTGCTCCATATTTAGAATCTAAAGCAGCTCTTTGAGCACTTTTGCAAGTACCTGCACCAATCACAGCTTTTGTTAAATTTGTGTGTACCCCCAAATATCTTAAGGTTTAAATCGTATAATATACTATAAGCAAAAGAACACACATCAGCATGTTGGACATCAACAATCCCCACAGAGTTTAAATGATGATTCAGGGTTAAACATTTTCAAAGAATTCCTCAAGCTTTTATAGTTTTCAGTGCAATGTGTATAATCAGTAATATTTCTTAGGCATTTGAGCTTCCAGACTGTCGGACTCTTGGGCTTAATGCACAGAAGTGCATTTTGTTTTGAGTCTTGGTCTATAATCAAAATACATAAGTACACATTGAGATCCATATCAAAGCAGTTTATCAATGAGAACACTAATGCAGTACAAGGGTCTTTTCTATACCCATCTTTATTCCATGCTCTGTTAATGATCAAGTGTACTAACTCATTGCATTGGTGGCTGTTGCACTTGCAAGGCTAAAAGTACTTTATAAGTGTTTAAAGGATTTGTAAGGAACCTCTATTTCTGGCTACACGTAAACATCCACAAACAACTTCTGTTTTTAGATATTTGCTTATTTTCCTCCCAGTGTCACAGCTCTCTCAATTTCTCATCTCTTTCATTAACACAGTGTGGCAAAACACGTTTTTGTTTTGCCACACTGTGTTAATGA
>NW_023339651.1:12859107-12861418 GCF_004916995.1 Morone saxatilis
GGTAAAACTGGCACCTCTCCAGCTACCAGTGCACACAAAGAATACACAAACTGTCATACATAACATACACATAATACATGTCAGCATGGCTTCTCAGTGAGTACACTGGATGCTAATGCCCCATTTTGACAGCTAACATGAAAAGAAACTTCCCAAAACACTCATGCACTGCAGCATAATCATTTCTCCTCTGTCTGTCCATGCTCCCTACTCTAATTTTTGTCAAAATGTGGCTAAATCTGTTTGACCCTCGTAAGCTAGCAAGCAAACACATGCATTGGTTTGTGCATTGTCAGCTTCCTTCTTTTTCATTGGTTGTTTATAAGAATGGCATTTAATATGGCATGGGCGTTAGTAGTTGCCTGGTTGTACAGCCACAGATTAACATTAGCATTCACAAAATTTGTTTGCCTGCTGTTTAGTGGGTAACATAAAATATAAATCATAGCAGCATAAAAATTTAAATGTTTCAAATCACAATCTATTGCCCTTACATTAAGTCTAAGAATTCTTCATCTTTAAATTAACAAGTCTTACCACATGTCATGTCTAAATGGCAATAAAAACAAGTCAAATGTGGACCTTTATTCTGTTTTTTTGTTCTACCAGGAGTCAAAAGGAAATTTAGTCTAGATCGTCCTCGAGGAAAAGAGATAACAGCCTTTCCGATAACCATTTAAATTTAAATTATATTGTATTTCTGTCAACAATCCTTATATACATTTAGAGGGGTATAGGGAAATGGCTTTCACACAAAAATGTCTATTTTGCTGCAGTCAAGCATCAACCCAGGCTCTTATCAGACCTGCTCTTTGTCTCTTTTCATTCATACAGCACCTGTTTTTCCAACTCTTAGCCTCTAGACTAGCCCCATCATTATTATTAATATGCAGCATAGACAGCCTAGCTTCTTTTCAGCTTTCCAATTCAAGAAGACAATAAATAGTTCAACTGAGGTCTGATTCTGAGAAATAACATCACGGAAACAGACCGCAGGATGAAAGAATCAAATCAAAACTAGAATGAAGATATAAATACCAAAACATCCTCTGATAGGTTGTGCTCAGGTCCTCTTCAGCCTCATTAATCTCCAGAGATCCTGGCAATGGAAACTCTATTCTGTTGTGGTATACTATGCACTGACGGTTTCATCTGAGGAAGCAATTCTCCCTTACTTCACAAAATGCAAACATCTAAAACTTGTCAATGTCAAAACCCTCACATAAAATGATTATCTTTAAAGGAATAGTTTTGATATAGTCTATAATCTAGGCTACTTCTTACAGTAAATATGAAGACACAGCCAGCAGCAAGATTTGGGAATAGGGGAAACAATCCCGGCTCTGTCCAAAGGTAACAAAATCTGTGTGTGTAAAAAGAACAAAAGATATAATGCGTTTTTACACTTGCTGGAAGACAGATTATTTTAGAGAGCCAGACTAACTGTTTCCCCTTTAAGATAAACTATAATCTTACTTCTTGTATAACTCTCGGGCAAGAGAGCGAATACGGGTATTTCCCAAAATGTCAAAGCCAATGTGGTGACTGTACATCACGATCATGAAATGAGTTGTAAGAAAAAGAAAAGAAGAAAGAGATATTTATATATCAGAAATAACAACATATGCCAGTGTCCAGCCTAAGATATTGCTCTCTGATTGAAAGAGACTAAATTATGACTTGATTCTAGCACAACCCTGGCAGTAGGGGTAACTTCACTTGAGAGTGATTCACAACAGAAAAACCCCATCTCAAGAGTGCTCTTAACTGTTCCCTTTATAATGTTCCATGCCAGTGATTTCATTCCTTCTAAAAATATCAATTGCATGGAGTGCTTCATTCAGGGCTCTGACATAAAGGTTGACTTAAAGAGGCTTCTTATGCGGAGCCAAATTAGTTTGAGATGTGATGTAATGATTTTATAAATGCCACTGGGATCAATTATTTGGATAATATTTAAATTTACCATCAACACACTAAGCCAATAAAATACTCAAAGTTTTTTTTTTTTTAAGTCTAATGTATTTTTTGTCATTTGTAAGCAATTCAGAATTTAGCAATATAAATGGTAATAACATTCAAGTGTAGTGTTGCTGCTTGATTCTATGAACTAATCATAGAATCAAAGGACGATAGACCCTTTTCACGGCAGCCATGTTGACATGAAACAAAAGGGTACTAATTAAGGCTCTGTTTCATTTAGTGTACCAGTATACTAGTATGCAGTAGAATAGTTTTTAAGGTCATGGGCCAAACTAGAAATAAACTAAAGTTATATACTTAAGCAACAGCTTAAGAGTGACAGGAAAGG
>NW_023339651.1:12861518-12862130 GCF_004916995.1 Morone saxatilis
GCAGGACACAGACGTGGTGAGATAAAGTGATTAAGATTTACTGCAAGGTACCAGGGAATGGAGGTGAGTTTAGACGGTAGGTAGTCGGCTTAGGCAGACGGCAAGGGAGAGGAGGAACGGCAGGACCGACTGGGCAGGGTGGATGGACGTGGGAAGGCTGGAGTTGCACAGGGGTTAGCACACAAACAGGTAGGCAGGCAGATGAAGGATTATCCTGAGGCACAAGGGAAAACAGTTAGTGACAGGCTAGGAACATGCATGAAGAACAAAGCTAGGAGGCCTTAAGTGCATGACGACCACTGTAGCTGTTTTGGCAACAAGTAGGAGAAGAGCCAGGGTTGATATACAGAAGGAGTGACATGCTGGAAAGCGGGGGCCCAGAAGCCGGTAGAGTGAGTGGCAAGGCAAGAACCA
The DNA here is from genome assembly GCF_004916995.1 of Morone saxatilis. NCBI lineage: Eukaryota > Metazoa > Chordata > Actinopteri > Moronidae > Morone > Morone saxatilis. The sequence goes on from NW_023339651.1 coordinate 12,861,933, forward strand.
CACACATAAACATAAACACAGAAAGACCAACAGGGCACAAAACAGGAGAGGGAAATACTGAGAAACACAAGGGAACAACACAGAGGCACAGTCGTGACAAAATAATAATAATAATTCAAACATGACATGCAAAAACATGATTCATCTCATTGTTGAGGCTATTTCAAGTATTTCTTTGGCCTTTTTATTGCCTTTATT
>NW_023339651.1:12862192-12870920 GCF_004916995.1 Morone saxatilis
GGATGACACGCAGCAAAGGGCCATCTCCTTGGAGATCTGTACCACACTGAGCTTATCTCCAGTAACTCTTTCAATATGACTGGTGATCAATTTAACAACTAAAATTAAATTATGTAGCACACCGTAGGTACAGTAAAGATAATCTGGCAATGGCAGCTTGTATTGGGTGCCAGTCTACCACATGCAGGGATAACACACAACTGTATTTCTGCAATTCCATTTTCCATCTAAAAGCATCTAGTAGTAGACTTACTGTCAGTCATGTCCAGGTCCATTGACGAGACTGATCGCTCATTAAGGTTTATGAATAAGATTTGGGAAATATCATGCTGTTTTTATGCTGTGTAGACCATGATTACTGGGGTCCAGATTAAGAGTATAAGATAATATCAAGCCAGAGCTAAGATCTCACTTATAGGTATGGTATATATGACTCTCTACATGCTTCTTGTACTTGTAACATTGTGGGCAAATTGAATTTCAATTTATGGCAGGTTTAAGTATTTCTCTACTGAGTAACAGTCAAATAAAAAAAAAGATTATTTATTAAGATTTTTTTGTTTAACAGTCAAAAACTTAACCACCCTGCTTCATCAACATTGTGTGGACAACCCACCAAACCAGATTCTGATTCAGTGTTCAAGCTGATTGAATTTGAGTCCTTTTTTGAACATTGGGAATCTCATTTGGCTGCAGGTTAGAGAAGACATCACCATCAGTGGAGGCATGGCCTTGATGATAATATGTCCACCTGAGCCCTGTACCTGAATAATAGGGTAAAAGAGAAGATGGGAGAGAAGAAATGAGAGAACAAGAGAGATCAGGTTGTGCTGCACTGCTTCAGGAGCTTACAGGAAGATGTGAGTATGTAGATCTGAGTAAGCTCACCTCCTCTCAAAAGCATTTGAAATTCTGGCTCTAAAGTCAAGGTTTTCAATTAAACCAAACATTTAATACAGCACATTTTCTTTCAATGGAATCAAAGCTATTCAGGCTAGAAATGTGTAAATTAATACATGAAGTGGTGAGCTGATTGTGAGAGACACTTAACTTTTCAAGTCTCTTGTTGACATTGTGATAATAGTGGTTTATCGTAGTAGTTTTGTCCTGGGAAAAAGTGTACAGCTGTGCAGCCAGCAGCCAGTTAGTGCAGCTTATCAGAAAGATCTGAAACAGTGTTGTGTATGTCCATTTGTTTATTTGATGTGAAGTTATGTGCCATACTATTTCTTGGCTCTGAGTGGTTGCCATGGTAACCAGCAGACAATATGGATATACAGCAAGGTCACATTTTTACACTTTTTCGGATTAAACAAACTAAATATAACGAGTCAATTAATGAGCTTTAGATGGGTTTGTAGGCAGATTTTTGTTGCTGTTAGACAGAACAACACTAGCTTTTTCCTCCTTATTTCAGTCTTTATGCTAAGCAAAGTTAAGCAACTGATATTTAAAGGACCAGTGTGTAGGAGGTTTCTTACGGTGAAGTTCTGGGCTACCATAGAAACACTGATGGTTCAACATGGCTCTTGATGGTTCAACTCCATTGAAGGCAATTTACAATATCTGTATTCTATTTTACACTAATGAAAACATACCTATGAATGTAAACAAAATTAAGATTATTTGCATTATCGATGCATCTGTTTTTTATTTAACATTTAGTCAATAAAATGTCATAAAATCTTGAAAAATCAGGACGTCCCAGATTCCAATGTGACATCCATAGTTTGCTTTTCTTGGCTGACCAACAATCCAAAACTCATGATATGAAATGAAACAGAGAGAAGAAGCAAATTGTTTGAGAAGCTGGATTTTTTATTTATTTATTTATTTGGTGGATTTTTGCTCAAATAATTACTTCAGTGATTAAAAGACAATTCATTATTTTAATACTCAAATTAAACCCAGATATTCCTTGTCCTAAAATGATATAAACCCAGAAAATGACCATCCCAAAATTAAACTCAGAGATCCAAATCTTAATTCTTAAACATCCGTTTAATTACTTTATTAGATTTATTAATTCTATAGGGCACATGGTGGTACTGTATGATGCTCATCTTGTCCCCTTATTATAAAGGCCTATAGGTGACCAGATGCTCACATAATTATTTCAGCATTTCTTACATTGGTAATGTGTGTGAATGAATGAATCCCAATACAAGATCACACTGTCTGCTTCATTTCGATTGAGCTCCTGTAGAGTTATAAATGTCTTGGCATAAATGCGCTTGCAAGTAATTTCTGTGATAATAAAGACGGTTTTCGTTCATTTGCACCTATATTAATGAGGTTCTTGTTTTTTTCTATATAATTATAGATTTATTATCCTATAGATTCTATAATGGTTTCCAGGCAGGCACAACAGTGTTTAAGCCCCATTGATTTACAGTAATAGCCTGTGAATGGATAAAAAACACCCCAAAAAAAAGCCTGAATTTGATGGTTCCCATTCATAAACTGTGAATGTGTTGCTGCCTTCTCTTGCTCCTAGTGCGTTACGATGAGAAAAAAAATCTGTCGTCGTCCCTTATTAATCAGCTCATTCATTTGCATCCAGCTGACATGTTTTCAAAGAAATGCAAAGGCGCACAGTTTTAGAGCACTGTAATAAGATACAACAGGCTGTCTGTAACGAGGAGTTTAATTTGAAATGTACTCAACATCGGACAATAATGATGAACTCTCCCTCTGGAGAAATCCATGAATTCAGTGGCACTTGGTGTTGGGGTATCGCGGACCGACAGACAAACTGCTCAGTGCAGGTTCAGGTGCAGACGCGCTCAGGACGAAGCATCTCCACACCGCTGCTTTCTCCTCTCTAAGGGACCATTTATCTGTAAGTGAAATGCTCGTGTTTTGTATTCTTTGTTTACAGTTGCAGCCTACTAGATATCTTTCATGCAGAAGAATGAATTAATGAAGGCTTTTATATAGATATATCCAAAACGCATTATAGCATAAGGCAAATGATCAGCAACATTGTGCAAGTAACTTAATCAACAATATAAGAGATTTCTTTTGCATGCATGAAAGTATTGTTTGTCCTTATAGCCATTGAGAAGATATTAATATATTTTAATTTTAATTATCTTTTTAAAAAAATCTTTGGCGCAAATAATATGGATTACAAAAAAAGCTACATATGTATTATGTAACTTATAAAAAACATTATAGCCTACTTTTATGCAGAACTTTGATATTGTATATAGCAGCCTATTTTAAATGCAACTCTTTTGAAGTGCTGTAAGAAGCCTATAACTGCAAAAGCAATGTTGTTTATAAGGTTTGGTTCATAGGCATTATGTCAGACCTTAAGGCTTCCATATGTTGTTCAGCTGCTTATGGCTGCTAAACAGTGTTGTTTGCTTTTCTTTATGATTTATGATGATTCAGTCAATGCCAAAGACTACTTATACGACTAATAACACAAGTGTCTGTTATTGGAGAAAGAATATTAGAAAAATAGAAGCAGGTTCATAGGTTATTATGTACAGTACATAGGTTGTTATGTACAGTAGTGTACAGTATGTGCTACTTAAAAAGAAAGTAAAAGAACAAACCCATTCCTGCCATCTAAATGACTGGGAGGGGAATTTGAAAAGTGTTCCTTTACCATTGTACCATTTGTCTGGCAAGGAGAGCTAATGAGCCCAAAAATACCTATGTGGCCTTCATTGCACAACAACAAGTTGAGGCAAGTAGACATTACAGCTGCTGTTTCATTAATCTCAGGTTTAGGGACTCACTTGAGAATCAGAGTCCTGCAGGTTTAAATGTCCACAGCTTGCTGAGTTCTGATTGGATAGCAAAGATTCGATTGATTTTGGTCTTATACCAGTTCACACTAGTGAGATTGATGTTGGATCTCTGGGATAACAGCTGAGGATAAATCTGATATAGCAGGGAATGCTCACCTTTAGGTGTGAAATTTTTGTTAGCCAAAGGTGTGGAAAAAACAAGGTTGTTCAAAGCCCACAAATTCTACAAGTGGTTTTACAGAAGCACACAACTGGATAATAATGTATTGAGGCCACTCAAGCATTTTTTCTTTTTTTAACACATGGGGCAGCTCCCGGACCTATAAGAAACTAAATCCAATGTGGTCCCATTCCTTGAGCTGCCATAGGCAATGACTGTCAAATGCCACCTACCAGGGGAGAGAAATCAAATCTGTGTTTTGGCAGTCTGTTGATACACAGACGTCGGCTGCGCTGAGCCTGAGGTGGGGCCCCCACAGATGTTGGGGACATGGGCATCATGACATCACTTTGCTAATAAATGCAGTAGAAACACAACTCCACTAGACCCCACTGCCAACCTAAAATATTGTCAGTACACAGTATCACATTTTCTGAAAAATGGGACAGACTGAAAGAACATTTCATCCAAATCCTATGGGTAATTTATTCTGCCTGGTGGTCAAAGACTGTTTGGATTGAAAGAAAATGTAAAAAAAAAAAGAAAAGATATAGCCTGTTAGGGAGATTGTAATAATCTCAGTATCCACCATTATCATTTATATGTTTTCAGTATATTCAAATTTTAAACAGTTTTAAGCTTTACCTCAGCTGGTCTCATGCAGTCATGCACGGTACTATTATCTGTGCCTGTCAGGCAGCTGGTGCGGGACTGATTAGCCCGCATGAGGACAGGTCGTGGAAAAAATAAGGACCCACTGAAGCCGCAATCATTGGTGTAACGTGTATGTTCATCTCGCTGATAGTCTAGATTTGAAGGAGGTTTGCTATCTTTTCCTAATTACTGACTTCACAGTCCTACAGGTGATCAAAACACCCCCACAAGAACTTGTTAACCGCAGACATCAGAGCCATTCAATGTGACTGACAACACAAAGGTGACTAATGTACATCCAGACCTGTTAAAAATATCCATAGGCAATAGTAGAATTCACACAGGGTTTCAGAGTGTATTGTAGAATAAATTTATTTTGATGACAGAGGTTGTGTTTGAATAACAGACAGTCCTGGTGTGTCTGTAAGTCTATAGGTCTCAATTCTAAGCAGGTTTTGAGTGTGTTTATGGTGGAAAAGTGACAAAATGGATTATATTTAAAGTTAGTAAGTATATTCAATATGAGTAAGTATACTTTTTTAAAAATCCTCTCAACAAACAAAACAAGTGCAGTAACATAGACCAGGGAAATGTCTGAAAAAGGGAGCACATATAAATAGTTGTAATATAATTTTTATAGTTTGAAGAGGGGGTTGTCTCAGTGTATCGTTTGATTTAATCAATGAATGAGAAAAACAAGGATTTCGAATTTGCATATTTAGATTTGTGGATATGATATTTTGCCAGTGTCATAATTTAAGTTCACCCTCCACTGAAAAAAATGTGGCTTGCTTGGATGTTTGAGCTTCACTGTGCAGAATGATGAACATGTAAAATTTGACCCTAAGAGGTTGTTTTCACATTTAGCCACTGAAGGAGCAAAAGTTTGTTCACCTTAAGCCAAGCAAGGTTAAAGGCATGTACGTACGAGAGGAGTTTGTGAAATCAAAACTAGTAAATCAGTCATGGTCAAATATGCAACATACATATATGTGATGCTGAAACTTGAAAAATTAACTCTTGTGTTCCGTAGTCACAATTTTTAAATAAGTAATATTTTTTGCTTTTTATTTAGTTTCTGGATGTTTTATCTGGATTCTGGTAGAAGGAGTCGAAAGAAAGAAAGTTTTTTAAATTTGAAAATTGAAATTGGTTGTTGTATTTGAGCTACCAAATCTTTTGAAAAACCTTTGGCTTTTTGTTTAAGTTTAATTGGCCGCAGCTCTTCAAAGTCACCACACAGCTTATGTCTCAGCACATGTACTGCATCTTTTTGTGTTAATACAAAACAGAGAAGTACATTGATTTCTTGTATAGCCTACTAATTGTAAAAAAGTATACAGTACATTGACAATTAGTACTGTATGTAGTGCATAGTGTTTATTATTAGCATGGGACACAGCATACAGTACGTGTCACTTTGAGTCCAGAACTACCGCAAGGAGTACCCACAATTGGAAATTTTCCAATGGTATCTATAGGTGATTCAGATCATTAAAAAAATGTGAGCTGGTTCTCAGCTTTGTGCGCACCCTCAACAGTGAGACTGATTGCAGTGTGTATGTGTGGTCATGAGAGAAGGAGAAAACAAAGGTACGGTCAAACTCAATAAGAAAGCAAAAGACATTTCAAGTTGCTTTTCAAGTTACTGGAGAACTTTGATGGAAGCCAGTAATGTGGTTTCAGTGACTCAATTCAGCAAATTCTAATACTCTTTGGTTTAAAAATCTCAGTGCTTTTAGAAGGAAACCTAATTGAGAGGCTGTTGAAAATGGACAGTAATTCATATCCTCTGAACATGATTGATCGCAGGGCAACAGGTACCAATTTATCTTGAAAAGTCTTTCCTCGTGATGGATGTGTAGGAAGTAGTATACACAGTCTACGACAATTTAGGCTTTTATCAGTTCAAAGACTCTGGTCCATTTTGAATTTTTTTTAAATAACCCATACTTTATTTAGAGTTTTTTTGCACAATGTAGATCACCTGACAGATGAAAAAGCTCCCTGAATTGTGTCACCAATTACTGAACTCAACACTTATGACCCTTTCAGCAGTCAAAATTGTTCTGTTCTTCTTCCCCTCAGTCAAAAAGAACAAGTCTGAAGTGATGGACAGGACACAAGATATAATGGTTTTGATCTGCCTGCTGTTTCTCAAACTGCCAAAGGTTAGTTTTGGTGAAGTACATTATTAATTTTTTTATTTTGAGTGAAACGTCTGACAGAGAAGGATTACTTTTAAAGAAATTGTTTTATTGAGAAATGTCTTCCAAGATGACATGAAGAAAGGGAAAAGGTTTCTGAAGTATTTGTCTGTAAATGTCCTAACAGTTTGAGATGGTGGCCAGTGGGAAGGTCTTGGAGGAGACTTATCGGAAGTGGGTCCAATATAAAGAAGACTGTGTCAAAATGATAGAAAATGAGCCGCTACTTCAAGGTATAGAGAAACTTAATTCATTTAGTATTAAGTCATCATGCAAAAGAGTATATGGCAATAGGTTGAAAAGGAGAGGAAAGATAACAAGTAAAATGTGAATTTTTTAAGTCTCTTTTTATTTGCCCTTCTAGCAGGCTTGTTCTGTAACAGGACATTTGACAGATATGCCTGCTGGCCAGATACTCCTGCCGGCTCTGTGGTCAACATCTCATGCCCTTTCTACCTGCCCTGGTATGACAAAGGTAAATCACACTTTTGATGAGTACAACTTTGACAGGACAACACACTGAAATAAAAAACATGTTCTTGTCAGTTTGCTGTTTTTGATGTGTGGTAGAGCGGTTGCTAGGGGAGTAGCTCCATCCATCTGTACAGAGCAAAATATCTCTGTGAATACAGATGAAGTGAAAATATGCAAAAGATATTCAAGTTTCCCAAAACTAGTTAGTTAGTTAGTTAGTTAATTGAAAGGCTACTAATAGGCTGTCTGTCTGTTCAATGAGAATCTACAGCCAGGGAATAGTAGCTTAGCTTAGCACAAAGATTGCAAATGGGGGGAGCTTTTAGCCTTACCCTAAATGAAGGCAACAAAATCCACCGACCAGTGTCTTTAAAATTCACCTTTAAAGCAATTAACATGTTGTTTATTGTTTGATGTTGATGTAATTTACCACTAATCTAAACTAACCAGCTACCTGCTCCTAGCCTACTCAATATCCAAAGGTATATTATTATATTCATACTAGATAATAACAAATATACTTACTTATTACTGTAACAAAGAAAATGGTCAAACAGACTTTATTGATTGTTTAATCCATACAAAGAAAGAAACCAGCTACTGGCTGTAGCTGTGAGGTTTCCACACAGACATGAGAGTGGTATCAATCTTCTCATCGAACTTTCAGCAAGAAAGCAAAGAAGTATATTTCCCAAAATATCAAACTATTCCTTTAAAGCACTTTAGAACAAATTTTTTTTAACATTACAAACATGAAACCTGATTTGCTTTGTGTGTGTGTGTGTGTACCTAAGTATGCATGTGTCTTTGTGTTTCTTGTCACTTTCTGCTGGAATGATAACCTGTCCAGCTTTTTACCTGTCATCTGTCCCGTGTTGCCATTGGCTTCAACCCCCTTCTGTGACCCTAATTAGGAATAAGCTGTAAAGGCTGAAGGACTGATTGTTTCTCCTCCAGTGTCCCAGGGTGTTGTGCGTCGGCAGTGCGGCTCTGATGGCCTCTGGGAGAGAGAGGACAGCGGGCAGGTGTGGAGAGACATGACCCAGTGTCAGGAGGAAAAAGAGGTCACATCTCAGGAGGTACAGAGACCAAAATGCATGGGGGTTAATTTGTTGCAACTGAGAGCACTTCTTGTTGCTCAAAATTTGTGTTGCGTGCATTCTCTGTTGAGGAAGATGTTTCTTCTGTTTAGCGTTCACTGCATTGTTTTTTTCTTGTCAGACTGAGGTCATCATGTAAACATCTAATGGGAAAGAAAAAACTCACTGCTCTTAAGAGGACAAACCTTTTATCATAAACTGCAGGTGTAAATGAAAAGCTGAGTATCATTAATAATTGAAACTAACCATTAGGGATATGATTGACAAAGACTGTTGATTGGTATGACATGACTCACCTTTTCCTCTTATTTTCAAGTGACTGGAAATAAGAGGTAAAAATCCAAATGAATTAACTCTATTATTATAATA
>NW_023339651.1:12870938-12898333 GCF_004916995.1 Morone saxatilis
ATAATACAGATTTTATTAAATTATTTTATTTTAATTAGTTGAAAGTTCTTTTCAAATACAAAAAAACCCAATTCAATATGTGCACAAAAAAATGAATATTAAATATAGAATTTACAAGAGTAAAATATCAATTGAAAGCATATTAGTGAGCGTTAAGGTCTTTAAGCAGCTATAATCAATATCTACAACAACGGATCACATATGTCATTGTGAAAGATGTAGCTTCTTGTATCACCCAACTTCAGTTCCTCCATCAGCTATTTGAAGCTGTCTCTGAGCTAATTGTTTTGGCATCCAGGCCTGCAACTTTACAGTTTTGGTTCAGTGTCACCTCTCTCATCAGCATGCAGGCAGCTCTTTTCAGCAAAAAAAAAAAAAAAAAACTCCAAATGGCACAGACTTAGCAACTAGCTGGATATAGTTGATTGTAAAAGAGTCAGATTAGCCCTCTGGAGTTGGTACCAATAGGTGAGACCAAAAACAGAGCTAAATAAGAGAGAAAATTGGGCCTACATTCATCAGGTGGCCAGAAATAAGACTCCAAACGAATGCTACTGTTGCTCTGTATCAGTGTGTGAGTATAGGCAACTGTTTGCTAGCATGGTATCAACTTAAAAAGTAGTAATATGTCAGTGTGTTTACAGCCTGTTTCTGCTGCCCCAAAGTTACAAAAACAACAACAGCTATTGCAGGTTTAGATTTAAATGAGGATGCTGAGTTTGCTCATCTGATATCTAACAGAAGGGCTCTGAAATCCAGACAGCAAACGCTCTCATGCTCTCTGTCTAACCCAGGGACAGCCAACATCACAATGTATAGTTTTGGACAGTTGTGGCAGCTGTATTTTAACAAGGTGGAGGTTTTCAGTTGACTTCTGGGACAGTTTGTAAATAATGAGCAACAGTGAGAATTTTCCACTGAGAAATATTTAAAGTAAATAAATATTTCCAGCCTCCTGTGCACAGTGCAATATTACGTATTCCTATACTGTAGGGCAAAATAACATGACTTTGGCTTTATTAACATTTGACATTAGAAAATGACATTCGTGGCTTCATGTCTGCAAGGTTGTGAGTGTGTTAACAAAGGAGAGGTCTCTCCCTCTTTCTTCTTCTAATTATTATTATTATTATTATTATTTATTTTTGTCATTTATGAGGTCTGACTTCCAACAAGTGACTGATATGGATTTTGTCTTTACAGCTGTGGTTCAAACAACTGATGGTGAGCTTCAGGATGTTGTACACTGTTGGCTATTCCTTGTCCCTCTTCACGCTCATAACGGCTCTTATCATTCTTCTGAGCTTTAGGTAAGCTGTCTAACAGATGTGCGGTCTTTTTTTTTTAGCATATTATTTACCAGTGTGTCAATCATACCTCATGAAGCTGCTCAGAAGATCTCTCCCTCCTCTTTGACAAAAGCTGTGAGAAATACTTCAAACAGATAATCAGATCTAACAGATCTGACAGTGCATCATTCATTCTAAATACAAATCAGATACCTCGCAATTGTCGAGATCTTCAGCATTTATAACAATCGAGTACAAATGCAGGATCATTTGTAATAAATTTTGCATGGAACAAATTTTACAACTTTTAGCATACACAGTGATGATATAGAAGTGAAGTGATTACAGGGTTATCAAACAATAGTGATATTAAAAAAAAAAAAAAAACTGAGACAAAATAGATAAAATTAGCTTTTTTTAATTTCAGTCCATTAAAAGAAAAAAAAGAAAACCAACAAAATCAAGAGCAAAGTTGCAAGAAAGAAAAACTAATTTAAAGCACTGACACACAAAATTCAAATGTTTGGTACTTTTATCTCTCCTTACAGGAAACTGCACTGCACCAGGAACTACATTCATGCTAACCTCTTCCTGTCGCTCATCCTGCGAGCTGTTTCCGTTATAATTAAGGACACCATGCTGGAACGCCACTGGGGACGAGAGATCATGAAACAGACCGACGTGAGAGAGATGCTCAGTCACCAGGTAGGTCTTTAAATCTACTGATGGCGGTTTACTGTTGTTTATTTGTTGTAGATCACCACTAAAAATTCTCAGCGTATTTAACATAGATGAAGCCAACACAAGTTTAAACATTAGTCTTATGCTATATGTATTTTTTATGACCATTCCCTCTAGGCTGCTATTGGCTGCAGGATAGCACAGGTGATGATGCAATACTGTGTCCTGGCCAATCACTATTGGTTCTTTGGAGAGGCAATATATTTGTACTCCGTGCTTATTGCCTCAGTGTTCATCGACAATAACAAATACTTACCTTACATCTGTCTTGGCTGGGGTAAGTTCCATCTCTTTTTCTGAGACTTATTTTTTGGGAGACGGTCCGCTTTTGCCATCCTTTAAAAGTGAATTCCACTTCACACCAAAGAGCTCCTCATTACAGAGATAGCGAACAGCTCACATTCAAGGAGCAGGCACAATGCAACCATAAAAATGTCTCTCTGTCATACGTCCTCCCTTCTCTAGTCTACCTATTAACAGCACTTCCATCCCTCCAGGATGAAAAAAAAAATTGCGATGCACATTTTTAGGCAATGAAAGTAGGGGGAAAAAGTGAACATTTCAAAAACATTTGTGATTATTGTTATTTTTTGTATAATTCAGTAAAAATCAAAGGATACTTGTTCCAGTGAGAACAAAAATTACACTGTTTAGATTAAATGTGAGACATCCGTTTGGTCTGCATCACAACAAGGAAGGGAGTTTGGTGACATATGACTCAACATTTTGTACATGAAACTATAATGATTGGTCAAATTTGCAGAAAAGTTTTGGTGATTGGACAAAACTGTAAGGTTGGGCATAATTCACAGGGATTGGTTGAATTTGCGTTAATTTTTAGGATTGCAACATCGCAACTGCCTGGAGGGACGGAAAAAGCAAAAGCAGTGTAGCTTTTATAGATGAATGCCTTACAGCAATCTCTACTGTTCTTTTACATAGGAACTCCACTTCTATTTGTGATCCCCTGGGTAGTGATGAAGCTATTAAAAGAAAACAAAGAGTAAGTGTGTGTGTGTGTGTGTGTGTGTGTGTGTAGCATTCCCATGTGCCTGATTACTTAATGTGTAGACCCCCTGCCCCCACTGATCCAGATTAGACAGTGGAAGAATAGTAATCACATCCCTTGTCTTTTCAGGTGTTGGGCTGTAAATGAGAACATGAACTACTGGTGGATAATTCGCTTCCCAATTCTTTTTGCTTCACTAGTAAGGATGCAAATAGTGAACAGTGTTCAGTTGCATATTTTGTCATCATGTGATATTTTGGACCCCTCTGTATAATATATAGCATAATATGTAATTTTTGCACAGGATGCATCAATTAAGTCTTTGATGTTCTGATCAACAGATCAACTTTATGATTTTCATGAAGATCCTGAAGGTCATTCTTTCTAAATTACGAGCCAACAACCAGAGTGGATATCCTGATTACAAACTTCGGCAAGTTGTCTTAATCTATTTTCATTTATGATAAATTAACAACAACAACAGTACAGTAAACAGTAACAGAAAATCACTAATGGGTGTTTGGTAGGAGAGGGAACAAACAATGTTTGCATGGTGTATGAATGAACTGTGTTGTGACAAACTTCTCTGCTGCTTGATTTGTCCTCTTAGGCTTGCCAAGGCGACCCTAACTCTCATCCCTCTGTTTGGGATTCATGAAATCATATTCATCTTTGCTACAGATGAGCAGATAACAGGTGTTCTGCGCTACATCAAAGTCTTCTTCACCCTTTTTCTCAATTCATTTCAGGTAGGTTTAACCTACCCCTGGACCAGAGAGCGGCTGCTTGCTATTGCTGATATACCTGACATGTTAAAACTATGTAATTGTCTAAACATTATCTAATGTGTTCCTGAATAGCAAATATAGTATACATTACTTAAACTAAACAGGACTTTTCTTGAATGTGGCCTCTCCGCAGGGCTTTCTGGTGTCTGTGCTCTACTGCTATGCCAATAAAGAGGTTTGTTGTTTCATCTCATATTCTCATTTAATTTTTATACCCTGATTAGGCATAGTTACCAGTCACACTATGTGAGAGACAACATACATGAATCTGCATGCATATAAAAGGGCAGAATTTGGATAAAATCATTGTTAATACTTTTGATAATGACATGTTTATTTTCATAAGAAACCAATTTAGGGTTGTCAGGTGGGGACTTATTTATTAGTAATTTTTATAGTTGCTTTCCGTTTCCATTTTCAAGCATCAGACTGGCAAATGTCACAAAACTGGTGCACAAAATGGTACATTAACTCTGAAATGGCTCATTTTACTCTGGGTGCAGGTGAGGACAGAGCTGAAGAGGAAGTTATGCAGTTGGAGGATAGAGGCTGAGATTGTATGCTGTGGACAGTGACTAGGCGTGCTTGACTCTCGAGTAGACACTTTCTCCATCGCCACAGTGCCAGAGCGCAACAGATCATCTGCCACAACAGTGAGGGCAATGCCTGATGGTTCACCTACTCCTGAGAGTTCGCTAATTTTTAGGCGTCAAGTTCAGCCAACTTCCCCACAGCCTGATGACTCTTTGCTGCACTGTCCATCAGAGGTAAACAGAGACAACACCCTGCAGCGTGGGGATCCGGATGACACTGGACAATCGTCTGTGGCAATGCAGGTGTCCTTCCTCATTCATCTTCAAGACCCTGTGGAGTTACTCCCACATGTTGTAAATATAGATTCAGACTGAATAAGTTTTTTGCATTCACTGTACATTTTAAGATTATATGTGTTTTGTTGTGAATATGTAACATTGTGAATAATTGTTATTATGTAAGTTGTAAAATTGTGAATATGTGAATAAGTGATTGTTATCATTTCTGACTTGAGCTATCTTTACATAAAAATAATACAAATGGAGTAAAAAAAAATTGGAAGGATATTTCTTTATATTTACTTTTTAATGTGTGATGAAAGCAGTGCAGGATGGCTAATTTATTATCTAAGACGGTAGTGTGTGGGGTGGTCACATCACTTGGTATGACAGATGGGTAGACCAGCAAACAAAAACAAAATAGTCCCAAAAAGGACTTGACAAACTGTAAAGCTAATCTATACCATACCTATATGCATATCTTGGGTGGTAATGTATAGCCCTTTTGCTCTCGTATTCCAAAATATCCCAGTTTCTCTTCAGTGTGCCCATTGCTGTTTGAACTACATTACCCAGAAGCGCCATGCAAAGCAACGCATAGACGTCATGAGCGTCGTGCTGTCGTTGGCAACGGCGGAGGCTGCTGGAGCGGGAAGGATATAACTGCCGTACCAAGCTGTTGTCAAATTAAAACTATTGTTTACTTGATACCCGGGAGTACTGGAACAGCCCTCGCACCGTAAAATGATGTGAAACAACATGTTTTTATCGTTTTGGCTTCTGGAAAACGGAGAAGGCGCTTCTTCGGCCATTTAGCTGTCTGTTTGCTAGCTAATATCTCTAAATTGACACTAGCTGCTCGAGTTTTAACAAGTTGCAGCAAGACTGGGACATCAACAGGTGGATCTCCCATTTGCGATATTCGATAACAATGGCCTCCAAAGGTAAAATTAGCTTTAAACTTTACATCATACAACAACAGAGACTATAGAGACTAGAGATAAAAACCCATAACTTGAAACTATGCTGTTAACCTACCGTGAAGTCTGTTACTAAAACCCTGTTTTGACTTCGCAGGTTGGCAGCATCCTTACGTCAACATATTCAAACATGTCAGAGTGGAAGACTGGAAACGGTCGGCAAAAGTCGGGGATGTGTCAACATACACGGTAATAGACTGTAAATGTGATATTTAAAGTCATACTTGAGTCACAAACTCCACTGCTCCATAACCTCCATTAAAAACAGTCCTGCTGCATGCACAAACACTCACTGACTTTGAAGCCTACCTGGAGTGATTGTCTTTGGGCGGAGTATCTATAAGCATTCACTCCAAAGTTAGCCTACTTTTTGTCCACTTTTCATGATATCCCCCAGAACAAGACGCTGAAGTGTCCAGTGCTCCAGATCAGGGGTCCCGTTCCTTCCAACAGCTACATCCTGGTACCCAAAAACAGCAACCAGTCTCTGGAGCTGACGGGGCGCTACTTCTACCTTCTCTTCAGGCCCACCCCTGACAAATACTTCGTGGTCCACCTGGATGTTTCTGCTGAGGTATCGAAACTGGTTTTATCGGATGATCCTGGGCATGTGGCATGTGTATTTATGGTGACATGAGGAGGATTGATATATTGGGGTGCCCTGGTAGTTCACCTGGTAGAGCTCACGTCCCATGTACTAAGGCTGAGTCCTTGCCGAAGTGGCCCAGGTTTGATTCCGATCTGCGGCCCTTTGTATTACCCTCTCTCTCCCTCCAGTTCCCTGTGTTCCCTGCCAGCTTTCACTATCTAAATAAAGGCATGAAAAGTCCCCAAAAAATAAATAAAATAAGAGTACTGATATCTATCTAAGCGATCTATCATTTAACAAACATTTTTTTACCATTCATGTGACTGAAGATTATGTTGAAATCCATCAGATTAATCCACAGCTCTGCCATTTTAGCTTTCTTTGTTATTCTTTGACATTTAAAAGTGTCCCTTTTTAACGTGTTGGCATTCCAATATAATTAAAATTCCAAAGTGGGAGAAAGTACTCTACACGTTCTCAAGTTAAATACCATCCAATTGTGTGGAAGAAAAAAAAAAATCATCATCTTATGCTTTTCAGCTGCTTTGTCCTAATTTATGTATGTAAATCCAATTGATTTTAGTCATATTCAAGCAGTTCTTAAAGGCCTGTTGGCATTTTAGAACTGTTCAAAAGAAAACTCGAGCAGTTTGTTTAGTTGGGAGATATTTAACCCCATCTACTATAAATGCCACTTATATGGTGTATGTGAAGATTGGTTTGAATTCATTTATTTTTTTTTTTTAAGGAAGCGATTTTCTTTCCCTCTCTCTCTCTCTCTCTGTATGATATGTGTAGGAGGGCCAGGTGGTCCGTATCTCCTTTTCCAACATGTTCAAAGAGTTTAAGTCTACACCCACCTGGCTTCAGTTTCCTTTCCTGTGCGGCGCTGCAAAGGACTCAGTCTATGAAAGCACAGCCAAATCTGCAAGACATGGTAAAATATATCCACACACATGTAACCATACTACCTACATGTGACCCATTATTTGCATGCATTTGTTTTGATAGTTCGCTGCACTTTTGTATATATATTATAATGGCAGTATTAATGTTTATGTGGTCCAGGTTTGGTGGGTCCAGCTCCCACTTCAGTGCGTTGGACCTGTCTGATGCTGGATCTGCAGTACACTCTCTCTGTCTACCTCAACCGCTGCTACAGTCACCTGAAGAGCGTTAAGCTTTGTGCCAATATGGCAGTGAAAAATATGTTAACCAGTGACCTACTGCTAGATCCAGGTGAGTGCGATAGAGATTCACTTCCTGTCGATATTTGAATACCGCTGGTGGTTTTCTACTAGTTTGAAGTGATGTGTTCTTCTTTAAAGGGCACTTTGATATAGAAATGACGTCAGAATTTTCAATGTCACAGACAAAAAACATATGGCTTCATTATTAGAGCATTAAAGAACCCTTTTATGCTATTCTGAGAATATTTTGAGAGCACTTGAAATCCTTAAATATATGGTCTATGGTCTTTACACACCGATCATTCTGTGTGAAGTTCAGTCAGACTAAATCCTTAGATTTCTGAACAAACTACTTGTATGACATCTTTACTTTTCTCTTCTACTTGTGCAATTTTCCCCTTCAACAGGAGTTTCCTTCAGTGAAGCCAAGCTGATGGGGCTGGCCTCTTCTCAGGGAACAGGTCCTATGCCCAGAGACATGTCGTTTCCTGTGCCCAAGGGAACCTCCTGGCATGATCTCTATGATTACATCAGGTATAGTAACTTCACCTGGGTACAGAGTGTACATACATCAGCAGATATGGCAACACACCAAAAATGTAAAATACAACATTCACAAATGAATGGTACACACTTCAGATTGATAATATGTGAGCATGTTAAGGTGAATTTATTATTACTGATATTAAATATTTATTATTGTTTGGTATTACTGAGACACTACCAGTGGGTATATATGATTGTCCGATTTAAAAACACCAGCTGCATTAAATACAGTCTATGTAATTATTGATTTAAGAATATAGTTACCTGCTTTATCACAGTGTACAGCAATGCAGTCTCTCATCTTGTCCTACCCCAACAGGTTTCCCTCAGAGGGAACAAAGTTACCCTTTGACTCCATTCAAAAAGGCAATCCCAGGCCTGAGGCTAGTAAGTCATGAAATATCACACTGCTTATCATTCAGCTTTTTACTGCCCTTGCATGCTATACTCTGTGGGTCTAATTTATGTTCTTTCTTTGGACTGGGACGGGGTTGTTCCACTTGTTATTGCATCTAAAATCTCATAAATATTTACTTTTTCTTTCATTCCAGTCTTACTTGTTGTAATATTTTTGCATATTCACCAAAGTAAATTAGAGCCTTCAGAGCTTTAAAACAACAAACCTATTACAGGACAAATATGTGGGATCAGAGTTGTCCTTTCAGACACAAAGCCTATACATTTCTTGGTAATCCTAATCCTTGGTAATAGTATTGTAGATGACGTTCATAACCTTTTTGTTTTCCAGTATGTGTCTCCAACCAAAGAAACCCTATTAGAGAGGAGTCTCGCTGTGTCAACCTCAGCAAACCAGTTAAGGACCGTGTATCCCTCATCCAGCAGATAACCAGTCCAAAATCAGTAAGACTGATAACATTTAGTACCTTTTTAAGTATATGTGATTCCACTCTGCTTGAATTTTGTCTGTAAATATGTAAATATAGCAGATGGTTAAGCTTGAGCCTTTGCATTACGAATATAGTTTTCTAGGATGCTACAATGTTATTAGTGTTCTCCTTCTGTCTCCTCAGCTCCCGAGGAATCGAACCCCCTTGGTGACCAGCATACCCGAGCTGGGCGTAGTTACCACTCACCAGAAGGATGACTGGCTCAGCCATAAGGATGACGAGCATCGGCAGGAGTCAGCATGCTCCAGTTCACACCAGCTCACATTCAGGCCACCCTATGAGGCTGATGACAGGGAAGTTCATGTGTATGTGCATCCTGAGGAAGGTTTCAGCAAACATGGGGAGGAAAGTGAAGAAGAGGTGAAGCTCCATATGGACTAGATTGTACATTCAACTAAAGTTAATAGCATAATAACCTATTATATTCTACATTCCTCTTTCTTTTTGTGCATCAGGTTCAGCATAATAAATTGCCTTGACTCCATTATGCCTTACTGTACAGTTTTATGGTAACTTTGGAATCACTATTTATCTTGTTATATTCTCAGTTTGTTTGCACCCCTGTTCCACATCCTGTCCATTTATCATCGTCCAAAGAAACCAGACAGCAGGTAAGAGATGAGGACAGTGAAGAGTAAAATAAAACCAGCTCCAGAGACATCATTTGATGGAGAGCTCATTACAAATCTCTGCCTTTACTTTTCTTCTCTCCTTGTTAGAAGCTTCTTCCAGACCCAATTCTCCGGCTCAATCGAATCATCGGCTTTGGAGGAGCGACTACTACATGTGTATGCTCATACGGAGTTACGCCCTTATCAGGCTGGCTTCAAATACATTGTGATTTTGAAGATTACAAATAAAATGCATTACATCAGCGACGGATAGAGGTCTAAAAGCTGTACTTTAATTCACTTTAGGCCCTGTGGACCAAATCTGGTGATGCGGTGGTGTATCCGTGTCATGCAATTATCGTCTCTATGAAGATATCCTCTTACCAGCAGAGATTCTTCATCGGCCACACGGATAAGGTAAATGAGCTTTGATGTGGTGTGCTCCCTTCGCAGCTGAATCTTTTCCAATGTGTAGGATGGTACATCTATTCTAGTGTCATCCTAAATATACTGAGGTACTTGGGGGATTCACCTAATTCCCTCCAGGCCTCGAATGTAGCTGCATGTGTGTATTCATTACAGAAATTACTTTTTTTCCCTTCAGGTATCTGCACTGGCTTTTAATGGCAACACAACACTGCTGGCCTCAGCACAAACTGGCAACCACAGTGTAGTTCGAGTGTGGAACTACCACAAAGGAACCTGTCTTGCCATGTTTAGGATCCATGCTCACTCATTATCCTCGCTTAGGTATCCAACTGCATAAACACCTGCACTCACACACACAATTATCTTACATATAAAATGAGGTCAAAGCATGTGTTGAACACACTAATCTAAGTCTGTTTTGTTCTCCTTCCATTTCGAAGCTTCTCACATGGCAGTGGTATTCTCTGCGGAGTGGGTAAAGACAGCCACAGTAAAACAGTAAGCGCCACAAATTCACATGAAAATTCAAGAGCTTCATTTCTGATTTGCGTTTTAAGGCAATTAGCCCTAGCTGTGCTCAGAATCTTTAGAGAGAGCCATGGGTATCATTAGATCCAGATTAATAAATGCTAAGCAACACTTTATATCATTACTCAGACTAATCATTTTATTTAACACACTATAAATTATTATTATTAGAGTCTATCACTCAGCAACTCTAAAAGCTCACTGTCTCTGTTTGTCATCCTAATTCAACCTTTCATAGATGGTGGTGGTGTGGAACACTCTGAACGTTAGTAAAGGTGGAGAGGTGTCTATCTTAGCCAAAGCACACACAGATGTGGATATCCACACCATGAAGGTTGCCTTCTTCGATGATACACGGTACCGTCCTTTCTCTGTGTGTATTTTTGGTTGCCTATTTGATTATTTTCTTAGCCAACAATGCATGTTTGCACATTTGGTAACATTTTTGTGCATATGTCCGTCCATCTGTTGACCTGATGAGTAAATGTCGATGACATTCGTGTATCTGCTCTGTCTTAACGTAATAATGTTGACAGGTTTCAGTCGACTTTCCCAATCCTTTCAGCAGAAGGTCTTGATGAGAGTGGGAGAGGTGACAATATTCTAGCTGCAGGAGCAGGAAAGATATAAGGCTCATCCCAGCTTCTCAGTAAACTCTTCCACCATGGGTTAATGTGTGTTGATTTCAGGATGGTGTCATGTGGTCGGGATAATATTCGCCTGTGGCGAGTGCGGAATGGGACGCTGCGCTCCTGTCCTGTCAACTTGGGAGATTACCACTCAATGGATTTCACTGATGTGGCTTTTGAGGAAGGAAACTCCAACAAGTGTCTTGATGATCGAACACTGTGAGTGAGCAAACCAGTCACTACTTTGAAAACTCTGAAAATGTTATTATTAAAAGACTATTTTCCCTCTGTGATTTCCCTCCCATAGATTTGCCAGCAGTCGGAGTGGCTATATCTTTGAGATAGACTACAGCAGAGTTGTTATCAGAAATGTCAGGCGGCTGTTGCCTGCACAGCAGCAGCATGCACACCGCAGGGAGAAATTTACTTTTAACACAGGTGTGTTTGAAATTAATCAAAGAGAAAACATTTTTGTTATACACTAGTTTAAAGCGGAGTCTGGGGAAAAAATGTAAATGTAAATGCCTGTAAGGACATTAAGGTATGTGTGTTTGTGTGTGTCTCAGGTCCAGGGATTGCCATTAACAGTATCAGTGTGTCCTCATCATTCTGTGCCACGGGCTCGGAAGATGGCTTCCTGCGGCTCTGGCCCCTTGATTTTTCTGCTGTCTTCCTGGAGGCTGGTAGGCACTGGGGGCCATGACATAACATTTACCTGCAGAAAACTGGAAGTTAGGAATTTAACACAATTTTTGAAAATTGACCATGCATCATAATTCAGTAGTATTGCACGTTACTAGCCAACATGATTTTCATTGGCTGACTCACAAATTTCTGAATTTTTAGCTGTAGCATAAACATCTTCATCAACATCATTTCAGTTGTCTCTCACCTCTGCAAAGGGCTGCAACATTACGACTCTTTAAACATACAAACCTGTAAGCATGCTGAATTTTTAACATTAAGTTTTAATATTGTCTGAGAAAAGAGCATCTTTCTCTGCTTTAGCACCATCATGAATTTTGTTTTAAAAACACCAATTCTGACATATGTATGCATTATTTGTTTTTTGCTATCATCACGCTTGTGTACTGACATATCCATGAATATAAGATGTACTATATATGTGCACACTCACATCCTCTGACAGACCAAACAATCTGTTTGGAGAATAACTCTGACATGTCATTATTTCCCAGAGCATGAGGGACCTGTGAGCCTGGTGTCAGTCTCATCAGACAGCCTTCAAGTCCTCGCAGGCACTTCTACTGGTAACCTGGGTTTCCTTGATGTGAGCAGCCGTGGTTACAACACACTGATGAGGTCACATACAGACACTGTGCTTGGCTTCAGTGTTGATGGCATCCGTCGCCATCTCACAACAGCCTCTTCTGATGGCACAGTGCGCATTTGGAATATGGATTCCTTGCATCAGGTCAATCAGTGCCACTTTTCCATGTTTTCATCAGCTATTATGACCTCTTTATAATAATGGAATTCTACTATTCGAATGCTTTATTAATAAATATTCACCATATAATGTTTCAGCAGGCCTCAAGGGAAATTATTTTAATCTTGTTATAATTTCATCCAACAGACACAACCAGACGAAAGGCTCAAATCTATGTACACAATCTCAAAAACTGTCAAACTGTCTCAATTGTCAAAACTAGACATTTGCCCTCTGTGCCATTTTTTAAATTCTTTTCTCTGTTGAAGCAAAGCCGTGCAAGGCTATGTTCCTTGTCAGGCTCTTTTGTGCTTTAGAAAAGTAGAGATAGTTGTTATTAAGGTTGTCTGAGTTTGTTGGCAGACTCCTAGTTTTCTCTGTAACACTGCAGTCTATAATTCTATGTGATTATAGCATCTTTCAAATTATAATGCCTGCACAAGTGTTTTTTTTTTGCACAACAATTTGACAATCCTGGTGAAAATTGGCACATGATAATGCCAGCTTTTAGCTCTTCATTCTCAGTACGCCTAAAGTCAGAAATTATTAAATGCTACACATGCTTTGTGTTTTAACAGTCAACAATAAAACACATCTTGAAGATGATATTATTATTTTACAACTCTAACGCCCGAGTGCCAACTGAACCACAAAGCAAATTATTTTGAATAACTCATTTAAACTGTGGTGTAAATGTTTGTTTTTTTTAGTCTTTTTCTTAAACTAAAGAAATTGACACTGTATCTGTTACCCTTGGTTTACCATTGGCTTATTTACTATTCAACTAAATGTTGTTGTCTCCTGTGCTTAGTTGTATGATTTTGCGTCAGAGGACAGCCCCTGCTCCGTAGCCTTCCATCCCAGCGAGCAGGTCTTCTCTTGTGGCTTCAGCTCTGGTGTCGTCAGAGTCTTTGACATCTCGAGTGCCAAGCTGCTTGCTGAACACAAGTATGTTTGTACCAAAATCTTGCGTGGGCAAATTTATTAGAAAATGCATCTAGATAAAGTTCCTCCCAGCTCGACCAGTTGCAGTCCATCTGCTAGAGGCACAATATGATGCAGTGATTATGATGATTTGACATGCTGCTACACATATATAAGAACCTTAAACCTACTTTGGCACTGATGTCAAAGGTACACATTTGCAATTGTAATATAATATAAATAACACATGACTGCATTTTAAAATAACAATGGGAAATTCTCATCTTGTTTGATGTACTAAACCTTTTGTACCTTGTGTGTCGGTTTTGGTTCTAAAAAGCTTTAATAGTGCCTCCCCATCACCAGAGAGAGTAATGACTGCTTTTGTGTTATTGTTTCTCTGTATGTTTTTGTATTTATGTATACATATATATATATTATAGGCAGCACAGAGGTGAAGTGGTGGGTCTCGCCTTCTCCCCAGATGGGGAGTTCATGTACAGTGCCGACTCTCAGGGCTCTCTGGCACTATACAATGCATCTGAGGAAGACCACAATGTGATCAGAGTTGTGTGTATGTATACAAACCAATGCATAAGTATGACTATGAAGTTAATTTCAGTACATAGTATGTAACACTTTTCAGAAATGTGAACTTAAAAAAGCTTACTTATTCAGTGAAACATTAATGCAAGCACAGTATCATTTTTGTCATCTCCCTACATAGATTCTGTAAAATTGGCAGCACTGATAATGCATACACTTTGTTATAAATTGTGTATTAGCAATAGATATAGTGAACTCAGTACCTTACTTGTTTGAATCACAGACAAAATTCAGCATATACCGTTCAACTTCAGTGTTGTTTGATTCACTCTGTACCTGATTGGCTAGGTAATGTGGTGGCCCGAGGCACTGAGCGCGCCCCAGATGCCCTTGCAGTGAGCAGTGACAGCCGCTGTCTGGCTTTTGTCGGTCCCTCAGAGTACATTGTCACTGTCGCTGACTCACGGTCTCTGGATGAGGTATCTTGCACACTGTCACCTTTCAGCACCATGCCATTCGTTACATTGCTCAGATAAATTAAGATCAGATTTCATTGAAGAGTCAGGGAGGAGTTGTGAGGCAGCAACCCTTTGGTTATGTGGGATTCTAAAAAAATACATCAGATGTTACCAATGTTAACGAATACATTTGCAATATTCCCATTCTGACTAAATAATGTATTCATTTTATAACCTGTGCTTTGGATGTCACATTGTTGGTTTTTTATGTCTCACTGTATGTTTGTCCACATTGACCCATTCCATCTCTGTCCAGTTGCTCCATGTAGATGTGAGTATTTTGGATGTGGAGAGCCCCCGTCTTGATTCTGCACTGAAGGTCTGCTTCTCTCCGTCCTTTACTGAACACTTGTTGGTTGCCACATCTGCTAACAAGATCCTCTGGGTCAGCACCAAGACAGGTCGTCTGCTCCGTGAGGTAAAACTGCTGAACTGCTAACACATGAGCTGACCATGTTAAGTTCTGGAAATCTATGAATGACTGTTGAGAAGGTCCAAGACCGAGCATTTACTTGAGACATTAAAAGGTATAAATTCTGTACGTACTTACATGCGTACATGAGTCTGTACCCTTCCTATTCTGTTACTGTCATTACGTCCCTTTATTTAAAAATCATAATAAACTGCTCTGTTTGCTTGACAATATTAATCTTAAAGTGTAGGAATCAGGATTGTGATTGTAGGTACTCTAAATTACAGAGAGCGTGTACAGCCCATTCCAAAAGGTCACACACTATCATATGGCATAACTGTAATTTGTAATTTGAAGAAAAAAGTAGTTTGGTTTTGAGATGGTTCTTTGGTTGAGCTAAAATCAAGAGCCAAATAGCAATACATAACAACACGCTGACAGTGATACAGTACTGATAACGGGAAGCTCACAGGAAAATATGCCTGTAAATAGAAACGAGAGAGTAACAGCAGTAGGAGTTTTGATGTGCATATTTTTTCTCTACACAATCTTTTGATTAATTTTCAAACCATATGGTGCAGTGTTTGTTTCTGACTGGATTTTTGTGCTCCTGACAGGTGTCTAAGGTGCACAAACACCAGTGCACGTCCCTGTCTGTGAGCGAGGACAGTCGATTCCTGCTAACAGCAGGACACAATGCTGTGAAAGTCTGGGATTATGAAATGCAGCTCGACATTAACTCACAGGTAAAATACTAATTTTTGTCATCTTTCTTTTTTGACTATTAACTTAGTCCCTGAAGTTGCTTTATGTGTTTTACAAGTATGAGTCAAATAAGCATCTACTTGTTAACTTGACTGAACACAGTGCAAAGTGCTTTGACACAGACTTTAACCTGTCAGTTAAAGCATACAAATTTAAACATCTTGTGAAAACAAACATGTACAAAGGAGGGAGGCAGCTAACAAACATTTTCATTAACGATTTATCTTCAGATTATTGTCTTGATTACTTCACTAATAGTTTGATTTATAAAATATCAGAAAAATGCCTATTGCAATTTCCCAGTTGACACAGTCTGGCCTAACAGTTATTCAGACTTTTAGTTAACTATTATGAACTCAACAAATATTTACATTTGAGAAGCTGAAATAAGTGGATTTCTATCTTTTTTGAATTCTTTTAAACATTTTAATACACAATACATTCTAGGCTTCTATTGAGGTTTTTGAACAAAGCTTTGAATGTCTGACTTCATATTTTATGACATCACCTTGAAAGAAAGTAATTAAAAAATCCTCAATTTGAATAAAAGGATTCATAAAGATATTAACCAGAATTCGTCCCCATGCAGAGAGAGAGCGTAGGAGCAGCACTGTCGAGCAACCTAGAGAGTGAATGAATGAAGTGTATCTTTTAGTGTATTCTTTCTGTGATTATGCCATCAAAGGTCAGGTAATTCCACACTCCTGTCTGATTGTAATTTCAGCACAAGTAATAAAATCATGAGAACAGTTACAATTGTACAATAGTGTGGTAAAATGTTGCATTTGTCATTAGCATAATAATGTCTCTGTTTATATAGCACCCATTTTAACAAGGTTACAAGGTGCTTGTACAAGTGAAAATCTGACAACATAGGTAATAGGACAATGGAAAGTATGTTTCGTTACGTTTCCATTTAATTTAGCAGTAGGAGTATTAGTAGTTTATGTTGTGGCAGTAGTAACTGAATCATATGTTCCTCTGTACCAGATGTTTATAGGCCACAGTCAGCCCATCCGCCAGGTGAGCTTCACTCCTGACCAACTGGGCATAGTCTCAGTGGGAGACGCCATATTTCTCTGGGACTTCCTGGCACACCCTGTTGACTCTTTGACTGACAACCGGTAATAATCCCTGTTGCATGTTTAAGTCTCGCTATCAATGTGCGTGTTACACTTGTCCACAGTTTTATTGCTAACTGCCCGATACACTCTATCTTCACCCACAGTTCACCTCTCAGATTAAGCTCCAGCTCAGCTTCTAAATCAGGTAACTTTAAACACAGTTCATACTCATGCTACACTAATTATTCAATTTATAATAATTAATGAATAAAAAACATTTTTCTTAAGACTTCATCAATCATACTGTATATTATTTTTGTTTATTTTTTGTTTTTATGAGTAGCATAAATGGAACTACAAACCTGAATTACATTATACAACCCTACGTTGTAAAATTACAATTAAATTACCTGTATAATCTAAGATGTGCCTGATTCAAATGTTCTTATTATTTACAAATAAGTTATTGATCTTGTGTTTTCACATAACAGTTCAACCAGACGCTGTGAGTAGAGTTCAGTTGTCCAATGGAATGCCTCGACAGACAGCGCCCCTCCCCTCCTCACCACCACCACGATTGGACGTCAGCACCCTTGACCATGGTGACCAGGAGGGTAAGTTTTACTTTGAAATCCCAACAGCACATCCAGTCTTTTATTAAATGTGTGATAAGCTGTCAAAACTGAACATCGATATGTGCACACAGACTTGTGTAGCTGATGTCTCTCCCTAGAAATTCACCTTGGTGTGTGACTGACTGGTCTATTCATTAGTTAGTAGACTTAAGACAGTTGCAGCTTATTGCAGTTTTGAGCAGTGCAAGACAGAGAGATCCATTTCCAACTGGCATCCATGCTCCCTCAGCATTCAGATAAATTATTGAACTTCAGCTGGAAACGCACTTACCATCTGATTACCTAGTGAACTAAAAGAAGAAACGCTTGCTCCACAGGGTTTTTATGGATTTTTCAAGACTGCTCTGGTGTTGCATCTATTGAAATAGTTTAAGTAGTTGTTGTTGATTTAATTTGGAGTATACCTGCCAAACTGGTGTACAGATTTGAAACAGAAAATACAGAATAAAATATGTGTTACAATTAGAGCTCGAGAGATTTTTGAGACTGACAGCGATTTTAGAAAAAAATAAAATCACTCATTACCAATATGGCCGCTGATATAAGGAATTTTTGTTTGAATGTGTGAATTTTGAAATGAAAATAGGCCCTTTCTATGTGAATTGTCCCCAGATTTTTCACCGATATGACTATGCAAAGGTATTAAAGAGGTTTCTTTCTTAAAAAATAACTTAATTAAAGATCTTTTAAGTTAAATATTTTTTGTTATTTTCAATAATTTAACATAGACCAACCTGCTAGTACTGCAAATCGCAGTGCACTTTGCAATAACACCAATATATTTTTCTGCATTATATTACTGACAAAACAGTTTTCATATCAGCACATATTAAACAGCTACCATATACGCAGATACCAATACAGTTCCAATATGTCTGCAATAGGCCATTAGCAAAATGTCAAATGGGCTCTAATTAAAATGCTTTTAACCATGCATTACATTTGTATTTATTAATAGTGCCCGGTTGCCTAATTGAATTTGAAGATTGCTTTTGCCACCTTTAGGCTTGCCTGCCATCCACGTGCTGGTGGAGTTAACTTGATTAGTCTTTAGAAAATAAATGACATTTCTTGTTAATGGTACTCCTGGCAGTAGGGAAGCACGGTAACAGTCAGCTATGGTATCCTCCTGACTGATGTGTTTCTGATGTGGGTACATATGGACCAAGAGCCTCTTCAAAATAGAAAAACACTGTGATATTTTGAATCACTGTTTTGAATAACAAATATCTTATAACCCTCAGTTACATATACTCTCCTGTTTCCCTCCTGCAGCTTTAGCCTCCTTGTCTATTTGTGATGACACCCCAACCATCCCAGCTGTTCCAGCCAGTGGTTCAGGTCCTTCCTCTGACCCAAGACCTGCCATTTCCTTCCTCAAAGTTACAGAGCTGGACCACACATCTTCCCTAAACACAAGTCATATGGATGCTGGTAAGTGCCCCACTGCATTGTTCTGCATTAACAGTGAACTGACTTCTTATTTCTATTGTTTTTTCTTTTTATGGCAGAATTGAGCCTCCTCTATTTTTAATCACTCCTTTTTTGTCATTTAGTTGAGTTGAAAGGGAAGAAACCAGTACGTCCTGATTGTTACAGGCACTTTATCCCACGTTTCAAGACTTCCACTCTTGATCAGGTAAAGAGCTCTTTATAATAATGTATATTTATATACAGTGTATTAGTAATCTCAGCAAATTTTTAAAATGCATCAGACATTCACAGGACAGCCACTTAGGGGTCGTGGCCTCGACACCGGCCAGAAGGAGTGACAGACTAACACAGCAGTCTAGTAGGAACAGCAAGCTGGTAGTCAGAGCTAATCAGCGCTGAGCAGCTGCTGCCAGACTCTCTGTGTCCACGCTGAAAACAGAGAGTACGCTGGAGCTTTTACTGAAGCACTTTGATGTTCATTTGTAAAAGTTTCTGTGTGGTACCTGTGTTGTAGCTGAGATAACTGTTCAGAAAGGCTAACTCGGTATGTGTGTCTGTTGGGTGGGGGATCAAAGTAAAAATTGCAGCGGTGCTTTTACATATAAAAAAAACTCCTGTGAATAATTCATCTTGATTAATATACATTTGAAAATTAGTGCAGTGGTTTCACAGACTCCTTCTCAAGCCGATGGGGGGAGGTGGGTTAACACAATCTCAGTATTAACACCAGCATGTGTTTCATCAAATTAGTCATTATTTAATTTAAGGCTTAAAAAACCTGTTTAAGTGTGGAGTACCTCTTTGTTTTGTGCGATCCAGGCTGCTGTAGTTCCCCAACCAGGAGAAGAGGGCATAAAGCTGAAAGCAGTAATTGGCTACAATGGCAATGGCCGTGGCAACATGGTGTGGAGCCCTGACCAAGGTTAGAATAATATATTTAAAGTAAAAGTAAAACAAAAACTGTGTGGCAATAGTCTGATAGACCGAATAGCAAAATTTAAACAGATGGATTGTTTATTGTTTTACCCTTACCCTAATTGATTTCTTTTGCAGGTTTGTTTGCATACTCGTGTGGCTGTGTGGTGGTGGTGGAGTACCTTCATACGGGAAGTCAGAGGTACTTGCAGGGCCACAGTGAGGAGATCTCTTGTCTTGCAGTTACAAACGATGCACAGGTACTTTTCACTGTTCAGACTTCACAGCTTTATAACAGTGATTTAAAACACAGTATATGGACAGTGATGACAAAGAGCTCATGTCTTTTGGGTCTACCTAACATGGTTTTGAGCTTTGTAGGTGCTAGGTATCATTTTAAACAGTGTCGGTTGCTGCTGGTGATGTTGCTATAGGTATCAGAATAAAAGTACTGCTCTGAGTTGTCTGGGAGAGCAGTTTGACTCAGTGCACCCTTAGGCAGCACATTATGTGTGTGTAGCTGTAGTTTGGAGAAAACAAAAAGACTAAAAAAAAGAAAATCCGCCTTAGAATTTGCATTTTACTACAGTAGCATGATCATCAACCTTGTTATCTGAAATCCTTTTTTAAATTTGAGTTTTTTGAATTTGATTTTTTTTTACTCTGAAGAATTCTTGATTTTTTTGTCAAAAATTGCTGATAACAACATTGCTGAGTCCAAGGTGATGTCTTCAAATGTCTTGTTTTGTGACTAAAAGTCCCAAACCCAAAAGTATTCAGTTTACTATTAGCAGCATAGCCAACCATTTGAGAATCTGGAACATCTGTGGTATTTTTCCCCACTATTTTTACTTGAAACAATTAACTGATTATCAAAATAGTTGGTGATTATTTTTTTTTGTCCATTGACTGATTGATTATTCAACAAAATGTTTCAGCTTTACACATACATTTTTTAGCCAGTGACAGTCAGTTTCACCATCTGAAAAATGTTCCAAGCAGATGTTATCAGCTAATTGCTAATTAACATTAATGTTTGTGGTCAAACCACAAAAAAAAATTGTAGTATGCTAAATGTACTTGGAAAGCTTGTGTCTGTGCCTTTTCTAGAGGAAGAAACACCACTCTGTATATTTAAAACGTTAGAGTAGTAGGAACTCTTTAGGGAAATTATCTATAATGACACTGATGGTGATTTTAAGTATACCACTTTCAACATCTATATTAGGCTTGACTTTTATGAGCATTTCCGTTTGACACTGCAGCTCTACAAAACCAGAGCGAGAAAGTGAGTGCAAGTATAAGCAAGATATAATACGTGAACAAACTTGCTATTATGGTTGAGCAGAATACAGTACCAACACAAAATGAAGGTGCTTGGAGAGAAAAACAGGTGTTGTGTATCATGGTGTCGTGGCAAAGTCGTTCTCTGTAATCAGAAAAAACTCAGGCAGGTCTATGTGTGTCTAAAGCACCCATGAATCTCATTTCATGCGATTGCTCCCTATTGTTTCTGTGTCGTATACAAATTCCAAGAAAACATTTGTCCCCGTGGGCAGTATCACAGCAGATAATGAGATAACTGTTCCATGCCCATGTCCAAGAGGCATTACTAGATAGACAGACTGAACCAGCCTCAGACAGTCAGCTCAGCAGGGGAAGAAGTCAGGTATTTCAGCTGGTTGGTTAGTCACTGCAGGGCTACCTCCAGAAGGAAAATGAACTCACCGCAGTGGTTTGGCCAGGCAGGAAATGAAGGAAGAGACATTCTCTAACAGTGTCCCTAGGAGACAAGAGAAGGGCATGTCTGATCAGGAGATGTATGCACTTCCACACTTAATTGTACTGCTTAGTTGGTCAGATCTATTCTAAAACGCTATTGGATCGATGTCTGTGAATCATGTCTAGGGAAATTTCAGATTCAACATTCGGGGGCGCCAAAAAGTCCAAAATTATGAAGCAGGCAATTTTCTCATGTTTGGCATGTGTCCTGTTAGTCCTGTGTCTTATGGATATATACATTAAAATGAAGGTGCTTTGTGTCTGTGTCCTCCTGCCCAGACTGTGGCATCAGCAGCTAGTGGCAGTAATGGTAGCAGGAGCCTTATCTGCATTTGGGACGTCCAGAATGGAACTCGTCGTGATACAATCTCCTATCACAGGGGAGCGGTGCAGAGTCTCGCTTTCTCCAGGGATGATCGCTTCTTTCTCTCTGTCGGTCAGTAAAATTTGAATTGGATTGCATCCATTAGTCATCAGCGTTTACTGTAAATTTGTTTTGCACCACTTAAAAAAAAACTGAATAGAAAATGTCTTGACCAATTAAGAGACTCTCCAACTGCTAACCACTGATCCTTCTTTACACCCTGTAGGAGACTTTTCTGAACCAGAGGTGGCTCTGTGGAGTAGTAAGACCTTCCAGCTGCTGTCCAGCGTGAGTGTGTCAGGACCGATCCATGACGCAGCCTTCAGCCCTTCAGCAGCCAGCCAGCTGGCCTGTGTCGGCGGCCAAGGAGCTTACTTCTGCCTAATCAACACGCATGGCTTGAATGTAGACCTTAAGGTAAATTACCACAGAAAAACACAAACGGAAAGAATCGGTAGTAGACAAATCAAGATTCACTCCACTGATCCACTATGTTGGCTTTAAACATTTGATGCGTTCTTCTCAAGTACATCAAAACATTCGCATTTGTATTGGATATAGATTTTTGTCGTAGGATTAATCACCCCTTCACCTTCTTAGGTCCAGAAGGTAAGAGCGCCACCAGAGGTGGGTGATGTGGAGCTGACGGCTTTGTGCTACCACATGGACTCCTTCCTGTTCACCGCCACTAATCGAGGACACGTTTGCGTCTGGGATATTAACACACACTGCTGCTTCATGACCTGGGAAGCTGATGAGGGCGAGATCGGTACAAATGAACCCTCTTTATATTCTAACTATATAGTTTGGGTAACAGTATTTTTTTAGCCAGATACTCTTAATGGTTTGTACAGAAAAACATCCCATTTCTCTTCTATCTACCTGTATCTTATTAAGGAGGTGTTTTTTTTATTTCATGTGGTATGATCCAGTAATTTTGAGTCATTCATTCATTCATTCATTCATGTATTATTGTCATAATATTCTACGAATGGTAATTGGATTTATATGGATTCTTGTTGTAGGAGTGCTGCTGTGTCGAGGGAACCGTCTGTTGACAGGCAGCAACACCCGCTGGTTGCGACTGTGGGAGGTAGAAGCTGTGCGTTGTGTGAAGCCTCAGGAAAAGGTCTGCAATGCGGAAGACAGGTCTGTAGTTCATTCTCCTGTGATTCTCCTGTGTCTTATACAGGAAGTCGCCTTTTTTTCCTCTTAGAGGAAGTGTGCAGTGTTAGTTGTTCAATTTCAGTTTCTACAAAATGGCAAGAATTTTGCAGATAGGTAAAAAGTTATATTTATCTTTTTAAAAGTATTTCCTGTTTCATCCCCTATACATCACTGTGTAATTATGAATAAATGCAGCTTTGTGGTACTTCACTTCTGCTAGGCCTGATTTTGTTTTCTTTGCAGTAACCTCTTTGTCACGTATACAAACAGTAAAACAAAAACGTGTTTGTATATGTATTTTGTGAAACGGATAAAGAATATGGTACCCTTTCATCCTCAAGTGGCCATGTTTACATTCTATAACTAGTTAATTGTTTTTGGTCCCCTGTGTCTGTCCTTCAGTGGCACCATGGTGGTGTTGGAGCAGGAGATCATGCTGGATGGGACAACGGTCAGCGCAGCATTTGATAGCACAATGGACATGGGCATTGTTGGCACCACAGCAGGAACCCTCTGGTACATCAACTGGTCAGACAACAGCAGCACTCGGCTGGTCAGCGGGCACAAAACCAAGGTACCAATGTGAGCTTTGGGAAGTTAATGATAACTACATGCATATTCTGTGTCTCCAACAGGGGCTGGAACGTACAGCATATAACTTTGTGATTAGTGCGTTGTTCATTTCAACATTTAAGGTAACAATTTTGATAAGATGTTTTCTTACCAAAATTGATGCCCATGGCATGTTACACCCTGTTATCTGTGGTTATATGTCTGCTAAAAGCTATAGCTATAATAGTAGAATATGTGTGGTGAACAAATATATCACTACCAATTTTTGAACAACTCACAGGTTTCTGAGCTCTACAGAATGCCAACAAAGAGTTGCTGCGTCTACCAGACTAAAATGTGAACTGCATATTTTCTTACTGTAAAACAGTTACATATATTTCTTGTGAAAAATCCAGTCAAATGTACACTTTTTTTCTGTTATTGCACTGTTCAACACTACAGAGGTTGGCAAGTCTTTCTCGTGGAGGACATTTAGATTTATTAAACACAGATGTAATTAATCACATCAGTAATGGCTGCATTGTTGTCATCTTCTGAGCTCAATTAAACTGATTCCAATACATCTCATGATCAGTTTTGTTGTAAGACAATGGCCAAAACAACTTCAGTATTAAATACTGTATATGGCTTTTTCTGTGTGAGATATATATATATATATATATATATATGATGTAGCACATCTGTTTCCCTGAAGGCTATTGTTATATTTTTATTCAAGTGTAATTATTTCTCCTATAATTGGCAGGCATAGCCCACCTTCATCACTCACTCGCCCACTCGTCACTAGCACACTGAAATGAAACAGAGACATTAATAACGGGATTACTAGTATTTGGCGGAACAATATATGGGTTGGGCTCTAGTGATTCTAGTGACTCACTTCAGCTTTTTGTGCTAATGTGAAAGTACAACTTTTTGCAGTGAGATTCTGTATTAATGGCCTATCAATCACACATCAAAGGCAATCCCCAGGGAAGCGGAGTGTTTCATATTAAATGCAGTTTGCAGCTGTTCAGGATAGAGCATTTCTCCTAAAGAAAATTTAAACGATGAAATGAAAGTAAAGAAACAGCAGGGAAGCAATTAACAGTTACTGATGACATTTCAGCGAACCGATAGTAAGGCCACCAACACAATTAACACTTACAGACAGGTGACATATGAAAGGAAGTTTTAATAAGGCATTGGGCCACAGTGTGCCACCAGATCAGCTGTAATACACATTGGCATTGATTCTACAAGTCTGTGGAACTCTACTGGAGGGATGAACACCATTCTTTCAAAATATATTCCCTTATTTTGTGTTTTGAGGATGGTGGTGGAGAGTGCTATCACAGTGGTCCATTGTCATCCTAGAAGAAACCACATCAATTAGCATAGAAATGTGTCATCACAGGATAAAGGTGAATCCCTCAGAACAAATTTGTAATAATTTGCAGTGGCCCTTTCCTCTAAGGGGACAAGTGGAATCAAACCATGCCAGCAAAGTGCCCACCACAGCATAACAGAGTCACCAGATGTCCTCACTGCAGGAGTTAAGCATTCTGGCCTGTAGCATTCTCTTGGAGTGTCTGTGGTTTGCACACCACTGAACCCTCAAATGTGTGTTCGTCTTTGTAATAAGGGGATTTTGTGTTGCAACCCTACTGTAATCTCTATGTAACTGTGGGAGGACGGTTCTTGCTGACAATCTGGTCACGTCCTGCACTGATATTCTCAGTCACCTGAAGAAGAGTTTCCATCTGTTTTTCCCTACATTTTGCACTAATGCACGAGCGTCATGGCTGTTGACCACAATTTCCGACCATATTTACTAATGTTTAACTTTTATTATAAAAGCCAGTGGCTTGTTTCACTGGTGTGAAATTTACTGATTTAATATCCTCCTTAATTGTTTTCCTTAATGTGTATGTCCCTTTATGCTCTTTTTAAAACTATACCAATAAATTAATTAATACATTTGCTACATACATAAATTGACATATGCTTCAGATTTTTAATAATGGTAATGGTATTAATGAATGAGGGGATACTCATTAAACAATTTTCAAGTAATTGTAATTTCATTTTTTAGCTATTCCTGATGGTATTTAATTAAAATAGCACTACTATTGAAGAAGAGAAGCAGCGATGGTCGACAGAAGCGATGGTCGTTTTGCTGATATTAACATGGTGACTCCAGCGTCTGATCTCTCTGCATGTACTCCTCTCTCCTGTCCAGGTGAATGATGTGGTGTTTAGCACTGATGAGAGACATTTTGCGACCTGCAGCCAGGATGGCAGTGTGAGGGTGTGGTCAGCCTCCAGCAACGAACTGGTGGTGCAGTTCCAGGTGCTCAACCAGGTGAGGGAATACACAAATATTTCAAATTACTATGTCAGTCAGATCCAGTATAAACTGAAGGAACTCAAACCTTTTTCTAATGGACACCTCGATGGACTCTCAGACGTCTGTAAATTTGATGTGGAAGTCAGAGAATATCAGGGAATTGCACAAATAAACAATAAATTGAACAACAACAATGTGTTGTTGATGTTTCTTTTTAAGCTAAAAAAACAACAACCCCAAAGCAAACATAGAAGGAATACACATTTTTAATCATGAACATGACATTGGGAGTGTGTTTCCTGTACTTTTTGCAGGCAGGTGGTGTAATTAGGTGGCATGAGTGGATACAATTACAGCCCCTGTGCACCATAACATGAACACACCCTGTAAATAATCCCCCCTCCTGTTTTTCTCTGTGTCAGTCCTGTGGCTGTGTATGCTGGAGCCCTTCTTCCAATAAAGACAGTGCATGTGTGGCTGCAGGATACAACGATGGGACCCTGAGGATCTTCCGGCTTGCCTCCTCAGAGATGGAGATGAAGCTACATCCTCATAACATTGCTGTGACTGCCATCCAGTACTCTGTCACTGGTGAGAGAGGACACCAGTGCCAAAAACCTATGTATTTGCAGTGATTGTACTACTTGCTCTGCAGGAGTTACTTCATAATGAAATATTGCAATTGTATTTTTTGGGCCACCTCACATTTAAACAACTTGTTTGACCCAATAGGTCAGTATTAATGGTCAAACACTAATATTGTGTCCTAAAACAATGAATAAATTATCAAAGGACGTGTTGAAGCACTTTCCTTCAAACCCATGATCGAACTTATATGCTGGCATGCTAAGTTTCATGTTGTAAAGCTGCCTTGTGGTTTCTGCCCTCTCTCCCTACAGGTCATGTGATACTTTCAGCAGGGAAGAATGGTCTGGTAGCTGTCAGCAGCCCAGTGAATGGAGCGACTATCCGTGTCATCAGGGACCACAAAGGAGCGCCGATTACCACCATCCAGTGTGTGAATGAACAGGTCAGCTCTCTGAATCAGACCAAGGAGTGAAGTTTTAACAGAGCTTAACATGGCAGCCCAATAGAAACTGATAAGCAACATTTACAGTGACAAAATATGGGCCTGAGAGTTCACTGCTGTGTTGTATCTGTAGAATGTTTCGATAGTGTATAATCACCTGAAAATAAGAATCCCGAACAGACAAACAAAACACTGCCTTAAAATAGAGGCTTTAGTGTTTTTCACGAGTTTTGCCACCACCGTAGTCTCTCCTACACACTTGAAACCCTAAGCTGTATTCAGATGTTTGCAAACTGCTAGATGCCACTGAATCCTATTCACTGGTCCTTTAAAGAGCCACATGGACTCTGTTTTAAATGCTAATTGGTCATCTGTCTTCCTGAATAGGTATACATATTTTATTTTGAAATGATCTTTTCAAGTCCGCTTCACTTTTCA
>NW_023339651.1:12898339-12916252 GCF_004916995.1 Morone saxatilis
TCATATCATGTCAGTTGATAAATGAAGTGGCACTTAAGTGGTTTCTCCAGTACAAGTGCTGTTGACAGCTTTTCTACATGCCCCTCATACAGAAGAATGGTCCGACATTCATTAGCTCTCCATAGCTACAAGGTTGTGGATCGTATGTGATGCTATTTAAATGGAGGGGGGAAAAAAGTGCTCTCTGAAATTTTTCCTTTGATTCTTGTGACATATTATGACATTTTTTACATCGGCGTGATTCTGAAGCTGTTTTATCTTCCAATCCTCAGTGTAAGAATTTCGGACTGGAAGGAAACGAGATGTGGTTGGCTGCCAGTGCTGACAGACGCGTCAGCGTGTGGGCTGCCGATTGGTTAAAGGACAAGTGTGATCTGCTCGACTGGCTGACATTTCCTGCTCCGGCCTATTTTGGGGTACCGTCTGTATTTTAAGTAGCAGTACATGGTAATGACTAGGACTGTCACTCCATATGTGGAGTGCTGCTGTATATATTTAATTGGTAATGCTCATGTGTACTCAGTAACATCTAATTATAAGACTGATATTCAACCCCTAACCCTTTAGCCATATAATACTAAAAACTTTTATTATTAAAGCCAGTTTAGCAGTCTTTGTGACTGAAGCTCCTGCCATCAACAATAAACCCTTTTTCGAAGTCACTTAGATATTTTCCTTTTGCCGTCTTAATACAAAATCAGAATTAACTGGGCCTGCTCACATGTCACAGAGCATGAGTCAGTGGTAATTGCTTAATTGTACCATGCAGTGTGCAAGCATCTACATTTTCCACTTATTTATTCAGGTCATTCCTTTCATTTGTCAGCATCTGTATTTAATTACTAATTTGATTAGAATGTTGTTGTACTGGGTAGCTTCCAGGTGTGAATGTGCAATTTACTTGTTTCACCGGTGTGAAATTGACTGATTTAATATCCTCCTTAATTGTTTTCTTTCATTTTACGCCCTCGTGGGAAATCTTTTTAAAACTATACCAATAAATTAGTGAATACATTTGCTACATACATAAATTGACATATGTTTCAGATTTTTTCATATGTTGAGTGCTGCTGTATATCTTTTATTGGTAAGGCTCATGTGTACTCAGTAACATCTAATTATAAGACTGATATTCAACCCCTAACCCTTTAGCCATATAATACTCTGGAACTTCTCTGTAAATGTATCTAGTAATTACACAGGACTGCATCATTGTCCTGCTGATGTAAAGTATTCAGTGCATCAATAAGGCTTACTTTTAAAGGGCTCACAACTTTGTTTGTGAGTGTGTATTACGCACATGATACACACTATTGCACTGTCTCAAATTACGTTCCATTCAGCAATATTGCACACAACCCTGAAAAGGAGGTAATGTCATATTTCTGGCAAGTCCATTCAAATTCAAACACGTTGCACAATGCGGGTAACCAAGTAATGTTAAGTAATACCATTTTATTCTAAATGCATGTTAATAGTTTATTTATTATTTTTACATTTTTCAGCATATTGTTGTAACCTGTTTTGGAAATCTCAAAAAAATTAAGCTCAGACCATGTTTGACCTGTAGGAGTTTTTGTAAACCTTTGGTGTTGTAGGATGACAGCCCACCTCCCAGCCTGGCTGCCTTCTGCCCCGCAGACCCCAGCCTGGTGGTCTACACTGGCTACGGAGTAGAGAAAGAGCTGTCCTTCTACAGCCTGGCTAAAAAACAGGTACAACAGCTCCCCCTGCGTCACTCCTCGGCCACCGGTGTTGGTCTTTCCAGAATATTCACACACGTCTGTGTAATCACGTGTTATGTCATGCAGTATTTTGTTTTTTTATTTGTTTGTTTTTTAATAACAGATAATAAAAAAGATTGCCCTGCCCCACTGGGCCACATGCTTTAGCCTCTCCTGCAAGAGTCAACTTGTAGCTGTGGGATCGAAAGGTAAACTCTATTTTTATTACCATACATCTCCAGTGAGGAGATTAGATTTCACTAGTGTAAGTTTGGAGCTTGTTTGTAATTAATTTCTCATTTTGTTTTAAATCTCTCATTAGAGCGAGTGTTGAAGTTGATCAAGTCGACCAGCGGCAGGTTCCAGGACTTCATGCAACACAGTGACTCAGTGCATATGTGTCACTTCTCTCCCTCTGGGCTGCTTCTTTTCACTGTAGCTTATAATGAGATCCTGCTGTGGGAGGTGCAGGGCCTCTAAGGGCCACAGATCTGTTTATGCACCTCAAACCTTGTAGGTTTATCCCCCACACAAGTGCCTAGTTTCTATTAATTTATGTAATTTTATTGTTCCATAGATATTTTTTTATCAAACAAATATTTCTAGGGAAATAGTTGTAATTTTGGGAGATGTTTTCTGTCAGATTTGCCACATCTGAGTTTATATTTCACATGTATGGTTTTAAAATGCATTAATATTCATTTTAACATGTTGAAGGGATTGTTTTGTGTCCAGTGACGTCTAATGTTTGACAATTTATTTTAGGTTTTCTTACTGTGAGTTAGAACGCATATGGATACTGATGAGTGATTAGCAGTTGCTGTCATGTCTGTTGTTTTTCAGTGGTAGATAATTATGGTTTGTAGGCTGCTCTGGGATTGGGACGGGGTTTAAATAAAATGCAGCTTGAAAAATTACAGTTGTCTGTAATATAAAATGAGTCCATCAATGGTGCAAGCACACATAAACAAGGAGACACTGTCAGAGCCAA
This sequence comes from Morone saxatilis, assembly GCF_004916995.1. Lineage (NCBI taxonomy): Eukaryota > Metazoa > Chordata > Actinopteri > Moronidae > Morone > Morone saxatilis. Next base: position 12,901,055 of record NW_023339651.1, read on the forward strand.
CATTTTTACTTTGTCTTTCCACCAGAATGGTGTATTACAGGTGCATAGTTCAGAACATTTTGCACGGATCTTAAGTTTCCATTTTTGTTACGGACACACCAACATAATTTCCTTTCTGCCACAAGAACTTGAATTCAGGCTTCCCAATTTGAATGACAGGCTACCTAATTACTGGTACTGGGACACTCTTCTGTCAGGGGTTTCATCAGTTTGCCACTCCAGTATTCAGAAATGTTACATACACACTGTAGAGACCACCTCCGTCACTGCTCTGTTGAAAGAATGATGACACCCAGGGCTGCAGACTCAGTCGACTGATAGTTCAGGCAGAACTTTCCTTTTGAAACATGATTATTTTTACATGTTAAAAAATAACACAGTGTGTGCCACCTGAAATAAAATGCACATGCCCTATAATTAGACCATTAGTTTGCTCAGCTTGTTACATAATAATGCCTGTGTTGTCAGAATGGGGAGGGGGGGGGGTTATTAAGGAAGAATAATCAGTGTGTTTATTAATATTTACTGAGGTATTAGACTTTAAGACAGGAATCTATCTCATCTGTCTTTTCAAAATAGCTTAAAAATGAAACAGTCTTCACTGCTTTGTCTTTTTAAGCTACTGTTACACGAAAGGATACACAAGGTGTAAACAGATGATGACAGTTTTGTGCAGAGGTGGAAAACAGAAAATATTACAAATCAGTACCCAACATACTGAAAAGCTTATTTTATGTATTTCAGTTTGAAATATTTTAATTCAACTTCCACTGTATTTGTCTGTTACACGTCTTACATGCAACCTATGAGAGTCCCACAACATACACTGTGCAGTAAACTATGCTGCAGTGTGTCTGTTGTACCAGCAGGGGGCGTGTTTTCACCGCCTCCTCTGTGAACCGGAATGATATGGTTTCACCTTGGGTGCATATCGCTGTGGAGAGCCACACATTTTATTGTAGCTAGAAATTTGACATTCAAATGAAAGATAAATGTCACTGTAGTATTGCGGCGCGTAAGACCGTTCTTCAAACAGAGAAGAAACATGAAACAAGACGTCAGGATACTTTTATTGGGGGAGCGTAAGTCTTTCTGTCCCACTGACAGCCGACCACAAGCTAAAAGAAAAGCCAGCAAACATTAGCTGTTGTAGCTAACTTAACTAACTTGTAGCTGGATTTACCTCGGTTACTCCTGGTGGCATGGTGCCGATAGCTCTTTTAAAATGAGCATTTAGCGTTATGTCTCTGCAATAACTACTTCCTACCAGATAAAATCAAATGTTTTATACGTTTTCCAAATGTTAGCTTATTTCCGCTATGCTAATTTAGCCTAGAGTAACTTTTGCGTTAGTAGTTATCAGCCATGGAGAAGTTAGTTAACGTGTTCATTTCATCGGATAACCGATCAGCTGTGCTCCACTGAAAGGCACATTACATAATACGCACGTTTTAATTGGCGGTTATTTTAAAACTTCCCTGTTAGCTAACTTAAACACCTAACCTGATTTAACGTGCAACTTTTACATTGTGAACCAATCATGTCACCATGTTTTATTTAAAGTGACACATTTTCCATTTGCTTAAATGTAAAACCTCTATGTAGGTTCAGTTTAATAATAATAATAATAATACAGTGGCTAAAAACTCAGCTGTAGAGGTGCAATAATCTGCAGTAGTGTTTGCTTCAGTCCATATCAGAGCATTTATATGAATGATAACATAAATAGTAGTCAGCTAACTTTATAGTACATTGTACAGTTCATCATTGGGGCCATATAATGTATCTTTGAGCTGCTCTCATCCTCTTCATGTTGTCTCCTTCATCAGCCAAGGTGGGGAAGACATCACTCATCATGTCTTTGGTTGGTGAGGAGTTCCCAGAAGAGGTAAGTGTCAGTACAGCTATATACCACTGCTGTGTCTGTGCTTTTTCACCGGAGGATGCTGTGTCCTGAAGAGCTGGGGGAATATTAAGTAGCAGTACCGTTCTGCTCTTGTAGCCTATGTTAACCACTGTTTGCTCATTGTAGCCACAGTTATTCTCCTGTAGTCAGCACTAAGCAAACTGGTTCCTTTGTGAGCAGTAAAGAAAGCAAATTGTAAAACATAGAGGACTACTTTAGAAATCACTAGAAAGGTTGGCTTCAGTGTGGGTTTTTTTGTCACGTAATGGGCTTTGTTTGACGTGATGAAATCAAATCACCCCGCTCTGCTATGTACTACGTGGCCAGTATTGAGTTTCTGAGTAATTCTTAGTGGCTAATTTTGATTTGCAGCTTATTTTAGTTTCAGAACACTTCTTGGCAGAAGTGTAAGATTGTACGTACACAGTAGTTCGATACTACTACTTCATATGGTGTTAATGATAGTACATTCACTACTGTTCATACATTTTCCTCCAAAAGTGAAGATCGCCTAGCATTTGAGCTTAAATCCTAACTGTGTCCATGCAAAGTAGAAGATGTGTTTGTATTTTGGGGGGCTTCAGCCTGATTAAGTAATGGCTCTTTACAGGTTCCCCCCAGAGCTGAAGAGATCACCATCCCTGCTGACGTGACTCCGGAGAAGGTGCCCACACATATAGTGGACTACTCAGGTAACGTTTCCTAAAGGCTTATGTGCAACAATATTCAGTCCACAATGGTGTGTGTGTGCAGTTTGTTGACTTTGAGATGTGTTTGTCCTCAACCCCAACAGAAAAAGAGCAGACTGATGAAGTCCTTAGAGATGAGATCATCAAGGTAATTACACCACACACATTGATGAACATGCAGAACATTGTCCTTTTTAATAGTTGAAACTTTTGTGTAAATTTGACAAGAAGTCAAAACCCAGTGCACAATCGTTGAATTAGACAGCTTTGAGTCTTATAAATAAATGTAATTGTGTCTGTTTTGTCCCAGTTTTGTTATTTTCTGGGAGCTTTAAGCTATTTAGGCCAGCACCCCAAACATCTTATGCCTTATCTTTTTCGTAGTTGTTTCTCTTGCTCCATGTATTTTTCTACATCAACTCTTTTGTACTTTGTTGTTGTTACATCTGGTTAGTTGGTCTTGGTCATTCTTCTTTTCTTTTTGTCATGTTAAAAGATTTTTTTGTGTCATATAAAATGAAGTATTATTACTCTATAAGTTTGATAAAAGGTTTAAAAGGTTGTTTGAATTGTGTTGATTCTGTTTTTGATGTAACGTCCCTCTCACTTGTTATTTCTCCAACCCACGTAGGCTAATGTGGTGTGTGTAGTGTATGATGTCACCAACGAGGACACGATAGACAAGGTAGTGACCTGCTCCTTGTCTTTGTCTCATACTATCATTCCACATACTGTATATCACTTTTACTTAATGCATTTAAAATACAAACACATTACACTTGTGTCATAGGCTGCCTCTTGTTTTTCAGATCAGAACTAAATGGATACCTTTAGTTAATGGCGACGCAGAGAAAGGCAACAAGTATGTATCAGCTGTTGATGGGTGTGTGTGTTACCTGGGCCCGTTTGAACTTTGCACTCCTTCCCACTGCTTGAATGTAATGTTGGCAAACCTGGCAGTCTAGGAATTTGAGCCTGTTCTTTCGTTTCACTAAGTCGCCCTGAATAAGACATAAGAACATCAGCTAAATGCCCAACGTGTGGGGAGTGTGACTGCTTGCAGTTCACACTATTTGAATGTCAGCTGATTTGCATTATATCTGATATTGCAGGAATGTGATGTCATTTTTATACAGAACAAGAAATGATAGTGTTGTAATGATAGTTACCCTGTCTCCATGTGTTATTTCAGAGTTCCCATCATCCTCGTGGGAAACAAATCTGACCTGCGCTGTGGGAGCTCAATGGAAACCATTCTTCCCATCATGAACCAGTTCTCTGAGATTGAGACATGTGTTGAGGTGAAGCTGAACCCTCTCACACTCTTGCTAATCGCTGCAGTCTACACACATGCTAACCTTACCGTTGACATACACACACAGTTGCCGGGGTTTCACACAAATATTTACACATGGACACTTTTATCTGGCTTTTAGATTGCTTAGATAATTATATCTGAAAGGTTCTCTCTGCTGTTGTTCTCTTTCAAGTGTTCTGCAAAGAACCTGAAAAACATTTCAGAGCTGTTCTACTATGCACAGAAGGCAGTTCTTCACCCCACTGCACCTCTTTACGACCCTGAGGACAAACAGGTCAGCCATTTTTGGAAATGGGATGCCAACTGTCGAGTCAGCTTGTTCGTCTGACCCACTACTACTTGTTTACACATGTGCATATAAATGATTGGTTGATTTTTGTCCTTCAATGTTTTTCCCCAGCTAAAACCATTGTGTGTCCGAGCCCTTAGCCGAATATTCTACATTTCCGATCAGGACAACGACCGAATCCTCAGTGACGCTGAACTCAACTGCTTTCAGGTGCCAGTGAAAATTAAATTCAAATTAAAATGTTGTGTTCTTGGTTATTATCCAAAACAAAGCTGTTTGAATAAAAATAAGAACAAACATCCATCTTTATGTGTAGAAATCTTGTTTTGGGAATCCTCTGGCACCTCAAGCCTTAGAAGATGTGAAGACAGTAGTTTGGAAGAACACCAGTGATGGGGTGCAGGACAACGGGCTGACCCTAAATGGTAAAAGTCAGGCATGAATGAGAACATGAAACTCAAAACCATGTTGTTGCAAGGCCACACTCAACTAATGGCCAAGTATTCTGTCTCTTCTTTTTCAGGTTTCTTGTTCCTTAATACATTATTTATCCAGAGGGGCCGACATGAAACCACGTGGACTATCCTCAGGAAGTTTGGTTATGATGACAACCTTGAGCTGACTGATGATTACCTTTACCCTGAGTATGTGTTGTGACACTATTGTAGTGTCTCAGTCAGTTCAGTTGTACATTTTTATATTGCTGATAGCTATTTAGCTATTTAACAGGTTGTATTGTTATTGATTCCTGTCCCTCTATTCTATGTCGTCTGTCTCAGAGTTGCTGTATTTCTTCTGTGTTTCCATTTGGCTTTGTCTGTGTTATGTTTGTACACACTAGTCAGGAATGTCCAGGTATCTAAATATCAAATTTTTTAATGTTGTCAGACTACGAGTTCCCATCAACTGCACCACAGAGCTCAATCATTTCGGTCACCAGTTCCTCCAGCGGCTGTTTGACAAGTACGATGAAGTGAGTAGGAATTCCAGCCAACTTTGGTCACAATGTCCCACTGGACAGGACATTTTCAGCAGTGGCTCTCAGTTTTCACCGTGGCATATTCAATAATAACCATTATGGAGGATTACCTTTTTAAAAGAACTGACCTGTTTTCCTCCGTAGGACAAAGACTCTGCCCTGTCACCGACAGAGCTTAGGAACCTGTTTTGCGTCTGTCCTTATATGCCATGGGGAGCAGAGGTCTACGTGACTGTCCCAACCACAGACGAGGGCTACATCTCTAGGCACGGCTACCTCTGTCAGTGGACGTGAGTATGTCACTCGATTGTAAGCATGCACTAGGTTTACACTTTTGTGCACTTTATGTTTAGCAATGTCTGATCTGCACTGTTCCAAGGTCACATGTATGTCAATCCCTTCACATGCAGGCTTTCTGCTTACCTTGACATCCACCGTTGCTTGGAACACCTAGGATACCTAGGCTACCCTATCCTCACTGAGCAGGACTCACAGACTGCCGCAATCACAGGTGTGTCTGTGTGTCTGTGTGTGTGTGTGTGTGTCTGTGTGTGATGGATCTTCCCAACCAACAGCATCTATATTAGAAAGGTCGAGATCTCCCCATGGAACATGGCAGCCATACTGTACATCCTCTTTGACAACTTAAATCCCAACCTCATAGTTAAGCACTGTTCTGTAGGAGGATTATTAGTTTTAATCCTGTCCACTGCAGCCTAATAGATTTACATACATGTACATTTGTCCTTGACATATGAAGGAATGGAATTTGAATTGGGAGTCTGTAATATGCATATGTGCCAAAACATTTACGCATGCATGGTTTGAAATATAGTGTACTCTCCACATATGAGGTACATTTTGTTATTGTGAGCATTAGTTAAGGTAATAATAATTACTGATATAAATGAGTGGGTGCACATGTTATTAGTGTGTTTGTACAGACACACTGTGTGTGTGTGTGTGTGTGTGAGAGAGAACTAATAGCAGTCTGAGGACAGTTAGTCAGGAAAGCTTGGACAGTGTGATCTAATATGTCTCACTGCTGCTAATCACACACATTGTGTTTCAGAGGTGAGCACGTTTATTTGACTCTACTGTAGATGTGAGAGAGGCCAGAGAGCAACACAGATCTTTTAACAAGGGGATTAGTCACTGTTTGTAGCATGTGTTTAGCCACTGCGTATTATGGTGCCTAGTCACTCTCATTAAATAGTATTGTTGTAAATTCTAAATGTATTTTTATCCGTGCTAGCAGTATCGCTCTAATAAAGGAGACGTCAGTCTGTTGCTCTAATCACCTGTTAGTTGGGTTATCAGTCAGATACATTGGTCCTGAGGATTCATTGTTACAGTGTTTGGTAGAGACATTCATTGCCTCCAGAGTACCAATCCTGAGATTATTTCTAATTTTTCATTGAGTGCAAAGTACAGTTTAGACTGATGAATAGTGGAAGTCTGACAGCTTCTCTGGCTCCACTGTAGTCCCAGATAGCCTAAAATATTGACTGTACAGACAATAAACCTTCTTTTGGTGATAACATTCAACTTTCCTGTGACATTACCCTCAGGCCCATTAGTGTTTAGGATCCAAGATTTTGTTTCTCTTATTTTCAATTATTTTATTTTCTAGTAAGTGTTGACTAATGACTAATAGTCTTATGTCCTGCTGACTTGAAACCTACCTACCTAAGCAAACGGTAATGGCATACCCTGCACATACACCAGTGTGATGTGCACCTGCATTATATCCCCTAACTGCCACTAGATGTCAGTTTAAGTTACTCAATATATAGACAAATTTCCCGTTAGTGTTAAATAGATGTCATGCAATTAAGTAGCCTTTATGTAAAATGTCTTTTTTGCTACAATACATTTTAGATCCAGAGAGAGTGGGTTACTGATCATCTGACAAACCAGATTGACTTGCTTAGAGGGAAATCACTTATTTTCTTATTATTTGCTATCACTCCTATTGTTTATATCAACACGTTATTCACAAGTTGCATTGATCAGATCTGAGATGCAGCAGCTAGAAATCCTTGAAGATAAACAGGTCTGAATAAGTGATATTTTCTACAGGCTGGACTGTAAGCTGTATGTTCGTTTTGGTGGCCAAGACAAACCAAAACAGTGATGAAACAGGAGAGAACAGACCCATTTATTGCCATATAAAAGAAATGAAACAACAGCTCCTGTAACAGGTTGATCTTTGTCAGCTGGTGGAGTTACATCCTCTGCTTTGGCCTTTTTAATGACAATGTTGGGCCAGTGATGAGCTCACAAATGATGTGTATTGTACTGAAAATCAAAGACCATTTCAATTTTACTGTTTGGGGGAAGCGAGGCAGGGGTTCAGCTATGTTCATGTAGCTAAGCTAGGCTAATAGAGAGACAGAATGGCTGCCTGCATGCATTGTGTTTATATTTTGTGTTTGTATGTTTAGTAACACGGGAGAAAGAGGTGGACCTGGAGAAGTGCCAGACACAGCGGACAGTGTTTCTCTGCAAGGTGATCGGACCGCGGGGTACAGGCAAGACAGCCTTCCTCCAGGCCTTTGTGGGCCGCAACGTTGTGGTATGTCACCATCTGCTAGTCTGGAGTTGAAAATATGAGATGTTGCATTATTAAACTGTGATAAACAGGGGCTAGTCTGCATGATCACTATTGATAATGGCTGTTCTTTTTCTCGCTTTTGCCTTCTACAGAATAAGGAAAATTCCAGCAGTGCCTTCTCCCCCTATGCCATAAACACTGTCCAAGTCAGCAAACAAGAGAAGTATCTTATCGTGAGTAGCTCCCATCCTCGTCTTAATGCTGCCCCTTAACCTGTGACCCCGACTGAAGCCTGAGCATTACACTCTTCTCATCCCTGTGTAGCTCAATGAGGTGGATGTGGAGGTGGAGTTCCTGAAGGCATCAGACGCCTCCTGTGATGTTGCTTGTCTCATGTACGACACCAGTGACCCACATTCCTTCGACTATTGTGCCAGTATATACAAGGTCAGTCACAGGAAATGTTACAGGTGCATGTAAAGAATAATACCAGTGTTATTCACGAAGGTTGCCCATCTTCTTTACACTCTTTGTGCTGGTGTTTGCACACAGTCAACCTAGTTCTTAATGTAGTATCACTGCTCACTTTGTTGCCTTTAGCAGTTTCTATCACTTGTTTTTGTAATTACAATAGCAAATTCTGGAGAGTTGAAGATTGCCGGTGTTAGATAATCCATTATATTAAAAATATACAATTACATTGATGTAATAAAAACATAATTTGAATTTGTTTCTAACAAATCAAAAAAGTCCAAATGATACATCTAATGAAAGTTTTTAGCTATTAGACAGTGGTGTGACTAATTAAAGATCTTCTGGAAATACAAAGTAATCAGGACTGTTTACATGCCAAATTGTATCTGTCAAAAGAATTATAAAGGGATTAAACCACTTCCCAAAAAATATTCCTGAATCAGTTTTTATCCTGGTGAAGGTGTTAAGTTAAAATCGTCTTATTTACTTAGCAGTAAACAGTAACATGGAGCCCATTATTTTTTACTTGCTTATTGTCAGGCTCTTGATACCCACTGAAGAAAATGGGTGTCTCCAGCAATAAATAAATAAACATTTGACATTACAAACTTACGAATGATCCGTGTCCATATGCGTCATGATAAAAGTTTCCAGTTTTTTCATATTTATGTGTTGAAATAACTCTCTATCACTCTTTATACCATTTCTTACTTAGCAACACTACATGGAGAGCAACATCCCATGTGTGCTGGTCGCCTCCAAGGTGGACCTTCCTGAGGTCAAGCAGTTCCATGGGATGACCCCAGCAGAGTTCTGTTATAAACACCGACTGCCTCCACCGCTGCCCTTCTCCAGCCTGCTCATTGACTCCACCAGCAAGAACATCTCCACCAGGCTTGCCTGGGCAGCAATGTACCCGTATGTTCTAGTTAAACCAACTACTGCTCTTAGATCAAATCCTACGTTTAAAACCTGTAAAATATTAAGCTCAGACATTTGTCTTGCTTGTGGCATTAGCTGCGTGTTGCTCTGTCTGACTGATTTTTTTCCCTCCAATCTCCAGACACCTGAATGGTTCAGACATGAGCAACACATCATTCTGGCTGAGAGTGACGTTGGGCTCGGCTGTGGTTGCAGTCCTGGGCTTTGCTATCTACAGAGCCATTGCCAGACTGAAATGATCGACAACCAGCTGAGGTTTTTTTCCCCACGCTTCCATTCATCCATACAGACCAAACCTTCGAGACCAGATCCAGAACCACCGCTGTCTGAACTAGACATACTTTGCATCATTTTACTTTTCACCCTGAAGGCTTCCAGGATACTCTTCATCTCTCTGCCCTTTGTCATTACCTGACTTCTTCATTTTGTCCTACCCACTGAGTCAAGTGATCGCAATAGTCCAAAGGCCATTGGAAAGCTAGTGATCATATTGTTCTCCCCGCTGCTGTGCCCAGCTTTTTCTGCCTTATATTGTTCAACCGACCTAAGTAGGAGTTAGCCTGCCAGTGCTCGGTACATTGATACATGAAGGACTGTTCGTGTCCAAACAGGTGCTTTATCAGAGGGGTTAGAAATGCACGAAGACGGTTGCGTCTAATCTATTTCTTTCCCCTGTTAGGTGTTAATGGTGAGATTGGAGAATTTTTATATACATGCAGTGTCTCGTAGGCATAATATATAAAAAAAGCCAAATTGACTAGACTGAAGAACCAAAGGGCAGCACATGAAGCTTTTTTAACAGCAAACATCCTGATTGTCACTGAATCTGTAGCTGGAACTCCTCAATGAACAATACTCTAGTAGTACTCTACTTTGACCATGCCACCACAGATACATGATGGTTCATGACCGATTTGCCAAATAACTACAGCAGCAATGAGTAGTCATAGCATGTTATTTGCCCCTTAGGCATATTTAAAGTTTTTAGCTGTAAGGCTGAGCTGTGGCAGAGAGAGAGATGTGCATGAAGAAAAATGGTGGTTTGTTTATGCATCTGCAGGAACTTAGAACATAATTATTTTCTCCTATAAAAGGAGGCCGAGCAAAAAACCTTACAAATGACTGAGTGTGGTCAAATGTATCCCTGCTTCCGCTCATTTTCCCTCTGTTCACACTGAAATCAAATTAATTACTTTTGTTCAATCTACATACACCTGACACTGTGCATACACTTTGACCTTGTTACATAATCTGCCACTGAAATGTTTTGTCAACATGAGTCAGTCATGTTAATGTCTGTTTTGTTGCTTAATTCAGCTGGGACCTGCTTTTTCTGCAGAGTACACTTGTGTGACTTTTAAAATATGGCTGTTTTCTTACTTGAAATTGAACTGACTTAGATGCTTAATAAAAGACCAGACCAGACTGGGTGGGGACCTTTTCCCAAAAGACATTATGGTTGTTTGGATGAAAGATGTGTGAAATGCTCTATGCTTTATGTAAATATTTTAGACATTCTTTGCCTTTTTTTCCATCCTCAAGTATCAGACTTGACCACACACATTCTGTTTGAATCTCCGTGGTTCTTTGAGTGTGTACAACTCAAATGAGACAGTGTTGCTATAATTCACCTTATCATCATAATCACAAAACGTGTGTTGCCAGAAGTAGTGGTTGTATTCTGCTGTGATGACAGAATTTATGATGGATTATTGAGTTGAAGCAGCACCAATTACTACCATTTTGCAGGTAGCATCTCAAAAAGCAAGAACAGCATGCCCGTACGGGTCTGGATGCTCTGTATTGATGGTTCAGCCTGAAGCTGTTTGACGAGGTTAGTTTGAAGATCTTACACCTGTATTTAAAGATAATAATGAATAGAAGGCAGAAGGTAATTTGAGTGCAATCTTGACTTTCATCAGTGTGACTCGGTCTTGTGGGCTGCCGGTGTCTGTCCTAACTGCAGTGGCGAGTCGCCTGTTCCTGCAAAAGACCACAAGATGGCGCTGTTGCCTGTCAGGTGAGAGGCAGGACAGTGAGCCCTGGGTGTGTCTGCAAAGCCGCCTCCTCATTGCTCTGCAGTCACTGTAAGGAGAGAGGATGTTGGGATTTTGAGTGTAGTGTTATGTACAAGGACAACCGGGGGGAAATAGTGAATTATTGCTATAAATTAACCCTAATATAAAACACTCTGGACAGGTTTTGTTTGCAAACGGAGATTTTTAGACAAGTTTTGTAAAAAAAAAAAAAAAAAAACTTTATTCATTTTTTTCCCTCTCCATTAAATGAATGTTTTGTCTTTGTTTACCACTATCATATTCCCTTAAGGGACTATATTTCTGTATGATTTTATTTCCCCAATAGAATCTTTAAGCTATACAGGGTTTTACTTAAAATCACCAAAGTGCCCTACAAAGCCCTTGTCTGCCCCCATGACCGCTCGGTGAAACTGCTGTAAGGTAACTCAGTGCACGATTCTAGATATTGATACTTGGTGATATTTTAAAACTACCTGCTTTTCATGGGACTTCTGTAGAGCCCATTTCATAGTTTAACTTACATTACAACTCGCACTCTTCCCAGGTCACTATTTTTTACTGTTACATGTGCACCATGTTTACCAGCCTCTGCATCCGAATATCATCCCTCTCGCTGGAGCTCCCATAGGTGGGCTTTGTCTGCAACATCCTGGAGCAGAAAAGCTGTGATTTCATGCAGCGGGGCTAAAGAGGCTTAACTTCACCAAGATGCATATATCACAAATGGAGGAGGCAGTGTTATTGCTCTGTTTAATAGATTACATTAGGCCTATTAATCTTTCATATGCACAGAAATTCCTCCGTCCACTTAACCGAGCATTTTACGCACGCGTAAAATGCGCGCAATAAGTTGACGAATAGATTTAGTAGAAGATGACAAAGGTTTATTGAATTGCAGTATAAACAGTCTTTAAAAGTGACTGAACACAATGAGATGTTTGTATATTATGAGTCGTCTGAACATGAGGAATTATACAGAATGAAGCTTGAATGACAACTATAGAGCCTTTAGGAAAATCTTGCTGACGTCCACTGCCTATGGTCTGTACATTGTAAAGACTCAACAATGCCCACCATTGACACATTTGTACTTTCAGTATGACCCCGTGCATAACAATAACTATTCAATAGTTCAACTGTATATACATTTTTTTTTTCAGCAAGACCCTAGACTATTTGTATCCAAGGATCGGGCAGAAATTAACAGTATTATTAACGCCAAATAAAATTGCTCACAATTATTTCTACAGCATCTAGAGGCAATAGTGCAATGGAGAGAAAAAACTACTGGTAAAAACAGCATAAGTTTGCATGAGACCTTACAAAAATAATACATATACGAAAAACATTTCTTTAAGTATTTACAGCGACTTTGTCTCTCTGATATTGTCCTTTTACTTCTTTTTTGCTGTTTTGGCTGCCTTCTTTGCTGGTTTCGCCTTGGGCTTGGCTGCCTTCTTTGCTGGTTTCGCCTTGGGCTTGGCTGCCTTGGGCTTCTTAACTGGTGCCTTTTTGGCTTTCACTGGCGTCGACTTTTTCGCGACCTTTTTCACTTTCTTCGCAGCTGCCTTCTTGGGTTTTTCCGGCGTCTTGGGGACCTTCTTGGGCTTGGCCGCCTTCTTGGGTTTGGAGGGCTTCGCCGCCTTCTTTGGCGTGATAGTTGCCGTTGCCTTGGTTGGTTTTTTGGAGTCCTCTGGTTTGGTCAGCCTGAAGGATCCGGACGCACCGATACCTTTGGTGTGGCGCAGCATCCCGGATGCCACCAGCCTCTTCAGGGCCAATTTAATCTGCACATCGACGTTGTCGCCCACCTTGTAGTTCTTCTTTACGTACTTCTGGATGGACTGCCGGGACGCTCCACTCCGGCTGGCGTCGTGGACGATTGCCGCTTTAATCATGTCCGAGTACTTGGGATGAGAAGCAGGTTTCTTGGGCTTGGATGCCTTTTTGGCTTTGGCTGGAGCTGCCGACGTCTCTGCCATGGTGACTTTTTTTCTTTTGGAGTAAGTTGACCAAAAAAAAAAAAAAAAAAAAGTCCTGGAGGTGTAATTTCACCCGACTCAGCTGATACACCGGAGCGTCAGAAACAGCACAATATAAAGCCGGCCGCAAATAAAGCTTTCCCCCAGAAAGTCCGAGCTGGTGAACAATGTCACACTAACTGTTTATATAGTAAAAAAAAATGTTGTTATAATTGTCCACACAAAGTGGCGCGTCAGTACACCGGATCACTTAAGTGTCTTATTCCACAGGCGCTCCAGTGAGCCTATGAAGCCTTTCTGCGGACGTGATTGAGAACACCAACTGCCAGCAGCTGATCTAGCGGACTCCATGGAACTGGCGTCGTCCCGTTTGTGTTTCTTCATCCTCCAACTCCTGACAAATATAAAAGCTACGGCGGAGAACTGATCCACAAAACATTATGGGCTGGTAGCAGGGACATTGGGCTTCCCGGGAACACACTTGTTTTCCTTCATCCGCGCCGGCGAACAACTTTTATTCCAGGAAAACCCGCTGGAAGTAACGCGTGCTGTGAACAATTTTGCACAATTCGCGTTAAATTGACCCAAACAGACGGAACCGGGGACAAAATCATCCAATGCATATCGAAATTGAATCTATGCTCGAGCGGATGCACGCGGTTCGGTCGGTGTCGGATTCCGTTTTTGCTTTTAATACATCGATACATTTTCCCAACTAACACAGTCCGGCCATTGACTTTGAGTGACGTGGTCGAGATTATTTAGTGTTAAACCTGCTATAAATTAGATGTCACAATATCTAAGTTACGGGTGACACTTGGGACGATAATATGGGTTTATATGGGGGGGAATACGGTGGGTGGCTCCGCTGTGTTTGCCGCTTTTTGGACAGAATTGCTTATAACTGTCACTATGGCAGTCGCCACTCGAGCTCCATTGTCAGGAAAGTTGCCAACACCTCCAAAGATCAGGGATTCTGATACCGGATCAGAAAATTGATCACCATATCTCGGATAGGGGTGTAAGTGGCTGCCGTGTGACCAGGTGTGAGTCCAGCTGCAAGGGGGGCTGCAGCCGACACCAAAGTCCTTCAATATAGGGCGCAGTGATGGCTTTCTTTTGTTCAGGAACTGGCGCATCAGACCACAGTCAATAACAGGTTTGACATTTGTCTCTCCTCATTTTTATGAGGGTCTGTGGCGACGCTTCTGAGCAACAAAGACCTCCCAAATAACAAACTTTACTATAATTCTCCTGCATTATTTCTTATTTTGATATCAGGTCTGTTGTCCCTCCCTGCAACGCCATTTTGATTCCTATATGAAAGTCACAGCCACTGGAGTAGTGCTTTCCCCCGACTTTTGTGGCATGGTTATCAGAGTTATTGGACACTATTATTTTGGATAATGACCAAATTTCTGTCCTCGTCCACATCACACTCAGTGGTGCAAAACAAGCAGGCAGTTTGTAAGAGAGGTGGTCCTCTACAGTGCAGACTGGGATTCTGCCCATTTTAAAGCAATGAAGTGTCCACTGTTGTTCAAATAACATTATACCCCAATTATTATATCTCACCTGTGTGTTTGTGTGTTGGAGCCGATAAATAATGTAAATAATCAAAATGAAGTTAAATGTAGGGAGGGGACATATGAGTGGCGCTGTCCACCCATCTCCACCTGTGTCCTCATAGAGAGTTGATGACTGAGTGGTTTGTTTTTTTGGTGTGTGTGTGTGTGTGTGTGTGTGTGTGTTTTAACAAGAGGGTGGGCGAGTTAGTGGGCAAGGAGGGATTGAATGAGTGAAAACGAGGAGAGAGTGGGAGGGAGGGGGGGGGGGGGGGGGGGGGGGTGTGCCTGGGTCCCCTATCAGTGGGGGCTGAATCAAGGCTCTGTGGAGAAAGGCAGCAAAGCAGTGCAGCACCACTCAGGCCTGTCTAGAGCAGACTCGCTGTGTACCCCTTCACTTAGCCAGCACTCAACTTCTGATTCAAGTGACAATGCCACAGAGAGAGAGAGGGAGAGAG
>NW_023339651.1:12916294-12917095 GCF_004916995.1 Morone saxatilis
AGAGAGAGAGAGAGAGAGATGAAGCAGTAGAGACGGTAAGAGGCTGTCAGCACTACAGTGAAAGAGAGCGAAAACAGACATTTTTAGTGGAGGTGAGAAGAAGAAAAAAAACAAAAAAAACAAGGACCAATTTATTTTCCAAACTGTGAAAGCTAAAATGAAGACAATATCGGGCTAACACCTACAAATATGAGGAAAAGTTTAAGAAAACTCACAGATTTAACTTAAATCCAGCATATAAAAGAACACTTTTATTTCCACTCAACTCAAGTCTACGTGTTCGCTTCTCTCCCCTTGACTGCCCATGCCTCCCCCATTATTTCTTCACTCTCCCTCACTCGGTGTCTCTTCCTGTCTCCACTTTGAAGAGCAGCGCTGTGTTTGTTTGAGAGGCTCTTGCATCACACCTGTTTGTTTAAGCTGCAAATGACGCTAGAGACAAAGCGTGCCTGTCTCTGTAGACTGCCCAGATATAGCCTGTGGTTGCCAACAACACAGGACTCCCTCTACCTCTCGCCCTTTTCTTCATTTTCACTCACCCTCCTCTGTCGCCGTCTCTCTCGCTCTCTAACAGGGGAAATGCACAACACTGAGCCTCACTAATAATTCGTACAAGCACAGCAGAGCACTAAATACTCCCAGAGCACCTCAGCTTAGTCCCATGGATAATATGAGGTAAAAACACTAAGTGCAGATGCACTCTGGTTTGCTTAACTTATCAACGACTTATCACCCCAATAATACCGGCAGCCTATCATGAGCAATAGCAGACCGGTAAAAAAATCAAGGCAATCACTTCTA
>NW_023339651.1:12917195-13025488 GCF_004916995.1 Morone saxatilis
GGGGGGGGTAGAGTGAAGGAGTGATTTTTTTTTTTCATGTGGCACAGCTGAACTAAAGAGGGAGGGAGCAGATGAAAGGGTGAGTTCTACTGTATAGCACAAGTGCATAAAAGAGGGAGAGGGAGGGGGGAGGTGACAGGGTGAATGGAGCGAGTAAGGAGAGCTTGAATGAATGAGTGAATAAAATATGTGTATGGCGCATGAGTAAAGGAGGGGGCGGGAGATAATTAATGCTGTGCGATGCTCATATGGAGACTGTATAAATAACACTGTGATGGCTCTGTGGATATTATAGAGCCTATAAATATGCCTATTGTTTGTCACTCCTATTCGGGGCCATGTGTAGCAGGAATAGCGGATTGTTTTGGTATTTTTCTCTGTGTGTGTGTGTGTGTGTGTGTGTTGCTTGGGGGTTACATTCAGGTTATTGGGCCCGTTGTTTTTGTCACCGATTGTCCGGAGTGATGTGTTATTGTCTTGTGCCCCGTTTAGGAAGCGGTGGTGAAAAAGCAGCAGCCAAACAGAGACTTCTCCCCCGGTTAGACCACTCCCATCATCCGCCGACAGAGGGACGTCCTCAACACTGACTGGACCTCCCGAGCACCAACACTCAAACGCACCACCTCAAAGTAATTATCACTATAATGAGATTTTACTAAATGAACGGGGCATTTTATTAAGCCGCTTGCAGTCCCCCCCTCCGGGTCATAGGCGACTGATAACTGGGCGTGATTTATAGTCACCCAATGATTGGTGTTGAATTGTCCCTGCCAGAATTGTACCCTGCTGTGTTTGTTTTTGTCGATGATTGGTGTGTTTGTGGTGCGGGCGGAGCTCAAACGATTAGTTGATTAATCAGTTAGTTGACGAACAAAGAATTAATTGGCAACTATTTTGATCATTTGTTATGATTTTAAGTGGGGTTTTTTTCAAGCAGAAATACCAAACATCTGATGATTCCAGCTACTCAAAGGTGAGGATTTGCTGCTTTTCCTTGACTTACATTAAAGTTAATTTAATATCTTTGGATTTGGACAAAAAAAACAAAAACAAAAATGTGATGACATCAGATTAGGCTCTGGGAAATTACAATGGACATTTTTTCACAATTTTATCATGTTTAGACCAAGTGATTAATCAATAAAATGATAAGCAATAATGAAAATAATGGTTTAAAAAGAGTAAACTGCACTTTATTTATTGAGTTATTGGAGTAGTGTTGGTATAAGTGTGATATTCCTCATGCTCTTTTTGGTCTACACACAGTCATTCACTTCTGCTGCCCACACACTGAAATCTAGACTCCCAGTTTAATCTTTGCCAATGTCTGAGGTGCAGATGCATTCAGCTTACACAATGCTGATCACAGTGCTGGTTTATTTGTCAGAAGTTGTAGAGAGTCGAGTGGGAGGTATATTACACATGAATTTACAGAAGAAAGCCACACCATCGGGTCAGGAGTGTTTAAGCATTGCGTCTCTAAATTTATCTGATGCCAGTTTGTAATTTTAGCTGCCTAAAACCCTCTCAAGTCTCATCCTGTCTCTGGCCCAAAGCATTGTGGGTAACATCACCCACCATTTGACTACTGAGGTCCTCAGTGTGCTCCATATCAGGGCTGTGGATCAGCTGTCAAAAGGTCCAAAACTGTCCGGCACATGATCACATTGTGCTCCGTTAAAAGCATTCTTTCTGCGTTGCTTTGACTGTGTAGCCGTTTACTCTGGCTTCAAAAGTCCGATAAGGTTAAATTTAATCAGATCTTTTTACGTTTACCCAGGTGGCAAGAAAAGAAGGTCTGGAGACTTTTTAGGTTTTAGATTAGATCAATTATTTTTCTGCTATGAATCCTCTGGGTTTCTTTACACTTTTAAAATTACATCTCACAAACAATTTTATTGATTCTAAACACATGTTTTGTAAGAATATCCGGTTAATTCTTTGTAATCCACATTGTAGTCATTAAATTAAAGTCCCAGAAGATTAGCGCTAGAGCACTTTTTAAGTAAAATGCATTAGTTGATTAATATGAATTAGTAATAGGCAGAATGAATACACTTACTACCAATCCTCAAATGTGTTTGCTCATCAGATATGTTAGTAGGTATCCAAAACAAGCACAGAAACAGCTCCACAATCACTCAGCTAGTCAATAACAAATCTGCAAAACACTGACTACAATAACACATCAGTTTGATTTCATCTCTAGGTTTAAGATTGGGATTGTGAGCAGGATTGTTTCAAGATTATGTGTATGTAAAACAAATGTTTTCTTTGTTTTTAACAACAGAAGAAATTTTAGTAATTTCAAGTGTAGTCCTACATGTGAAAATATGCGGAGGGAAAATCCCATTGATTTATCGTAAAGTAATATCAAGTAACATTGTTTTATTAAAATCTGATTTAATTCATTTGTAAATGAAGATGTAGAAATTATGTGGACTCTCTTTCAGTAATGATATTTAGCAGAAGACAGATTTGTTTGTGTAGCTGTTACTCACAGTTACAGTCTCAGAGGATTATTACAGTTATTTAAATAACTTTTTTTAATATATATAAATTTAGTTTGAGCAACTAGCGTTATCTCCATAAAATACACCAAATGTGTAAACTTTACATAAACTGGGTGATATGATGGCATCATTTGAAAGTGACACTGGTGTAACATTAGTTCCTCTCTAAAACAAAACCAAAATACAGAAACACAAGTGTATTTTATAGTAGTTTATTAACACAATAAAAAGGGCGAAATACACGAAAAGGATTTGTCTTTGACCAGTTCATCTCACAAATTCCATGCATATATCACCAACATGCCCATGTACAGTTTTAAAGTGCCAGTTGTGCCCTTGAGCTGGGCATCACTTAGTTCAGCTACCCATTACGCTGCCACAGATGAAACAGTTTACATCTTGGTGATTAGACCTGTTCTAGACTAACAACGTGCCATGTTGAGACAACGGAAAGTGAGAACAAGGCATTGACACAGTAGTGGTTTTAACACACTTGTCCTCAGGCCAGCTGGAGTGTGTGTGTGCTCTGTAAGAGGTAGTGTGTGTGTGTGTGTTCGGGGTTTGACAGTTGTGACAACACTTGAATGTGTGAGCAGGTGTCAATGGCCAAGTGCTGTGCGGACTGCTGCACAGCCGAGCTGATAGAGGCCCATCAGTTGGACCCGCACCAAGGCGCTCTTTGTGAATGTCTTACCATTTCCACCACAAAACACACCCTCCCTCATCTCAGTGTGTAGAGCAGGTAACTATTCCCACAATGTCAGCTGTCAGACCCCCCTCTCACATGACAGGCTCGTCACTGGACGCAGCCTGTCGGAGCACCTGTTGGCTGTCCGTCAAACCAACAGAGATTACTCTAACAGAAGTCATTGTCTCTCACGCTGAAAGATGACACAGCATTTTGGTCCTCCAGTTAACAGTGGGGGGGTCTAAAAAGAGGTGCTCCACTGAAAGATAATCACTTATTCTGTACGTATTAATGTTAAAAAAAGCAGTTGTAAATCGACCTTTCTGATGCTGTAACACAGTCACACATGTGACATTGACCACAAGGCATCACATCTGATTTGACACTAATAGATTGCAGTTCAAGAATGCTACATTTAGCCCTAATCCTGACTTTAACCCTTGCCCCTTTAATACTTGGAGACTTAGGCAGAGTACAGTAACACAAGCAGCCACAACAGGCTGCCACTAAACCAGAGCCATCTATTATATGTAGAATTCAGTATAAAGATAATTATTTTTTAAAATTGGAACTGTAAAACTTTCGTTGTTTGAATTCAGGCCAAAGTAATAAATTCCAATTTCACGAACAGGCTTTACTTTTTTTTAACTTTGTGTTCTGTTACTATGTTCAATCTTTACACTAAAAATACGAGTTGAGTTAGTTCCAATGTTCTCAGTTTACCTTTATGCACATTTGCCAAATATTTAAGAGCAGGGAGAAGTATTTTGCTCCACTCGCTGGTGACTTCTGATCAAAGCTGCTTTTACCAACAGAGGGCAGTAGAAGCTTAAATACAAGTAATTCATTGTGTTATTTGCATTTGATATAAGCTTAGTCTAGGCTTAAATGTGTTTAGCACCACACAAACTGAGCACATATATTTACCTCAAACAGTTATGTTTGCATCATATTATACAGTAGTAAAAGTATGAACAATACAATAAATGTCAGCCTTAAAACACTAAGTTATGTTGTTAATATATGGAGTAAAACATGGTGTAAATCAAAGTCCAAGGCTAATGAGCTCTGTTTATTTCCATTTAACTCAGCTGGGACCTTGTAATTGGTTTGACAGCACTCTTTGAATACTCTGTGGTTTGTCAGCCAACAGGGCTGCCCTCGGTTTAGGATGCAACTGCAGGTTTAGACACCAGAGGTCTCTCCACACTTAAGCCTTATTACCGTGACTCCCAAACATATCACAAGGAACTGCTCGGGAAGCCTGTGCTCAACTCCAACTAGAAGTGGCACTGTGACACGATAATGTCAAAAATAGCGACTGATGTTTGGGAGGCGCCCCTGTCCCCATATGAGACGTGAATATTTCAGAGATGGGGCTGAAAATGGGTCTCCCCTATGAATTCAAATCATGGCACAGAAATTCTAATAAAAAAAATAAAACATTCATTCTTTTCACTCTTCTGTTCTCCTTTTTAATTCTCTCCCCTTTTCAATCTCCTCCCTCTAACTCTCCTTCCCATTCCTTGCTTCTTCTGTTTTATGTCCCTGTGAGATCTTCTAAGTGGAGCAGTTAGGACTAAAACTGTGTCATTCAGTGACCTGATTCATTTTTCTGCCGTTTTTCATCATGCGGGTGATTCCCTCTATTGCACAATCACTGCTGCTTGACATTCTGCGGCTCAAGTGTGAAGCACCATCTATTTTCATTTACACAACTAGTCGAGCCTAACAGGTTCCAGAAATCCCGCCGAACAACTTGTCTTCTTAATTTATAAAAGATTAGGTCAGCTAATAGAACAAACAAGCAGCACTGTAAGGCTGTAAAACCTGCACAACGACAACAGTGTTAAGTATATTTCTCAGCATTTATGAGCGATATCATGTGGTTGAACTTTCATTCCTTCTTCTGTTGAGCTTTCGGATGTATAGCTCTTCTCCTGTAGTTTCTCTCTTTTCTTTTAGCTGTTTAAACTTAAATCTTTTCATTCTCTCTTCCTGCTTCAGGGTAGAGGACGGCAGAAGTATTTCCCAGTGCTCCACCTCACTTCGATGTCCACACAGAAACATCCTGAGAAACCAGTGTGGCTGTTTGCTGTTGGTCCACCCCGAAAACAAGTTTAACATAGCAAGATTAAGATTTCATCAGGTAATTTCTTCTTGCTTTCTCCAGCACAACTTCTGGCCTCAGAAGGGAGAATCTAGCTGAATATAAGCTTCACATATGGTAAACAAAAGCTCACCATGTATAGTTTCTAGTAGCAGTATGCCAATCCATTTATGTCTTACTGCATAAGGAATTGTTTGATTGATTGGTTTAGTTAAATATTTTGCACAAAATGGTGCTTACAAAGACACTAGACAGCAAAAACAACTTAGATGATCACATGACAGATCATATCAGTTCCACAAATCCAAAAAGAAAACATTTCTAAAGATCTTCTACATTTCCTTTTTGTCTTTGTCCATAAATCCAAAAATAAGCCAAATAAACCCTCTCATTAAAAGACAACACAACCTATCACCTTTAGACGACCAGAACAAATCAGTATTCTGAATTGAATGTTTTCAACTAGGTAGCTCTACATGGGGCAATGAAATACAAAAGGAAATTCATCCTGAACAACACCAGTATCACAAAAAAACATAAACACCCCGCTCTTCAGGAATACCTCTTAATTGAACACACGAGGACCTCTGCTAGCTGTATTGTATATAATGTATGTTTGCTGGGTAATCACTTCAAACTTATTGTTATCTGTTATTATATAAAGACAAATATAACAACAATTTATGCATTTAATAGTACAGTGTCTGATCTGAAAAGAATCAATGAAAAAGGAAACGCTGGAAACTGTGACATGATTTAATTTAATTAAGGTTGCCAGATTAAATTTTTCGAGAATTTCTTTGAAGAAGACATGTGACAGTTACCAGTTTTATAACTCCCTGATGTTGTGATATTGCAGCCTTGTGCACTCTTTTGTCAGTGCTGAAATTGACATTGCAATAACAGTCTAAATTGAATACACCACAGAGCCTTATTTTGTTGACATCTACAAGTGTAGACTGAGCAGCGAGCTGAATTTCTCCTGGTTGGTGCAACCCTTCCTGAGACTGTAACGTTGGACGAGCTCATTGCGCACATAGACAAATCCCTACAGTTTGCATGCACACACAGAACGACTGCTTTATAAATCAGTGTGCATGCGCCCCTCATGCTTAAAACCCTGGCATAGCCTGTGTATAATTAAGACTCACTGATTTCAGGCCTGTAAGGCATGCATTTATAGCTCCCTCTTACCATTCGTTTCACAGACAGAAGCAACTGTCCACACAGACACACACCGGTAAATAAACACCTGCCTTATGGACCTCGAGGTCATTAAGCTGGGGAGGAAGAGTGCAGACTGGAGGTCTAATTAATGCGCCTTTCTGCCTCCCTGAAAGGCCTTGTTATTCTCTCCCCACTCTTTCACATAGAGGCTAGACCAGTGTTTTGTCTGCTGCTCTCAGGCCTTGTTAAAGGAGCAGGCTCCCTGGGTTCATCCTGCCGTCTGCATCCATCCACCAGCGGTGAATAGAACATGAAGGGTTTAGTCAGGCTCATGAGAGACCATTCAGTTAGGGACGCTTCAGGCACCAGAGACTGTATTTCACTAGAGGCTTATCTCACTCTGTCAGTCATCTGGATAATGTCACTTGGTGGTAATGGAAACAATGATACTGGCATGACCCTTGGTGGAGCTGTGAGCCCAGTTGGCATCTTGTTTATATATTTGGGAATGCTGTTTACCTGCCTCTAGTGCCATTTTTAATACATCAAGGTCATTTGTGCATTTTCATAGATATGTGATTAAATATATAATATTGACTTTCTTTATAACA
The DNA here is from genome assembly GCF_004916995.1 of Morone saxatilis. Lineage (NCBI taxonomy): Eukaryota > Metazoa > Chordata > Actinopteri > Moronidae > Morone > Morone saxatilis. Next base: position 12,924,285 of record NW_023339651.1, read on the forward strand.
TAGCCAAGACTGTGTTTTGGTGATGTTATTCATAGAGCACATACACTGTCAGTCATAATGCTAGACCCAGGGGGGTTCTTCTTGAGAGGGTTTTCTGCTTTATTTTCTTAATGCAATGGATTTTTTTAGTTCATGGTACTTGTCTATTGTTTGATGGGAGTCCTTTTGAGGTTACCAAGGCAACAGTTGAATCCGGTTTCATTTTGGCTGTTCTTTCAATCCATCTTACTTATTGCAGTTTTAACATCCTCCAGCAGTGACCTTTATAATTAGATTTGTCTTATTCGTGCTCACAACTACAGAGCGTTGGAGACAAATTAATTCTGAACATTGATTAGTAGTTGAACAAAGAACCCCATGAAGTGATTTCAGTGCTTCCTCGCAGAGAAGGGAATCCTATCGTTGCTATAGACTTGGACAGTCATTATTAAGGTTTTGTTTAAACAAGAGTGTGTCAGATGGGCATAATGGAAGGTGACAAAGGGAAAGTCTGGGAGCTCTGCCATGTTCAAGGTGGCCTAGGCCCAATCCATTAGGACAAATACAGCAGTTAGCCGTGGCTTCATATAGTCAGCAGCTTAAGTATGAGCCAATAAAGCACAAGACACATTGCTGTAATGAGTAGGTCCAGATATTTTTAAAATCTTTCTCACATTAAGAAGGATTTATAAGCCATTCCGTCTATAAGAAAGTCCAAACATCTGGTGCAATTATGGTACTTAAACAGGCAGAGGCACTGTTTGTCACCAAGCCAGAGGCTGAGTTACACTGTTGGTGGTAAATCTTACAGGAGACAGTGCAAGAAACACCCCTGCTTCAACCACGACAAAAGCCAGAGTCGTTGTTGGAGGTTGTGACCCGACGACGACTTTAGCTTCAGCTACAATCGGATCCAGGTCATTTAAGACTGTTAAGACACATTTTTTTTTATGAGTTAAGATTTACGTCCTCTTGCTGCTTCCTCCCCCCTCATCGCCATTGTCCTAAGGAGGAGGGGTCACTGCGGATTTGTGCAGAAAGAAAACTCCTTTTAAAAGGGATTTCAATAAAATCAAGTGCAGCCACTGTCTGCCGCCCACATGAAGTTCCTTTTCATCATTTGTATGTTCTGACCCTCTTGCTCTGCGCACTGCATGCTAGTCTCTTTATTATGCATCAGATTAACATAAAAAAGAGCCTTTGTTCGGGTATTACTTATAATATATTAAGGATTCTGTCCTTGCGTTATTGTCGTAGTGGTATTCATTTGAGCTCACTGGAGCTCAAGTCAGGGAGCCATCCAAACAGTTTAATTCAATTTTATGTTTGTGCATGTGTGTGTCAGGGTGGGAGCATGCTTGATTGTGCAGCAGTGCATACAGTGTGCTCATATGCCAGTGCTTATAATTAGCACAGAGTTGTAAAGGGTTGCAGAGCAGTCTATAGGTTTCTTGGGGGCCATCAGCGCCATCAATATGACTAGGAGTTTTATATTGCCTATATTGCCATTCATCACCTTTGTCTTCTGTAACCCTAAAATGAACAAAATCATCAAATTGTTGGCATTTCACCATATTGCTTATTAGTAGCTTTTGTGTTGTTTACAGTGTGTGGGTTGGTGTAGTGGCAGGGGGGTCTGTGCTAGTAGTAAGTGCAAAGCCGCAGTGGAGCCCATCCCCTGCTCCCTCCCTGAGACGCCTTACTTGTAGTGAGGAGAGGAGCCGCAGCCCATGGCCACTCCTTCTCCTTCTTCGATTGGAAGAGAGAGGCCACCTCCCTCCCCTGCCTCATTGGTATGCAGGCAGCGCAGTGTGTGTATGAGGAGAGGGAAGAGAGGGAGAGAGAGGTAGCAGTCAGTGCAATGGGATAGAGGAGAGCGAGGAGGAGGAGGAGAGTGAATGAGAGCTGCTGGATCTGCCTTGCCTGCGTGCCTGCCTGTCGTCTGCTGAAGCTGGGTTTACTGCCGCGCCACGCTGCACTGGCACTGAGCAGAGTCACAGTCCATTTGCACCACTGTCCGCACTCTCAGCACCAGCACGGAGCCACACAGCACCGGTTCTTACTCCGGCGACACCACCAGCATCAATACCAGGGGCACAGCTCACCAAGCTTTCTCCATCATCAAGGGGGGGACGCAGCAGCTACGAAGGGGCCTGACGCTACAATTTAGGCACCAGCTGCTACCTCAACCACATCCCCCTCCACCTTATCCCATCCTTACAAACACCACCACTCCTCTCTTTCTCCTCCCTATGCCCTTGTCCTCGGCGGCTCCTCTCACCTCCCTGGCCAGTATATGGATAGAAGCTCCCTGTTTCAGCTCATACAAGAGCAGGTAAGCAAGCAGCGGCAGAGGTTTCTATGGTTACGGGCTCTTGGCCACCTCGCCGTCTATCCAGGGACTGAGACGTGGAGGCTGGGGGTGAGAGCTGATGTTAGGATAGATTGCAGGGGCTGTTTGCACAGGCGAAATAAGTGTGAGACGACACAACGGATGTAAGCATCATGGAGCCATGTGGGCCCCGAGAATGCGAGGTCAGATCATGAGCCACAGCAGGAGGGGGGCCATCATGTCATGGTTTATGGCAGGGAGGGAGGGGGGTGGAGGTTTGTGTGCAAATGGATGGATATACTGGTATGAATGGGTGCGTAGATGCATTGATGGGCAAATTCTGTGTTTGAAGAATGAAGCAAAAATGAGAAGATTATAGCTGATAATAGCTGCTGCATTGGCGTTTAGAGCCATCATGCTGTATGTGAGTTATGTGTCTGTACCCGAATACGTGAATTTTCTTCCTCGTGATTTTCCTCCTTTTTTCTGTGCCCATTTATATCTGAGGGTCGCAAGAACCAAAGAAATGATTCAGCTTTTCATTTTTAAGTGTCGAGTAATGAGGCAGTTCCTGTGAAGTCCAGGTCATGGGTTTCCTTTCTGTTGAAAACACAGTGTTAGTGGTCGTATGTAGGCTAGTGAAAAATGTTCTCTTGACATCTGGTTTCTCAGGGTCCTCTACCCATACTGCTGTTTTTACTGTCCTGTCACATCTATGTTTGAGTTAAGCTTTGGTCTACCATTGCCAAAATTAACAAGCCAAAATGGATCTGAAGGCAGATTCCACCCAGAAAGCATGTGTATATTTGGCTTGTGCTTCCTGAAGACATATGTGTGTGTGTGTGTGGTGTTGTGTGTGTGTGTGTGTGTGTGTGTGTGGTGTGTGAGTGTGTGTGTCTGTGTGTGTTTTCAGCTCTATCCCATGTCTTGTGTTTAACTCTAGGTTATCTAATGCGTCTCCTGTTTCTGATAATGAACTGGTCTGTTGGGGTTCGGGCTGATTGACAGATAGATTGGGCAATCATTTTGTGCAAGAGGGAGAAATCGATTATCTGCTGCAGGGTTTAGGGGTCACGAGTGGCCCATCAACAACACATTGATCAAGAGACCCAAGAGCCTTGGGGAGGTGTTTGTCTGTCTGTCTGTGTGTGTGTGTGTGTCTGCGATCATGTGCACTGTTGCATTTTTATGAATGTGTGTGTGAATGTTTTTTATAACAAGTGGAGGAAGCCCATGTGGGTTGAGTGAGAAGATGCTCTGTGGTCAGACTGGTGAGTCATTTACTGTATAAGCACTTCAGTGATAACAACTACTTAGTGATACCTCAACAACACATATTCCTTCGCAGACACATTTTAATGCGGTATCAAAGAGGCTGACTCATCTGTGTCAATATCCATTTTCAATGTAGCAGGTCTTTGGGCTGGAGATGAAGCCAATATTTCCTCACTGTAAACGGCTGGTTGCTTTATTGATTGTGGGGTTTACTCTGCTTGTGCCAGTGTGTTCCTATAGACAGTTTGTAAGGCCACAGTTGAGTAGACTGCGGTCCTATTAAGCTCAAGTCTAGACCAAATCACTCACACTGGCTGACGACAGGCTTTTTCCACCTTTGGGACTCCATACGGCGGCCTTTGATTTGGAAAAGGTCTCTCTAATTAAACTAGAATGAAGTGCAATGTGCCAACAGCTTTTGGACTATGAACAGGCAAGCTTGTTTTTAACAAAGCCTGCTGCCTGCCTAAATATTGGGCCCTTTTTTTTCTCATCCTTATCCAGGGGAATGTTTAGCAGAGCATGCCTCATTTTGTTTTGCAGCTTGCCCTCTGGATTTAAATTGGCAAGTTTACCGGAGGCTTCCCACAAACACAGCGTCCCACCAGCCTCTAAGCAAAGCCACAAGAACACCTGGAGGTCAAGTGCTTTGCTTAAGGGCATTTTAGGTGTAGTCGCTTGTAAAGGGAAAGATTTACTCAGTCACTGTCACTGCTTAGTTTTTTTATAGCCTAGGCTTTTAAACCTGCAACATTACACTTTTTTTTAAATAAACATTTAGATTTAGGCTCCCACTGGCCCAACATTTTCATCAGTCAAAACATACATTAGATGTTAAAGGCAATACACTTTAATGTTTTTGGGGTTTCCTGGAGTTAAACCCCCTCAAAAGAACACATGCTTCAGTTTATATGAGCACTGCAGGTGTAAAGGAAAGGGAGTATTGCAGCCCTGTCACACAGAACCACAAGAAAATGCTGCAGGGGAAGAGAAAGAGAAAGCAACAGTGGCAACATGAGTGAGTTTATTAGTCTTTGTCTGCAGGAGGTTGCAATGCTGAGCTCAGGCTATTTCTGGCCTATGCAGGCTCACACATATGCTCATAATCAGAGTCAGAGTCTTTCTATTGCAGTGCCACTGATAAGGCAACTTGATGGTAGGCAGCACTCAGCCACTAACGTACACTATCATTAGTTGGTGAATATCTCCCTATGTGTCATTCAGGTCTTATCTGGCTTATTTATATCCCTCCCATAAGGACTTGGGATTCTGAATACTATTCTGACATATTTATGTCAAGCAGCGAGAATGAGACTCTTATACACTGTCTTCTTTTATCATTATCTGATGCTAATTTGCATTGAGCTGTATTTGAAAGCTGTATCTGGCTGTTTGTGTTCAAACACCAGGAAATGTAGTTACATGATTGTTTGTATCAAGGAAAAATGTAGATTGTCTCTCTTGTGGGTTGGATCTTTGAGCCGTCACATTGCAGTGCCACAGTAGTGAAGTCTGACCATAATGATGGTAACAGCAGGGCAGAACGTGCACTGTGATAATTACAGAGTCAGTGGCCCAGTTGTTGGTGAACACCAGTGAGTCCTGAGGGCAGCAGAGGCAATTCAAAGGGTTTTATCTGATGCCATGCAAATATGCTCTGCCCTGTAAATGCCACTGCCCTCTGCAGATACACAGCCCTGCTCATGCTTGACAGTCTTGTTCACAGAGACCAAAGTGGTGTGTAGTATTAGCTTTGTGCCACTGGGTTAGCACTGTGTCACTGAGAGACTGGGAATCGTACCAACGTTGGTGCTACATTACCTTGTAGAAGTTAATTTGCAGCTAATAAGTACAAACCGATATACTTTAATTTCAGTATATCTGACCAGGTAGTAATTAAAACATCACTTGAAGCTATGCATTGTTCAAAGTAAAGCCTAATTTGAAGATTTAGGGCTACTTATCCTCTCAATTAATCATTTAGTTTATGTAGTATCAGAAAAGTGCCAATCAAAGTCTTCAGGAGCTCAAGATGACGTCTTCAAATTGCATGTTTCTTCCAATCAGTAGGTCCAAAATCCATATATATATATATATATATATATATATTATATATATATATATATATATATATTAATTTTCATAGAAGACAAAGAAAAAAAATACATTTTTAAGAAGCTGGAACTTTTTTGGGTAAAAAAAGTTCTAAAATGTTGCAGATTAATTGACTAATTTATTAATTACCTATGTTTCAGTTCAGATATGATTACCTTTACTAGAGGAAAAAGCAGGCAGAGCATGATAAAACAGTTAAAGCTTTGCCATCTTGAAAAATTAAGGTGACTGCATGCAGGGTCTAACAGTATGAATCTTCTAGTGCTACACACAGTCTCCCATAGTATCTTTTGCAGGTCGGACGATAGGACTGGCCATGTCTCAGCCCATTGGCTGTACTTCTATCACGGCTGGGTTTTGTGGTTCGCTCCGGGGCTGGAGGATTCGCTCTTGAGCCCCTGTGGAACAGGCTGATAAGTTAGTCGTGGGCTGGGGTCAGTTGGAGTTGCTGCGCTGAAGGTAATAGAGGTCCCCGGGGTTAACACTGAGATCATTCCCCTGCAGTCAGCATTCCACTCCTCTCTTTGCCCTTCTCCTCCTCCTCCTCCTCCTCCTCCTCCTCGTGTATACATTTTCATCCTGTGTCTTGTCCATCTCCTCCCACTTGCTCTTGAGCCAGCCAAGTTCGGTCGCTCTCTCTGTCGTAACACCTCCACCTTCCACCCATAATCTTCCGCCCCGCCTCCTTTTACATCTAAATCCTGCCATCGTCTTATTGCCACCTTCTCTTCTTATCTTATTGGTCTCTTACCATCCATCTGTATTCTATCTTTCCTTCTGCTCTGTATCCTTCCCTCCTTTCATCGTCTCTTTGTGCCTCTCGAACACCAATATGTCGGGGGGAGAAAAGGGGGGGGAGAAAAGGGGGGGGAACGCAAGAAAGGGATGACACACGGGCGACTGGTAACCATGGCAACGCATGCAGCTTGTCAAAGTGTCGCCCTCGCCAGTGTTGGATCGCTTCAATAACTGCTTCCCTCTCAACGCTTTTTCCCTCCTTCTTCCAACCCTTTTTTTTCTGTCTCTCCCTTCTTGTTCATCACCAGCCTGCACAAGAAAAAAAAAACCGGGCTCATCTTGCCAGCACTCATTCATCTCAGTGTACCTCATCTCGCTAATTGATAACCCTAATTGGCTACAAGAACCAATCTTCCACCTCCTTGTATCCTCAGCAGACAGCCTCCCCTGTGTAACGTTCTTCCTGCATAAGGTCACTATGAAGGGGGTAGGATCACGGCCCTATGACAGCTCGGCGTCAACACTGGGTTTGCGTAAATGTGCACAGCCATATACAGTGTGTCTCTGTCTGCGTCGCTGCTGTATGTGTAGTGATGCACTGACATATGGAGGCTGACAGTAATCAGACGTCCCCAGTGTGGCTCTCTGTTCCCCCTGTCAGCCCGGGCTGAGCCAGGAGCACATTAGAATCTGATCTATCTCCCCTCTGTGGCAAGTGAATGCAGAGCACTGGAGTGTGTCACAGCCCTTCTTATAGGAAAGAGAAGAGGAGGACTCACTGCCAGACTGCTTGGTTAGGCAGATGCACAGAATAACAGACAGTGGCATGGCATTTTTATTCTCTATGCGTCTTCCTTTCATTTCTGTCTGGCTGTCTCTGTTCTTCTCGCCTCTCTTTTCATAGTCTCTCGTCCTTCTACTGTCTTTCATTTCATCAACCGACCTACCACCCACCACCCTCTCTCCCATTTTCCACCTCTTGCCTCTCTGCGGTCTTTTTTTTTGTGGCCCCCCCCTCGTATTCCCCTATATGTCATCCTGATACCTTACACATCACAAACGTTGGACAGTTTCTGCACCATTTTGCTCAGCAAGCCTCAAGGGGTGAATGGAGCCGTGTTTTAACAAACGTCCATGGAAAACACAGTTAAGGGGATTATCTAAAAATAGACCTGGGCCCGTTTTCTCTCCCATCTTGTTTTTTTTTTTTTTTCCACAAATTTGGTTTTATGTGCGTTCCAGACAGACTTGAGAGGCTAAGAAGCTGAGTTTTGAGATTATACCGAGATGCGTGAGGAAAATGACCAAGAGGGAGATTACACCAGTATTGTTTGGATTTTAAACAATGTGCATGGCGTGAAGAGTGTTATCAGTAAATGCCCGAGAGATAACAATGGTTGTATGTGTACAGAATCTTAGTTGTTGAGTGATGTTAGTGTTCACAGAGTATAATAAACAAAACTAACAAAAATCCCTTCACTGCATCAATCAGCAGTGAGAAGACACTCAGTTTGAGTCAAGCATCATCAAAACTAACCCATTTGTTCCTGCCTCCACTGTGCTCTGCCAGGTGAATAAATACAAAAAAAAAAGAAAAAGCAGATTAAGTGGAATTAAAAGGATGCTTGTGTGTAACTAAATTAATGTAAAAAAAAAAAACTGCCGACAGTGTAGGGGGACGTACATACAGTAAAAATGTTCAGAAGGAGACACATCTCACATCTCACACCAATGGATTCCCTGATGGATCTTCTTAGTTGAGCAGTGGAGCTTTAAGCTTTGAGCCGCCTGCAGCAGAGACTGACACGGCGCTGTGTAATTAAATGCTGTTCTCCTCATGCAGCCGACGAAACTCCTTTGTCTAACCATTTCAGAGCAGGCCAGGTCCACACTAAGGCGGCCTAGGCGGGATTCTTCTTGTGGACTGATGACATGGGCAACGATGATCCAGCAGGACTGACTCCACACTGACGCAACATCTGCAAACTCACTCCTCCCTGGGGCAAAAAAAACTGTTGGTTTACTATCTGAAACCTAATGAGGCTGTGTTAGCATTCAGGAAACAGTAAAATGTGAAGCAGCAAGGGCTCTTCCCATGTGGTCTCTTTGTACTGCTCGTTTGTCCTCGGGCACATTTTCACAAACACAATCAGATGCACTAAGTAGAGCTGGCATGAGAAATTAACGCGCCATTGCAGAGCAATTGAATGCATTTAAGAGGAGAAGGTAAGGGAAGAAAATCAAGCAATGGGTAGGTAGAAACTGCAGCCCAAAAAAAAAAACATATTACATAAACCAAGCGTAGATACACACCCTATACTTTACAAGCCATTTTTAACTGTGCGCTATTTTAGACAACTACACTCAGCCATTTTTATGACGCTCACTCGCTTAAATCAATTACGAGGAGAAGCACTGGCATACAGACATCAGCAGTAATAACCCATGGGGCTGTGGGTCTCAGTGAGTGAGTGGTGATTATTAAAACCACACTGACTGCGAGCTGCAAATGTGACCAAGGACGAACTCACACAGTCAAATGAAGCATCCACTCAGAAACAAAGACTGAAAAGTCAACTTCATTTAATGCTGAAAGATTTTTTTTTTTTTTTTTAGGGAAACTGCAGGTCACTGGGTAGTAGAATGACATGCCTGCCTTTCTTCTCTCACTGCTCCCAACAACAACAACCATCATGCTGTTTGCACTGACAGACCTGCCCCTTTAATGAGGTTGAATGAGGCTTTTTCTTAAAGCAGGTCTAATTCTTTCAAAGGCAACACAGCTTTATTAATACCGGTGTCACTGTCTGAGCTTATGCATTCAGCCCTGTAGCTCTCATTTGTCTTTGAGTATCTGTTGTGTCTCTGTGCATACGTCTCAGCTGTCTATTACTGTTTTATTCCCCCTCGGGGGAAACTGACACTGCAGCGCTGCTAATTAAAAAATCATGATGCATAACAGAAACATCTTCAATACAACTGTTATCGGCAATGCAGTGTTTTATCCCAATGGTCTGAAAGTGCTGTTGTTGTTGTTTTTTCCAGCTGGACCCAGAGAACACCGGTTTCATCGCAGTGGAGAACTTCACCAGCTTGGTGGAGCACCATGAGCTGCAGCTGGACCCGTCCAAACTGGACATGCTGTTAGCCCTGGTCCAGAGTAATGAAGAGGGACAGGTGTGCTACCAGGAGCTCATCGAGCTGGTAGGTGGAACCCAGATGCACATACACACACAGATATACAGATAGTGATGCAGAGGGAGTCGCATGAGACATTTCATGTCCTGCAGCACAGACATGAATTTCCACACGTACACCCACTTTTGCTGGATTTCAGAAAGGTTAGAGAATTGATTCAGACAGAGCCAGCAAGCTCCGCTGTGGCGAAAATTGACTCGAGCATTCAGGTCGTTGTCCTGCAAAAGAAGGATCAATCTTTCCAGTTAATGTGTCGGTAAATCCAGACACTTAACCTCACAAGCTGTGCACAGCAAGTACTAGAAAACACCCACACCAAGCTGACAGAGCCATAGTATTAATGCAACAAATGTTTTATCATAACTGATTCAAACACAGTTATATTCCAAGGAATTAATATATTGAATTGTGCAACGGCAACTGACTGATGCTGTACAAGAATATTTTTCATACAATGATGTGAAAACAGTGTGTACTATATTCTCTGCAGCTGCAGATGGCTCATTGTATAAGGCAGATTTTGTCCTTCGTGTCTCTAATTTGAATTTGAGGCCAGGCTCTTGTCTCTTCACCTATCTCTGTTTACAATTGTGCCCCTATTAGAAATGTATGTAGAGCTGTGAAAAGGCTGATTCTCTTCAAGCACATAGATGAGCACCTGCCTTCTGCTCACAGCACCATACGAGCGTGAGCACTGAGATTAATTCAACGCAATGCAACTCCTGGCATATTTTCACTTCCTTTAGCTAATTACTCCCTCTCTTTCGTTCTCTGTTTATTTGTATGTCTCTCTTTTTCTCCCCTTGTGTTGGGCTGTCCGTAGTTTGTAATGAAGGCCACACAAGGCCACTCAATTTGGAACAGGTCCCATGTCTGTGTAGAGGTGCTGCTTCAACAGTGCAGCCTCTCTATTTCACAAGCCCTTTTTCTTGGAAGTGTACAGCTATCGTCCCTCGCCATTCCTGAAGTGTTGTTCCTTTTTTTGATCCATCTCATTTCAGCGCATCTCATCTTCAACCCTCCCTTCCTCAAGCCATGTAATATTATCTCCCCTTTTTTGAACCTGCCTCCTTGAACCCTCAGATCTCATTTCCTCCTCTTTCATTTTACACTCCTTGTGAGCATATGTTAGGTGGGGAAAAAAAAAACCCTGCCTCGCCTCCGACTACATCAGGGAGACACTTTTAAAATTGCCCATCAGCCAAATGCAAATTGCTTTCGATTAGCCCAGCATTGGTAGTAGCAGGCAGTAATCTGAGGCAATTTGAGAACGCCCAGCAACACATAGATATTGACCCCCAGGTCTGATTTTAAAGATTTGTCTGATACACACATGTGAACTCACATAGACCATACTCACACCTTTCTGTGCATGTACACAATTTGCATATATGCAAACGCTTTTTAAGCATTTTATTATTAATTAATGCAGCCACCCACTTGCTCTCAGTCTGCTTCACTACTCCCCTCTCCCTGATATACACAAACTCTCTCAAATGCAGACAGACTCTGATTCATACACATGAGCGCTGCCAGTACAGATTTGCTGAGTAATTTAGAGAATATTCTAATGTTAATGTGAATCTGGCCTCCCATCGAGCGGCATGTGATGCGTGAGCTCTGCAGGTCTCTGTTTTCTGCTTTGGGCTGCCACTTGGAAAGTGCCGCATTTACCATGACATTTTCAACCAGGTCATCAACGAAATACCTCCGGCCTTCTTTCTCTCCTCCTCTCCTTTCTCTCTGCTGCTCTCTGAGTTTTCTCCAGTTTCTTCTTTTTCCTTGGTTCCTCTCCCTGCTTTTTGTCCACGCCTTCTCCTCTGCCCTCTATCTATCTCCATTCACATCCCGGTATCTCAGGCAGATTTATAAGTAGCACTCCACAGTGTGTGACAGATGACAGTCGTGTTTTGATTTGCAAAGTTCAGTTCTGCCATTATATCATAACCAGTGCCTTAAGTCTGGTGTCTATTGATTTGTGGTCTGGCCTCTAACTCCCCAGCACCGTATTAAAATGGAGGTGGCAAAGTGCAATATGTGTGTGTGTGTGTGTGTCTGTGTGTGCTCAATTCATGCCTCTTCAAGCTTTCAGCTCACAAGCCGTTGCAATTTCTCTCAGTTGTGTTTCCAACGGGTGTGTACAGCATTTTTCTGATTTTCTGTTCTACATTCACTCAGTGCAGCCGTGAATCCACGCTGCTTCTCTCGACCTCAGTGGGTGTAAATGTTTGAATCGCACTGTCAGGCAACAGCTTCTCTGGTGTCTGAGTGTGTGTGTGAGCGTGTATGAGTGTGCAAGTACAAGACTGTCTCTGACATCGTTCGTGTTCAACCCATCTTTCATGCAGGGCGATCTTAGCCAGAGAGCTCCATCAGTTCAGCCAGAGGGGTGAATAAGTAACGCTCTGCTAAAACCTCTCTTGGGGAACTGTACACACTCACATATACACACATACTCACTCATTCGTATACACAGTTTAGGTGTGTATCTGACTACTAATCCACAAAATCCCACACAGCAAGACAACCAGCACACATTTTACACACGGTGACACATTTCCGCACAATTACACACAGACAGTTTGTCGATGCAGGAGGCTGAGAGACACCCGAGGTGTCAAAGTTCACACATGGTCGGGCTTTTGGGGGAGAGGGGTGGGGGGTTCTATGATGTGTGAGTAAATCTGTTTATGAATCGAGGGTAAAACCAGGCCAACCTTAAGTTAGATGTATTCCTATGTGTGTAATTGCACGTATTGATTTCTTTAAAGAGAGTCCTCTGATGCTATCATGTAACGGCTGTGTAATTGAAGAAGTGTGTCATTGTTTTCCTTTGGGTGGTAATTTGGCTAATGTTCGATGGAGATCCATAATGGCTGCTATGGTTAATTACACGGATACAGGGTGTATTTTAGATATTATGGCTGGGGGATTCTCTTTGTTCAGGTTAAAGGACTTTTAAGACTGCTGCTTTGTGCACCATTTTTACCCTTTTGCCCAAATGTTGCGCTTACACTTTCTGTTCCCTCAGGAGGTATAGTTAGAGAAACACTTATGTAATATATATATTTAAATGTTCTGCATTAAACTGGGTCTTTTGTCACATTTGAAGCAGTGTTGTAAGAAAGAAAGCACTTACAGAGAGCAGAAATGAACTTCAGCCCATAGACACTCTGCAAGTAGTTGATATACAGTATTTTAAAGTTTTCAAGTCACATTAAGTGCCAACAGTGCATCTGTCTCCAGGGACACAGATGCTACCTATCGACATCACATCCCAAACCAAACTCCAGTCAAGGCTTTCTGTTTTAGATCGGTTGCTGGTGCTGCACTTTGCTTAAGTGTCCAGGAGTGAAGGTTTGTTTTTTTTTTCCAGAGTTTTAGCACCGCAATGATTAAAGCATGAAGGAAGGCTGCGGCCGCAAACTGCTGAGGGGAAAAAAAAGGTGGACTCTCATTTTAAAAGGATTTGGGCAAGAAAAGAACCTGAGTATCTGGGTCAGGGTAGAATCAGCGAGGCTGAGATCCGCAGTGATTTAGATTCTGCTGTAAGAGTGCAAGAGTGTATGTGACAGAGAGAAAGAGAGAGAGGGGGGAGGGGGGCAAGGGAGAGGGGAATTTTGGTCTTCTGAATGACTCACAAATTATATGGTAAATGGGTACAGTGACACTGTTAGTCTGCTGGTGGTAAATCTCTATGTAAGCTCGGTTAATTGCAGACGTCTTTTAATATTCTAGTAAAGATAACTGATTTATTGTGTGTGTCAACAGATGAGAGTGAGAGATGGTCAACACCTCTGACTCTGAGCAAAATCTGAATAATATGTGGGGTTTTTTTTGTATTCTCTAGTGCAGATGCTTGAATGGCCTTTAAACCACATTTTTTAATTGTTATTACTAATTAGTATTGAGCTGGGAAGTATTGACCATGTGGTGTGGCTAATTAATCCATCAAGGACAATTGACTAGAGCTGAGAGCAGCATGTACAGTAGGCAACACGCAGCTACCAAGAGGAGGAGGATGGACCCTTGCTGTTTGGCATGCACACACACACACACACTGCTGTCAGTTTGGCCCCTTCAGCCGTCCCTAAAGGGGAATACTATCTTTATCTTTGTGCTTTTAGACTCAGCATCAATTATTCCCTGGCAGGCATTGCCTCGTCAGGGAACTTCTACTGTTACCGATGTCAGAGGTTTTCCCCTTCCAGCGTTTTATGTGATGTCATGTGATTTTCGGCACACCTTGCCCCCATCGCCCCCCCACCCCATCGCGTTATCTCAAGTTTTGGCTGCTCATGTGTGCCTTATTGTCTCGTTCACCGTCTCTCTCCTGTCGTCACTTCAAAAGGCTGCTAATGCTCACTTTAGAGGCGGCAGCCCTGCATGTCAGAGGAGGCGAAGCGGAGTGACAGCTATGCTCAGCCGTGTCTCCTGGGAACACATTCTCACAGAGAGGCAGTATGAATGGGAGAGGATACAGTGTAAGGTGGAGAGGTGGCAGGTGCTGTCACCGAGCCAAACACTGAAAATAAACTCAGACACAGAGACTAGTTAGAGAAAAAAGCCAACAAAGGAGGAAAAAACAATTATATTTACATCCCTTGTCCTCTCTATTCCACCTCTATTCTTCATATGAACACACTTCCTCTTTTTCATTGTGATTTCACTAACATGAATATTTAGAATGAGAAAAGAGATGTCTTACCTTCAGTGTTTATCGGTGGCCTCCAGAACCTGTGAATCGAGCGCACCCAGGCAGGCATCTCATCTTCCCTTCTTAATTTCCCCCTCTCTGCCTTCTAATGTCCCTCTTCTCCTCTTCTTCTGCTTTCACTCCCTGCCTCAAGTATAGCATAATTGCATTTTCCAGGCCTGATTTCCATACTAAATACACATCCCTCCATCTGCGGGCGAGCCAGCAGCCCAGCTCGACATCGTTCTGGTTATCACTGTGCAACAGGCCCTTACACCCTCACTGTACAACCACCAGTGTCATAATTACCCACAGTTAGGGAAGTTACCACGTCCTGCTCTGCTAACTTCCAAAAGGGATTAACATAGTTGGTTTTTTTATATTTCTTGAAATTGAAAAAAAGGCAGCTGCTGCATTTGTGGAGCAATCTGTTCATTACTTCTTCATTATTTGCTCATTTATTTACAGTCTTTGTCCTCCAGTATATTTAGCTCATTAGCTTTTACAGCTGTTGACCCACAATTTCTTTCACTATGCCCCCTGCTGTGTCTACATATAATGAGTGTACAAACAGCAGAATCTGGCTAATGAAATACAAATGGTGTACTTTAATGGTGGGTTGTACTTCCTACAGGCCCCCTTTTGAGGTTTTGGTACACTTCATATGAAGCTTTCATATTGTCATAGGTTATAATTGTGAGAGACCTATACATAAGGTCTGTTGTTGGAGATTAATACTGTTAACAGTAGCAGCTGCTGCCCACATGCCCTCTCTTCCTTCACTGCTTTTCTTGGAAACTAATTTTCATAAGTTGTCACATCACATCATAACACTTGATTTAGAGATAATTGCTAAGTCAGCCACTTGTCCTCAAAGGAGCTGTATTGTTTTACCTACACTGGAGAATTCAGGCATCTGGCATTGCCACTGAGTATCAGCCATTAAGTAAATCCTTACCTGTGAAGCATGCAAACGTGTTCTCTGTAAGGAAATGCAGATATTGACTCTAAAGGATCCCTGCTGTGCGTAGCTGGTCAGACAGTATTTTCAGTGGTAACTCTGGCGGAAAAGAACTCTCTGTTATCCTGACAGTTCTCTGCCTTGGCTGTCAAAATAGTGGCATTAGGATAGTTTTCATCCTAAGCCTCTATTAAAGAACTTATCAAGAGTTGGCCTGCAGGCTGCTGCAGAGCTCCTGCTCACTAAGCAAACCTGGAGCCTGTGATAACATGAATACGCACACATACATACACACGCACTGTCCCTCTTTCCATGTAATAGTTCTTCTTAACAAAGATTTGTTTTTCAAGGGCAAAATCACTTCAACAGCCCATTTATTATTATGTCTGTGCCGCAATCAACCCTGCCCAAAGCCACGCTTACATTCTGTCTAAATCACAAACCCACTAATACATTATTTAAGTTTCTTGTCAGCCATGAATATTCAGCTGCAATTCTGTCAGCTCTCTTGTGGGATAAAAGTAATCACCAGTTATTTATACATGTAATTTGGCTTTAATATTATTGAAAATGTATTTCTAATGCCAGTTGAATAAAAACATGCATTGCAGATTTATTAAGTGCTGTGTTTACCTCCTAATTTCGACATTAGTTAGAGTAAAATCTGCCATATAGACAGTATTGTTACTAATCATCTGCATAATGCTTTCGGTACTGGCATCTAACTTTTATCTCACACAGATGGGACTGAAAAGACTGTTAGTGTGTTTGACAAAAGAAGATTTGAACCGTTTTAAGATGCTGATTAATCATTTTCTATAAGGAACTGCTCTCTTTTAGCTTCATTTTCTTTCATTTCTGAATAAGTGATTTCATTAGTCACCACATACTAAAAATGCAAACAACGGATACTTGAAATCAAATAATGGCTACTTGAAACCTTAAAATCTGACATGAAAAAAAATACAAATACAAATACATACAATAAAGTACCCACTGAATGCAGCAATGTGCAAAACATTGTTTATTGAAGCCTCCGAAGAACAGAAAAAGTCCTGAAAAAAAGCTGTCACCACCCAGACTAGTTAATGATAAAAGTAAAACTTTTAAAACGTCATGCTATCCCTTGTAAAATCAGCACTTCCCACCTAGGATAAAAAGAAAAGAAAAAATCGTCCTTTACTGATGTGTGATGAATTTAATTGCAAAAATGAAAAATTCAACAACAGGAGATGATGAGATCTGCTCATCCTGGTAAGGTGTCCTCTAGCTGCTAACAGTAACACTCATAAAACTACTCCAGACAAGTTTATTTCAAAAAAGACATTAAGTCATCGAGAAGCAAAAAACAAAAACAGCAAATTAATGCAAAGCTGTCTTCTGATTTCTTAGGGTCACAATAAATTAGTTTCTCATCTTTTCTTAAAGCAGTAGTTTGGCATTGTGGGAAATACAGTCATTTGCTGAACATTGATACCACTCTCATATCTGTCCAGTAGATATAAGGCTACATTTAGCCTTATATTAGCATAAATACTGTAAACAGCTAGCCTGGCTTTGTCCAACGTTAACAAAATCTACCTATCCGCACAACTAAAGTTCACTAATTAACACTGTTCTGTCTTGTTTGTGTAATCTGTACAAAAACTCAGCATAAAAGCATAAAATGTCATGTTGTGGTTTTATGGGGGATTATGTGCCAATTATGAGACTATTTCTTGGCCAGGAGAAGTTACTGCCTGGAACTGCCATGGTAAACAAGATATAAAGTGTTAGTTAATGAGCTTTAGAGTTGCTGGTAGGCAGATTTATTAGCTTTGGATAGAGTCAGGTTAGCTGCTTCCCCCCTGTTTCCAGTCTTTATGCTAAGCTAAGCTAATAGGCTGCGGCGGATGGTAGCTTCATATTTAATGGACACGACAGTGTTTTCTATCTTCTTATCTAACTCTCAACAAGAGTAAAAATGTAAAGTGTACAAGTGTTCTGCCTAAAATGTCAAACTATTCCTTTGAATAAGTGAAAATGTATCAGTCTAATTTTTAAAATGATGCTCCTTGTTCTTCCACGTTTCTTTAAAATCCAAGCAATCCAAGATATTCAACTGACCTCTTGAGATTAATACATGAATGTTTTTTCACCTTTTTCTCAGATGAGCAGTAAGCGCTCCAGCAGTTTCCGACGGGCCATCGCCAATGGCCGCCGCACGCTGCAGAGGGAGATCCTGCTGGACGAGACGGGGTTGGGTCTGTACAAACGCTTTGTCCGCTATGTGGCCTACGAGATCCTGCCCTGCGAGACAGACCGGCGCTGGTACTTCCACCAGAACCGCCTGTGTCCCCCGCCTGTGTTCATCGCCATCGTCACTATCGTACAGGTGAGATTCGTCTGACTAACTGAATACAGACTATCCTACTGATTCAAATATTCCTAAAGCATGTTTGGCCTGCAATATTTTACTTGAGTATGTGCTACTAACCCACAACACTGACTTTAGAATGTTCTGTTGGCTCAGTCATTCGCTTCAAACCCACAGAAAAGCTTTTCTGCCTTTGATCACACACTTTTACTGTGAGCTTGATATGAGCTGGTAACCCATTTGGGAGTTAGGGGCTTAGTGGGTGCATTTATTGCCATTCCTCCAAGCTGAAGCCCTCAGTCAGCCTGCATGCAGGGTTTTTTTTCTTTCTGATTTTGGAACTTGGAAACCAGGTCAGTGAGCACCCTGGCCTCCACAATGGCATTAAATGACCTATTATTTTCATTTGAAAAAAAAGAAAACCACTAACACAAACGCCCTCACAGCCCACTATTGAGTGGTTGGGGATTAAGCTGCAAAAATAACCTACAGCTTCTTAACAAAACTTCAACCCATTCCCCTGAAATCATCACAATTCTGAGGAGAAAAAGCCAAGTGCTCTCATAATGCCTCCAAATGGCATTGAATGGTCTGTAATGACAATGAGGATGTGATAATAACGGTTCACATTCATTTTAATTCACAGAGACAATGAGTCATTATTCTATGAAAAGAAATTAATGGAATTGAACCAGATGTGCCGTTTTTTTCCCTGCAGGCAGTGATTGTCTCCACGAGTCTAATAAGCATCAGCTGAGGAATACAGACAGAGAAGAAAACGTCATGTGTCTTTCAGAAAGCACAATGGGTTTTGTTTTTGTAGCGCAATTTCCACCTTTGTACCAGCAGTCTGCAGAGACAGCGTGTAATGGGTATGTCAGCAAGAAGTGACAGTTCGGTGTCATTTCTGTGTCTGTTACAGATTATCGTGTTCATGTGCTATGGCATCATGCTAAACAAGTGGGTACTGCAGACCTATCAGCCTGACTTCATGAAGAGCCCCCTGGTCTACCATCCCGGCCACCGCGCGCAAGTGTGGCGCTTCTTCAGCTACATGTTCATGCACGTTGGGTACGAACCTCCACTTACCATCATGTTGACTTCTGCAGGACTGGTTGAATTAAAATCTGGTTGGTTTCTGAAGATGATGCACAGTGGTTAGGAGAAACAAATATCGTGTGCTGTCATTTGATTCTTTTTTCTGTGCTCGGCCCTCAGTTTGGAGCAGCTGGGGTTCAATGCGTTACTGCAGCTGATGATTGGCGTTCCTTTGGAGATGGTCCATGGCATTTTACGAATAAGTCTGCTTTACATGGCGGGAGTGCTGGCCGGTGAGTTTCTTTCAAAATAAGCGTATTATTATGTAAAGCTGTGGTTTCTAAAGTGCCCCAAGACAGGAGATTTGTTCATTTCCATGTTTTTACTGTACATTTCTAAGGATGTTTCACAACAATAAGAAAATATTAACCACACATAAACTTTTTACATTACATTTGCAAACACGTCAAAACAGAACAAATAATAAAGCTGTAGCCAATATTGGTGATATGACAGCTCTACTTTTGAACACAACAAAAGAAATACATTTACAATTAGCATAATAATATTTTGTTTATTATTCATTTTAATGTGTATTTATGCACAGCCATGTAGCCTAAAACTGCTGACTTCTTTTATTTTGCCGTGTAACAATGAATTACTATGAAGATGAACCACTGGTGTAAACTATGCACACAGTTTAGATGAATGATCAGACAGTTTTAGATAATCTACAGTGCAGTATAGACTTTCCACTTGACATAAACAGAAATGTCTGTTTATTCTCTCTTCTGCCCTTTGTTTGTGTGTGTGTTTTTGCCAGTCTGCAGTATATCTGCACTGACCTAGTTTGGTTTTTGTTTCATCAAAAAAAAGGTTATGATTTTTGTTTTGTTGCTACCTCCATCATTTATCAAGTTTAAGGCTTTGTATTGCATTAAATATTTCCTGTATAAAAGCATCAAATGCATCTTCAGTAAGACTGACTTAGTTAGCATCGTGTCCTCCAGCTGACATCCATGAGTGGCCTGTTTGATGGTTTTGATATATCCGGCCCGGCTGGTGGCCCGGACCTTTGAAAAAATCACCAAACCCAATGTAGTGGACTGACTCACGGTGCCCAGAGGTTGGGCTGCAGTGCTCAAGTCTTTGTTGACAAGAAACCTCATTAGCTTTCATCCTCTTCCAAGTCAGTTTGGAGATTGGAAATTCTAAATCCACACTGATTGCTGGATGCGGTTCCTCACTGCAGCTTTTTTTGCTATTAATGCGTATTTTCAGAAGTCATATCAACGCTGCTGCATAAACCTCTTTTTCCCTTTCATCTTCCCTGGGAACAATTTCGGTCTTGGATCTCGTAAATCTCCTGCTAACCATTATTTGATTACTGTCGAGAGCAATAGCCTAATTTGTATTGAGTTATATTCATTCATTTTCAGTAACTTGATTTTTATGTCTTCTTCTCTACACTAAAAACCTGAATTCTTTATTTTTCTTTTCATGTCCTCTCTCTGCCTGTACAGTAATAAAATGGAGTTAAAGCTGCTCAAAACTCCTCGTTCTCTGTAAAAAAAAAAAAATCAGGCCTTCACTCCCCTATACACACACACACTCTTAACACTCATGAATTATTGTAGCTTTGATTTATTTTAGCAATGATGACAGAGAGAGAGAGAGCAGGCAAGCGAGCATGGGATTTAGCGGAGTAAAAGTGGGGGAGTAATGCAGGGTTTCTCTATGGGGAATTAGACTAAGTGCAGTTTGAGATGCTGCTGGGAGATTTAAGCTGCAGCTGAATCAGAAAGGGAGAGAAAGCAGCAAGGAGATGGTGATATTTGTACCCCCAGAGCCCGGAGTCGACTCGCATTCATTAGAATTTCTATGCTTGAGTTAGATCGCGTGATCAAAAATTAAATTTGTGTAGTCCAAGTTGAAGCTGTGTATAACTGTCTGGAATCAAATTGGTGTTGTTACTCTTTTTTTACACCTGTTCGTGTGGTGCCTAACAACGCCCCTTAGCTGTTCTGAAATCACTGCAAACCACAGCCTCCTATTAGGGCTTAATGCTGGTCCTCAATTATGATTAACTGAACTGTGTTAGAAACCGTTGTAAAATCCTCTATAAACACACACCTGTGACCACATTACATCAGTATTAGTGCGCCAAACTGTTTCAAAATGTCAGAATTGTTGGGAAGAGAAGATGCTGGAGTAATATTCTTTGCTCCTGGCACTGAGCAATTAAAACACCTGTCCAGAGTCAAACACCCCTGTACCAGCAAAGAGGAGAGCTAATATAATTGATTACTACTTACACAATTAATGGCGGTGTCCAGTTGAATGGTAATAATCCCCCCAATCTTTAAGCATGCTTTCCACTGCATCTGTGTGTTGCTTGGCAACCATTCTGCTAAATGTTGCAGAGGAACTACATTGCCTGGCTGAAGAATGATTATTTGTTATCAATAAATTGTTTTTGCTGCTGTGTGTTTATTTTATGAAACGGGTATTGACGGATATATGTAGTAACTATTTTTTAACGTTTTAGTACTCTTTTATAACTCTATTCCGCCTTGTGCAGAACAACCCTCCTTAACAGTTCTATAATCACTGTAGGCCACGGCCTTGAGCTTCTTGCTTTATTTTACTACATTGAACTTAGCACAATACAACTGTATAAACTAAATCATCCTCTTGAGTCCTTGAGTTTTGGTTTCAGTTTCACAAATGATGAGAAAGAGCTGAGCTGTCTCATGGTCACAAGATGATGAATAGCTTTTAGCAGCACAATCATTTCACCATCTGATTCTTGTTGATGGTGTTGAAATTGGAGTCGTGCTGGCACAAATGTTGGGAAAGAAGTCCATTAGAAAGCAAGATGGGACGTGCACTTGAACTTTGTGAGTGTAATTTGTGTGTGTTTTGGTGGAGACGTGGGGGTTAATGACACCTCCAGGTTTAATGACAAGAGGCAAGTTGGCTCAGTCGGGAGTAGAGAGGCGTCACCGCCACTTCCAGGTGAGAGGTCAGGTGGGCACAGCAGGAACTTTTCAAAAGACTCTCAGACTCTGTCAGCTGGTGTAGTGAGGCACACTGCTGGTGATTGAGATAGTTCTTCATTTTTCATTTTATGTAAGCAAACATAATTTACCTATATAGCAAATTCGTCATCCTATGGTGCATTTCTGAGCTATAGGACTTGATTTACGACACCACTGACCACTATTAGTCTTATTACTGAACCCTTTCGAGGGTGTATGAATTACATAAATGAATTAAAAGTGCAACCACCATGAGGTTAACATTTGTGATTTTGAGTGAAATGTCTCCACAACTATTTAATGCCATGCAATTTAGTAGCAATAACGTGTGTAGTGATAGTTAGCAAATGTTGACATGATAACAGGCTAAACTAAGATGCTGAACATTATAAACATCAAACCTGCTAAATATCAGCATGTTAGTATGCAGACAGATAGGTAGATTAATAATATAATATAGGATCCATTTATTTGTTCATGTACCTCCTTCTAGCTATCAGTTATTCCTGTCACTGATCTACTTTGTGTGTGTGCATGCAGACTTTTGTTCTATATACTATTCACTGGCTCACATTTTGCATTTTGCCAGTTTTCCCTCAGTCTTTGTAAACTTACAATTGCTTGTGGATGTTAGAAATTGCCCGGCACTTTAGATTACTCAGTTTTGATATTTTTTTCCTCCTTCCCCATTTTGTTGCCCATGGCTGTCTCATGTTTATATTCATGCAGTCTTATTCTAGCTCATGAGTTCAATCATGTCGGCTGTTGCTATCAGCTTCTGCACGCACGTTGCTTGTTATTTTTGTGCTGCAGCAGAGCTTTCAGGTATATAGCTGCACTCAGTGTGTGCGTTTTATGGAGCCACACGCTGCAGGTATTGTGCCTTTATGTGTGTGCCTTAACACTCTTTAAAAGCCAAAAGAAATGTTTTTTTTCTTTTTGAAGATTGCCTCAAATACTTTAAAAGTATGAAACTGTTCTTACTAATATACATATCTCTCGCGCATGATCACACATCTCTGCAGTCATTATCTTGAATCAATAAATTAGTTCTGCCTAGTACATGGTTTTAATCTGGGTAGGTCAGATGGTGATATAAACGCATCTTTAAACCTTGGATATGGCCTGTTTTCTACCCTAATGCACTGTCCCTGTACTGTGGTGCACTCTTCTGAAAATAAAGTATGACATTGGACATGTTGTCCTTGGATGTGTGCTGACAAAAGAAACAATTCTGTAATTATTTTCCGACAGTGCTGTTCAGGCCCTGGTCCTTGCTCACTTTGCATCCACTCAGTAATCCTTCATTGCTCTGAAGAGCTTCACTTCAATTTCATGTTCCCAGATATGAACAGTCAGAATTTCAGATTCTGCTGATGAGATGAATGTAAAATGTTGAGTCATCTTCAACATTTCAGCCCAGCTCCACATTAAAGAAGAGAATCAGGGATTCTTTTCTATTTTTTTTCTCCATCCACTGTCTCTTTTGGCTTCTTTCTCTTCTGGGTCTCCTTCCCTCAGACCAACAAGTCCTTCAGCTTTTTCATGTGCTTCATGACAGCAACAGGTGCCACAACAACATGTTTTTCCTCATAGCACTCTGTGAGCCTTGGGGTGTCTGACACCTTTTATTTGAGACAATCCAATCCTTCCAGCAGCCTCTCATAACTGCAAGCTTGAGTCTGCTGTCTCACCGTGTCTCGCTCAACACAGATATCACTGTGTTGATGAGGTTTTAGTGTTGACATACTTTTTTTTTTCCTGCTGTTAGCTGCCTGTCCAAGTCGATTCTGCAATCTTCACTGTGCCAAAACAAAGACTTGGGGTTAAAAAAGAGCATGCAAGCCGAAGAGAAACCTGGTTGTTGCATGTCATCCAACAGCTCTCTTTTCTGTTTGCTGTTGCAGAAAGATATATTTTTTAAGACTGGATTTGTTTTGGTTTGTTTATTTATTCCCGTCCTATTATAATAAAGACAGATACATACTCATGGAATATTCACTGAGCCGAATAATACCACAAATCATAGCATTTAATTTGCAATGTTTGTTCCCAGATGGGCTTTTAGAAAAACAAATACATGGATAGTGCAATAAAAAAATACAATAAAAAAGCAATAAAATACATATGCAAATATACCAAACAGACAACGAGTAGAAGAGAAGAATGATAATAAAAGTGCCATAAAAGAATACAAATTATGAAGGAAAGACCCCTCTATTTCACCCCTGGCTACATGCCTGATTATTCTTTAGAAATTGTTTTTACTTAGAAGTACATTTACTTTGCTTAAAGGTCCAGTGTGTAGCCTTTAGGAGGATCTATTGTCAGAAATTTAATATAAATATTTATAGGTGTGTATAAATGAGAATCCTTGCACTTTTGTTTTGTTTGGCTACCTTAGAATGAGCCGTTTGAACGGGTTGTCTTCCACCATGTTGAAGAGTGAGGTAAGGGCATTGCAATCAGCAATTACACTTAATTAGATTAATTAATGAAACTTAATTTTACATACAAAACTCATGAGCAGATTCAGTATATAAAATACGATGCATTATTATAGATTAAACAATCCAACAGTAGAAGAAGTAATTAAAATTGACCTTGACCAACTACAACATTACATATCAATGCATCAGTAGTAATGACTGAATAATAAAATAATAAAACACTGTAACTAATTATTATTATCATTGTCACCCTGGTGGCTCACATGCTGGAGTCTTTGCTGTAGTGGCGCCATGCATTCAGCCCAGCCTGTTGCCCTTTGCTGCATGTCACCTCTCTCTACCCCCTTTCTGTCCATCTTTAGCTGTCCTATCAAATAAAGCCTCAAAAAAATTCAGTTAATTAATTTTGTATCTATTATTGTCTATTAAATGTCCAAAAATAGTGAAAAAATACCCTTTTGCTCAACCAAAAGTTCAAAACCCAAAGATCTTCAGTTTACTGTGAGATTATGGTAAAGACAAGCAGCAGATCTTTTTATTTTGGCAATTTTTTAAATATTTTTTCTACCAATGCCCCTGGATAAACAAAGGTTTAAAAAAATCCTAAATATGCACCTGAGTTATTGAACCGCGACCCTGAGAGGTTTTACTGTGTCACAGACGAGAACCTGTGGATTGGCTCGCCGAACTATAGCAGGAATATGGAGGAAGATGTTCTCCTCCTTGTGTCTAGGAGCCTGCTAACAGAGTGTAATGTTTACTGAAATAAACTGGCCAGTGTAAGTACTGTGCTCACACTGCTTATTGGTGTCCTCAGTCAATAGGAGGAAGAGACATGTGGCCTGATGTCATTTGTGGCCTATTGGGAAATTGTAATGGAAATGTGATAAATGACTGCATGTCAGTATAACCTCATAGTTGCCAGCTAGTTGATGTTGTCATTACTTAAAAGCGCCATGCCAAGTTATATGTAATGCTTAATCCTTCAGCAGTTGATTAATGTTGTTCTGATATGAGGCAGGACGTGCCGGTGGCGGTGGCAGATTTCTGCTGCAGCCTTGAGACTCGCTCCATTGTCGGTCCTAATTTAGCCTAATGATTGTTTCTGTATTCTCTCACGCTAATAAAAGCCTGTTCAGTCTCTAAATGACTGGAAGTCTTCAGGCTTATTTTTGCCCGTGTTACCATTTACACACTCCTGTTATATAAAAGTGCACTGCACATATTTAGGCCGAGTAAATATGATTATATCTGCTGCCAGTGAATAGAGGGCCTTGGTGCGTGGCCAAGAGTGACTTTGTCCATCATCCATTTTGCTGATGTTTGATGTTTGGTCCAGGCACACAAGCTGCAAGTTATTCTATTTCATGGAAACCCCAAAAGCCTAGAAGTGCAGCTACAAGATTGAATCCACAAGATTAAAGTCAATAAATTCAATTGCGTAATTTAATAAAATAAAAACAGAGCTTTACTGCTTTGATAATCTGTTCATTCTGTGTTCTGTTTTAAAGAAACATGATAATATAGGAATTTGTTCAAATTCATAAAGCTCCATAAAGCCTAAAAGCTCGTAAGTGGACACTGCATTAAGGTGTTTTGTTAAATAACATTATGAGTGTTTCCTGATACTTACATATATATATACCTGTTACATTGTAGCCCAACAGCATTTTATGGAGCTCAAATACAGCAAAAACACTTGTATTTAAAAAGTTTGACTTTGATTTTTTTGGGTAAAATGGGAGTTTTTCTTGGAGCAAAGTTGAGTCAGATAAACTGACGCTTCACACTGCATCGGCAACCAAACTGAGTTAATGAGGGAGAGAAGGAGATAAAAAACAAGAGAGGGCAGAACAGGAGAGAGGAAGCATCAGAGAACAGAGGGCTGGATAAATAACTCTCAATGCTAGAGGGGTGTGACTTGGCTCTGACTCACTTCAAGTACTGGTGTAGAGATATTTAACAACGCGCTGATTTGATTGGCTTGAGGTGAATCCGGAAAGGTTTTGTGGGGAGCAGAAGGTTGTTTTAGGACTGTGAGAGCTCTGGAGTTGTCTTTGTGCTGCCATTGCCAGCTGAATACCAATTATTTCTTGCTTGTTTTTACTTTGAAGGCCTGTTGGTGGAGTGTGTTGCTGCAAACATGCAACATTGTCCACATACAAGGTCACATTTCTGTCTTTTTAGCCAACTTTAGCTGCTGACTGCTCTATGTGCACAAACCCTGGTGTTGCATCTGGCGCTGAAGAGCCTGGTCCTGTGTTTTCCGATGTGCTCCCCTCGTGCTGAACCGAATTGAAGAGGCAGGGTGACCTTGGTGTGTTGCAGAGGCTGCCAGCATGATTATGGTAATTCCCAACCCCCCCTATCCCACCCCACAGTCAACTCTTCCTAGGTGACACCAAGCTCACTTCCTCTACAACCACCCCCTGCAGCCTCGCTGATAACAACACCGAGGATGATGAATATTTCTACTGTAATGCAGCCTAATTGAAGGTAGCCCATTTGTGTGGAGCGAGCCCACTGTGTTTATGGGTGTCCATTTGCATTTACTGTGTGAAACCAATCCAGGACAGCAATATTTGTTAGGCACTCTATTGGAGTTAGAGAAGAGGCTATTTCTCTGCTCAGTTTATATTCCATTTACTTTGGTGGTTAGTTTCAAGGTTCCCCGGTGAAGAAGCACATCACCCTCACTGCACCCATCACTGTGGCTTTATAACCTTGAATGCAGGAAGTGATTTAAGCTCCTTTTCATTGGGATGTTGGAAGAATTTCAGTAATTTCCATCCAAGGTCAGCTATTGTGCTTGTTTGCTGAAAAGCAGTCGTGAGTGATAACCGCTTCAGTTGTGACAAGAATATATTTTTTTGTAACCTTTCTTATGGCATAAACAACTTCAGGAGCATTAGACATACTTTGATGTACACTCGCTAATCTCAAAATTTTGTCTCTTTGCTTCTTCAGTTATAGGCGTGCTCATATGCCCACACACACTCCAACTGATCAGATATGATTATACTTTTCCACTAACAGTTGGTGCTGTGCTGAGCGCACTCCTCTCAGCAGCTCTGAAGATGCGAGTTTTGGAGACTATTGATTTTTTCTGATGCCCCCTGGGCCCTGGGGGAGCATAAATATTATCATATTTTCCCCCATGTGGCAAATTTGGATGGGGCAGAAAACTGTTAGAATAGAATCAATCTCTGAGGAAACCAAGGGCAGGGTGTCTTTACAGCAGCCATGTTGGCACAATGTGAATTTGATGAATTGTATCCGTTCCTCCAGGCCAGAGCTTAGTATCGATGGTGCTGGGGCTTTTTATTTGGTTCTTTTGTATATGTATACAAGAGAGGTCCTGTTTTATGCTGTGTTTTTGACTTCAGATGTGTGTTTCCCTTATTGAAGCTGTTCGTCTAATGATGTGCTTTGACTGCAGTGCAGGAGCGCAGGTGTAGTAGTGTTTTGTCGCTTTGAAGGTGTTGACAGTTTGGATGCTTCTCTGCAGCTTCATAAGTAAAACTTTGCAGACTCGGTCTTTCCGTTTTTCTTTACATCATCTAAGGGGTTTCTTCCCTCCCGCCCACGCTCAACCAAGGCGCAAGGAGATGGATGAAGATGTTTGAATGGATGAGGACTGATTGCGAGTCATGCTGCTCCACTTTAAGGAAAGCATCAGCGACAGAGATGATATTTCCCTTATCGCTTCCTGTCTGGATGACACAGAGGAGTCCATCTCTTTCCCAGGTGGAAAATATCTTTAATAGAGCTCCCCCAGTCTGACAGCACTATTATAGTTGAAATGAGTCTTTGAAATGGACGCTACTCTATTAAATGACATTTGAAGCTATGAGCTTTTCAAATAGACTGTAAAGTAGACAAAAGACCATGTGACAGATGGACGGCCTCCAGTTGAATTACCCTGACATTTACTTATTTTTACTTCAGTCACCTGCAAACTCTCAAACTCTGTTTCATATCTGCTCGTATACCTAAGGTAAAGTTAGATGCCTTCCAAAATCAAATAATATCCCCTCAATTTGAAGATGTCACCTTGGTCTCTAGCTTATTGCAGATGTATTGGGGTATATGTCAGCCGATAAGTGACAACAAATGGCTGTACAGAAATTACTTTTAGGACAGTGTTGCCATTACATAGTTTGTACAAGTTTCTTTTTTAAATTGTAAAATGTCCCACTGAGATATGATCTCATCACAATACTTTAAACGTGTCTATCTATAGCCATTGTGTGCTTTTATCCGTTCTGGGATACTGTGGCGGTTAGAAGGCGACCTTCTGCGACTGTAGATAAAAATGCTCATTCAAAGGTAACAAAAACATAAAGATTCTTATTTTCAGGTTATACACAAATGAAAAATAAATATTTTCTTATATTTTCAACAATAGATCCTCCTGCATGTTGCATACTGGACCTTAAGGTGTGTAAGGGTTCCTTATCAAAATTGTTCATTTATGTTATGTGTGTATTACAAAAATGACCAAGAGATATCGATCCAAAAATAATATCTGCCTCAAAAAAACACTATTGATCAGGCTATAATGGGTATTTTACTATTTTTAACTATTTTGTGACATGTAACATAATTATTATGTTATGTGTACAGATGTGAAATATGATAATTATAGTTAAGCAGGCTGGTTGCAGTTATGAACTTCATGGTCCTTCCTGTAGTTTGTTTTATTCAGGTTGAATAATGGTATACAGACTTAGGTAGCACCACATAACTCCATCATCATGTCTGAAACTGTGTCTCTGTGGTTATTCACTGATGTTCATATTTATCTATTACTTAATAATTTCTAGCTTGAGTTAGAAAATAATCACAGTAAAAGATAAAAACACCTGAATAATTATTAGCTAGTTTAACAGAACAGACTAGGGCCTTTATATTTTTTAAAAAGGCAAAGAAAAAAACCCCTGTAGTTTTGATTGCATGATTGCACTCTTAGTGTGTCTGCTTTATCGCCGTGCCTCATGTACTCACTCCTCCACTCTTTCAGTCTCCCTCTCTTCTTATTTGTGCTTAGTAAATAAATCTGATCAGGCATTTCCCCAGTTTATTAGCCAACAGAGGCAGGCCTGTGACTGCAGAAGTGCTGACTACAGCACATCTCTGTGCAGGGCCACAAGATTTAATGCATACAGGATAGATCTGTCTGAGGCAAGGGTGCACAAATAGAGAAACCTGAACCTAAAAGGCAACAATCCCACAGTATCAACGAGTAGAGGTTTCCCTTATTGATGCTGTCCTGTGAGCTGAGACAGAGAACAGGTTTTATATTGAAATAGGTTTTTTTAATGAGAAATAACATTTTTTAAATGGTAATCTTGAAAAAATAAATCTTCTTTCATGTCTCATAACGACAAAAAATAAATGTGTGTGGTTTGGGTCTTTCCTCATGGCTTATACCAATCGACTAAATAAATAAATAAAAGCCAGGTTTGCTTATAGCCTATACTGACTAAATCACCTGAATAAATAAACACACATTGTCCTTTAATTGTCCTCTCATGAGTAATTTATTGGCTGACCAACCAAGAAGCAATTCAATGCATATTAATGTTCTCAGTTTTCAGAACACCTTCTTATAAAGATATGTTTACAAATTGAGTTTTATTTCCCTGAATGCATCCTCTGCCTAACTCCTGAGTAAAGCCTCTGAGAACTTGACATGTTTTCACTGCGGCATCTGTGCTTTAAAGCCGCCCAAATCAATATTTTCATATTACCAACGGGGCAGATGACTGTGTAATGTGAACGAGGTCACTCGTTGTGACGAACCCGCAGAGAATTATCACCTGAGCCTGCAGTTCCCATTCAGCTCTAAGGAGCTTTATAGCATCTTTCATCTCATTGTTGACTGATTGGTTTTCTGCCCTGCAACTTTACTGTTCTGGTTCAGTCTCACCGCTCTCATCTGTGTTGTTTACAGACACAGCAGCCAGCTGTTTTTATTGTAAAATACTCCGATACAGCCACTGAACGCTACCTGTCCAGCACCAAACGACAGACAGAGTTTGCAATTAACTGGTGAACATAGTGGAGCATTTAGCAGCTAAAGAGACAAATATTTCCCTCAGGAGTTGATGAAAACCAAAGAGAGCTAAAACGAGACTGAATATTGGATTTACGTTGGTTAGGTCGCCTGAAGCACATCTCCAAATGAATGCTAATGTTTTTCCATGTCAGCTAGATGTGTAAATAGTCAACTGCTAAAATATTCAGCCTTATCAACTTTATGAGTACATGTCAATGGTGTGTTCTACTTGTTATGTTGCCCCCCAAATATGAATCAGTCCAGGTTTATCTTTGGGAAAACCTATATATATAATATGAATAAATAAAAACTAGCACCAGAGAAATCTCATTATACACATGAATGCTTCATTTTTGATCAACCACACAGGCTAAGATGATCTAATATGTTCACCTTTAAACGCTGACATTTACAGCCATTTAGACGTTTTTTAAAACATCTATTCAACCAATTTTATCATTAAAAACCCACATCAATCACATTTCTTCAGGGACTCTTGATAGACTACAAACTCTAAGTAATCACAGTCGATAGCTACCCACTCATACAAACTCTAGAAAGCAGACAGTGAAAAGCATCAGGGTTGTAAGTGTTTTCCAGGGATTACTGTGTTCTGGCGCAGCCTCCACTAGAGTGGCTACAGAGAGGTGCAGCCTCAGGCACTGTCAAGCCCTGGCCTTGCATCAGTTTACCATCCCTTGTCTACACCTTATCCCGGAGAGACTGAAAAATACAAAGTTGACCTATAGCTTAAGGGCAGCCTGGAGTAACGGTAATGGTGTAGCACATATGGATTGACAGAGGCTCAGTTCTCATAGCTGCATTGGGGACTATACTGCGGTAGATTGAGTATAGCCCTGAGTGTGCAGTTGACTTTTAGTCTAAACAGTATTAAGTACATAATTTTCACTGTCTACACTTCAGTGCACTTTGATTCGAGGATGCTGATGATGACTTCAGGATGGCAACAATAAATAATCTGTCCGTGAGATGGAATGTGTCAACTTGACTCTGAAATAATCGTGCACCTTACGCCTCAGCTCCTGCTGAGTGTGAGAATCCTAAATCTTAAAATCCCCCTAAGCAGGAGAGCCCACATGACAGGCCTGTTTAATATTCATACTGTATTTGGGAGCCTCTCACCAAAGCAGAGCGAGCAGGAGGAGAGAGCAGTTTGTTTCCTCCCTTTGGAGCCCGTCTCTTCCTCTGAGCCGGAGGTCTCAGGTTGTCTTTTCTTCTTCACCCACAGATGGTGGTGTCACATCTTGACAATTGTCTCCTATAAAGAGGTGGTCTCTGCTGGTGTTAACTGTCATGTTAGAAACCAAATAGCCCACTTTGCTTCTCTTAAAGCTGCTCCATCAAGATTTTAATATTAATATTGGATCAAGTTACTGTGAGTAATGTGAAGGAGGTAGCAGGTGGTGAACCCACAGAGGATATATCCTAGGTCTGCTGTTCCCCTCAGCTATAAGGAGCGGTAACCTACTGCTTTTAACTTATGGTTTTACACTCCACAGCTTTACTGTTTTGAGTCACTCCCTCCATGGGCAGCGGTTTTTCTTAAAAACTCACTACAAAAGGTAACCAAACAAATATAGGTAAAGTTAGCAATTAGCTAGTGAAGATAGTAGAGCATTTAGGAGCTAAAGAGCCTCAGGAGTTGGAAATGAAAAGAAAAGAATTACAAAAAAGAGAAATATCGGACCAGGAGGCCAAAAATGCAGCTCCAAATAAATGCTAATGTTGCTTACTTGTCTGCTGGATACATAAATAGAAAAAAACTTTTCTAAACTTAAATTTTAACACCACCCATTGTTGTTAGAGACTAAATTTAAGCACACAATATTACTAATGCTTAAATATCCAGACCATAACTCTCATGTCATTCTATCTATATTTCATGAATCTCCCAGCTCCATTACACTGAAGTCTGAAACTGTAAAAATAGTTGTGAAGCTCCGGAAAAGACTTAAAGTGAAACTCAGATGTTGATGCTGCTGAAGTTGCTCCAATTCAATTTCTCCTTTACTTTGAAGAGATCAGAGACCACATACTGTATGCTACACTGTGTAATTGCAATTTTGTGGAACTACTAAAAATAGGGCACTGTGAATCTCCTCAAATCTTTAGCTGAAGAGCCAACCTTCATATGCCCCATAAATCCACATAAAATAGCCCATAGGTGTCTGAGCGAGGAGAGATGAATGACTCAGGAATGCGCTCTGATTACCATCTGTCTTTCTATGATCATCACTGCCACCACGGGCTGACAAGGCGTTCTTTAAGACGATGTTTACTCTGTGCAGTCTCACAACGCACACACAGAATATGAATGTTACAACATGCATTATAGATCTGAGATCACAACTCCAGCAAACCCCAACTGTGATTAAAAAGAGGCTGTTTTGTTTTATCAGCCCTCTCCGCTTCCCTTATCAGCTCATTTGCATAATTAACAGTGTCTGACGCTGTCCTCGCAAGCAACTGCCACTGTGATTTTCTCCAGCTTGGAATTCTGTCCTACTTCATAGTGTCACTGCAACCCCTAATGCAGCAGCAGGTGCGCTGTACTGTAATCAGGATTATATCTTTATACACCTTTAAACACTTTTCTCATTAATAACTGGCTAAACATCACACTGGCATATTCCCCACACAGCGATGTAGAAAGCAAAACACTTTCAATTTCTGACTTTGAGAACCTTGCCTCCACCAAGGTTACCTATAGATCACCACAGCTAGTAAGTACATAAAGCAATATTATCAGCATCCTTTGAAAAATATATATATACTATTTACAAAATAGGAAACGTATAATATTTCAAACATGTTTTCAGAATAAAAAGTCCCATTTTTCAGTACAAAGCCACACATTTTACATTCTTTAAAACTAATTTTTTCACACATACACACACACACAACACAATATTCTCAAATCGGTTCCAACTCTTAATATTAATAATCTATTTGATACTTTACACTAAAACAGCCAGTAAAGATGTCTTTTAGAGAAACCAAGAGAGTACTTTTATATTTTATTACATTTCAAAGCCTGGACGTCTTTACTTTTCTGTGAGAAAATAAATTAAATCAGTATTTCTTTACAGGAACCTTTTTTTTTTTTACACAGGTCAAGGCTTCTACTTGAGTAAACATGTGTACATTCGACACCTCCTCTTTGAAAGGGGTTAAGATTGAACGCTAAACACAAACACTAAATACTTGAACTCTGTGTCAGTCCATGAAAATAACATAACATAAGCAAAGACCTACCATTCTGCACTGACATTCAATATTAATACCTGTTTAAATGTATGCTAGAGGAGGAAGAAAACCCTCTCCACCATGAGAAAAGAATATGTTTCACTCATACAGATGGTATGAAAGGTAGATGCCCACATAATGCAAATTTTATTGTTCATAGATACTGATTTCTAACACATCAAGCTGATCTCAAGAATCAAGAAGAATATGTTTTTGCATTTTCATATACATTGTGACTTTTTACTAACTTAGACTGTTAATATACTATATACTAATTAACATGGCATACTGATTTAGCAGTTAGTATAAAAAACATTTTATACTAACAGAAAATAATACAATATAAGTGGTTGGACGTCAATCAAACTGTGACTTTGAAACTTTTTTTTCTTAGTTTTTTCTAAGATTGAATACTTATTTATTAATTTATTGCTGACAGACTGATGCTGAAAGACTCTTTTCACAGACATTGTCCACCCACACAGGTGTTTTCACTTTACCTGATTAGACCTCTTCTCAAGACTGTGTGGGGGCGTGCACAGACCTGCGTTTGACTGACGGCTCCCTCGGTCTTGCGTCAGTTTGGTCGCGCCTGTCAGGGGTTGGGACCGTTTAACATCGTTATTATTGTTATTAGTCGATAGAGTTTGGGGACATCAGATAATTACAGACACGGCTCAAGCTGAACCTGACTAGAGGTCTAATTAGCCAGAGTAATTGAAAACACCTGTGTGCAGGGCCTGTAAGCGCTCACGCTGAAAAAGTGAGTTACAAGACACCAAATAAGACACTAAATACGATTTTTTTTGTTCATATGTAACAGTATTTAGGAGGTGGACGTCGTTACAAGTGAGCAAACATTTTACAGTGTCATAATGTTCATGCCTTTATCCCTGCCATGACCAACGCTGTACTTATCATATTAAAACTTACATCTTTTTTTAAACGGCACATTTGGCTTCCATCCATATCTGCATATCCCAGATTACATTTTGCTCATGAATATAACACAAAGTATCTTTAGAGCACACAAATTGCAAATTATCCTCTTCAGCAAGGTTCGCCTGTTTCCTGAACTTTTTTAATTGAAGGAAAATCCATTTAAGGAAATATTCCTTTTTTTCAGTTCTTTACTATTTTTAATAGAATTAGTCAGCGGCAGTTTTAGCAGACGGGAAAAAACCCTAAGCAATACTGTACTGTGTGTGTGTGCTTGAGTGTGTGTCTCGTGTATTCTAGATGTGTAATAAAAGGGCACGTGAAGGTCAGCTGATGTAGCAGTCCCTGTGAGCAGAGGGTGATTTTTACTCAGAGATATTTAAAAAATGCTCAGAGGAAGGTGACTCGTGCTGCTGCGTGATGAGTAATCTGACTCTCCCTTTGTTTTTCCCCTCTGCTCTAAAATGCTGTCCTTTGCTATCTCTCTCTCTCTCTCTATCTCTCTCTCTCTCTCTCTCTCTCTCTTCCCCACACACACTCTCTTCTCTCTGCATTGCGTGCTCTATCTCTCTCTCTCTCTCTCGTACATCTACACTCCCAATCTATCTCTCTTTCACTGTCTCTCTACAGGCTCGCTGACAGTGTCCATCACCGACATGCGGGCTCCAGTGGTGGGGGGCTCCGGGGGGGTCTACGCTCTGTGCTCGGCTCATCTGGCCAACGTCGTCATGGTAACTGTCATCATCATCATCGCCTCCATTGTTACATCTGAAAGTGGGTTTTCAATAGAGACGAAATGTCAGAGCTGTCCGCATGGTGTGAGGCCGAGACACCGCACACTCTCGCCAACATCCTGGGCTTCACTGTTGGACTCAGTTAGATTATTTTTTTCCCTTGCTGCAGTAGGATCACATCAGTGATAAATAATTTTTATTGCCCAGTAGTTTTTGGAAAAGTGCCGTTGAATATTACATGTGACCTCTTTGGAGAAGCTCTCGCTGAACGTTGCCGATGAGTAGTGTACCCTAAAGACGTGAAGTGCAGTTTCAGACACTTGTATTAATTATTAAGACCGTGTTTATTTGAGTCCAGTGAAAGAAAATAAGTAGTAAATTGCAGCAGTTGTTTTGTGTGGTTCTCTGTCACAAGGTTTACATGTGCCTTCCACGTTCTCTTCAACTCTCGAGGCGGTGTTACATCTGACGAATCACTTTAACTACTGTCGCTGTTCACTGTGGGCAGTGGAGATGCCAGCAGGGATAGAAATCAAAGTGCACTGGCAGGCCCAAAGCAAAGCCTCCGTAACTGTAAGTGTGTGCTCGTAGCAGCTAACAGGCAGTTTATTTGGTCTGTTATGCTTGATGCATGTTTGTTGTTAGGAAATCCTTCAAAGGACGTCTTAGTTCTGCTCCGCTGGTTTTTTTTCTTGTCTCTGTTGTTTGAAGGAAATCTTGAAACCTTGTCCGGTCTCGACCCAGTAAATTCCCGGCCATCTGCCATCAGGCATCATCATCCTTTTCGCTCAACAGACATTTTCAGGTTCAGTGAAGTTTCAGACTACTGCCGTGGACGTGACTCCCTGGAAGTCGTGCAGCTCCAGCTAAACTGTCAGAATACATCTTGGAACCATGTAGCGCACAAATTCAACTTTTGATATTGCACTTAAATCTCAAATCTTTTTTTATAGTTCTTGAAGTTTTTAAAGAAAAATTTGCTCTTTTTTTAAGATTTTATATTTGTGTCTTCTAAGCAGCAATCACTCTTTCTTTGAGTCTCTGCATGATCCTCTGCTCCTCACACACACACACACACGTCAGATTCCTTCAGCATTTCTGTGTCAGCCATGTGATAAACAAGGTCTCTAACAGAGAAAAAATGTACTGGCTGTCCTTTGGTTAAATATTGTGGCAGTGGAGGCATGTTAAAGCAAATTGCCTCCCATCAGAGAGCAGCAGCACCACATCACACCCATCTCAGACCTCCTCCTCTGCACTTGACCTCTCCCCTCCTCGATATGAATCATTTATTTGCAGAAATATTGTGACATTACAGTCACTGCCACTCCAACCTATGGCAGGTTTTATTTATACTCCCCTCTCCGTCTTTAATTTTGCATGGCGTTCACCGTTTCTGTTTCTGCTGTGCGAGAAGGGGAGAAACACAGGTCATATTCCCACAGCCAGGAACGTAAGGAGGAATGTGATTGGTACAATTTTTCATCCTGGGGAGTAAATGTGTTATTCTAAGTCTGGATGCCATTGTTCTTTTCCACCCGGAGAATCAAAAGAGCTATTCATTGGCCCATTCTCCTCGTCTGTTAAATTATCTTAGCCCTAATTAATAGAGTGCCACTGGGTTGGAACCAGCAAGTGAAGAGCAGCCAGGTGTATAATCGTGTCTGTGTGCTGCCTCCTCTCTCAAAAGGATATGGATTGTGTTTCTTTCAGGTCTAAATATGTCCAGAGGATAGAAACGGAGGCATTTCTTCACAGGCTCTTAATATACTCACATATATATATATATATATAATGGTTATTGGTGTCGTGATTGTTTGTGCTGACGAGACACTTTGGCTCTGTGTTGCAGAACTGGGCCGGGATGCGCTGTCCATACAAGCTGCTCCGCATGATCCTGGCGCTAGTTTGCAGTAAGTTGTCCAGATTCACTCTCAAACTGTTGTTTTTCATGTTGTATTTATCATTCAATCATTAAATAAGGAGTGTGTGCCCCCTTCATTTTCAGCGTATTTCATGTTAGCACACCTGTCTACAGTTCAGTATAGTAGCAGAGGGTTTATCATCTGAGTGGGGGTTTAAGAACCTCTTAAAGCTGAGCCACAGACATGCTACTCAAGTATCTTTGTTAATTGCTCAGAGTGAGAGGCTCCGTGATTGGACATGTTGCTTTGTTTTCAAAGCTTTTGAGTCATACTACTTGTCCCTTTTCTCCACACGAGGGCCGATACACTGTGACTTTCATTAGTGAGCAATATGTTCCCTCCATCTGTCCCGAGCCCGCCGCCCCCGAACTGAGAGAACAGCGAGTCTCTGCTGGGATGTGATATTTCTCCTCAGTGTTTTACAAACAGGGAATACAGCATTTCAAAATAAAATGTGACACATTGTTTTGTGAGATACTGTGAAGACTGAATTAATATTTGCTCCAGTTTTATGTGTATCCATTCAGCTGAGGAGACATTGGAGGAGCAGCAACAAACAACTACAAATACCATTTGAAAGCAATTTTTAGAATAAAGATCCATTTAAATCCTCTTGTGACCTTTCTTTGCCCGCAAATATAGACTGTAATAAAACACTTTACTACAATGCACTGTATAGCTCATCTTCAGGCACTGGCGTGAAGTCAGCTGCAGTCCTAGGCCCTGTTATTTATAGGTCTATGCGTTATACAAAGGATTCCTTTTCTTAGAAGGATGATGATGTTTTTAAATGAGAGTTACTGGGAAAGCCAGAAGACATAGTCATGGGGGATTTATCATTTGAACTCTCAAATGTATTAAAAGCACTTGAATCCTAAGTATACACGGTATATATTTAAATTTAAACACACAAAAATGGCCATATATGAGAATTTAGCAGGGAATCACTTTATAGATTACATACATACATCATTAATGTTGTGAATCACTATTTAGAGCACAAATCAATTAGATTAGAGCTTTGTGAGTCAATTTCCTGAGAGCATGGCTTCCCTTAACACCTCTGTCATTTAAATGCAATCATATAATTATCAGTCAACCAATCATGAGTGTTCATCATGGTGCCTTTATTTCAAATTAAGACCGCCCTGTTATTCAAGATAATCCTCTAACTTTAATTGCATTTTAAGAACCATGTCAGCGGGTTGAGACTCAGAGGCCGACTGATTTTAATGGCTGATATGGGTGATGTGTTTTCTGGTGGAGAGGAAGATGAGAAGATTGATACAGTTCACATTTATGTTAGATATAAGGCTACAACCTGCAGATGGTTAACTCATCTCAGCACAAAAACTGGAAACGAGGAGAAACAGCTAACCTGTCTCTGTCCGAGGATAACAAGTGTGGCCCACCACTCTGCTGAAGCTCATATCTCATTTATATGTTTATTCCATACAAAAACCACAGAGTGAAAAACCAGTCAAAGAGTCATGAGCAGATACTAAAGAGATTTCTCCACCTTCATTCTGTCTTTGATCTACCCTCCACAGTGAGTTCGGAGGTGGGTCGTGCAGTCTGGCTCCGCTTCTCACCCCCGCTGCCCTCATCGGGGCCCCAGCCGAGCTTCATGGCACACCTGTCGGGGGCTGTGGTCGGTATCAGCATGGGGCTGCTGATTCTTCGAAGCTACGAGGAGAGCCTGCAGAAACAGTGCTCCTGGTGGGTCATCGTCTTCTCCTTCATCACCTTCCTCCTCTTCGCCATCTTCTGGAACATCTTTGCATATGAGCTGCTGGGGGTGCAGATACCTCCTGCTCCCTGATGATGGCCCCCCACCCCACCAATAGGCCCTCCTCCACATGCACACTGACTCCAAACCCTGTTCCAAACAAAGGTTCCCCTTTGACCATAGTTAACTTTCCCATTTCCTCTCAAGTTAGACCCAAATGAAATGATATGAAATCATTCAAAACTAAAAATCAATCAAGAATCTTTTTTTACAGATACTTTGCAAATCAAAGAAAATATGTCTCTTTTATTAAAGAGGGATTACAGTAGCAACAAGTACAGGTGAAAGTTCCTCAGATCCATTTTGAGGAGCATTATATCTTTTTATATATACACATTGAAATCTCATCCACATTACCAGCACTAATCTTTCAGTGAGCATTCAACCATTGTGCTCTTTTTCTTTCAAAGGCTTTTTTGAAAAGCTATGTCATCATTCGTTTCTTTTGAGTGCATCTTTCATACATGTTAAGACCTCAAGTAAGAAGGATCTGACTTTGCCTCTGGTATAGGGGAATAAAAGGGAGGAAAACTGTAGGAGTGTGTGCTGCGGTGACAGTGTCGTCTGTCGTAAAGTTCAGAGATCAGGATCAACTGCAGCAACCCCTCTTTAAACTAAGAGGGTTTCAGTGTTTTGTTTAAAGGCACTAGAGCAGGGTAGACGCCTGAATCTGAGTCCTTTGGCTGTGGCACAAATCAGAGCCACAGGAGGAGATTTAAAGAGGACTTTCAGGAAGAGCATGTTTATTTCTTTGTAGAAAACTCACAGAAGCACCAGTGAAATTAGATTTTTTTCCCCAACCCTGGTGTAACTCACAGGGGTCACTGCAGCTTTTTGCAAAATTGCTGGCACACTAAGTGAAAAACAAAAAACAGCTAACAGAAGGTTTTCTTCAAATGAAGCGGCTAAGTAGATGATAAAGCATCCGTCAAAATTCATTGTCCCCCCCCCCCTTTCCCAGAGCAGTTGCAGGAAAGAACAGAGGAAAAAGTTTTAAATGCAAGTTTTATGTGGATTCTGTCATCTTGTAGGAGTACCTTAAAGTCGGAGGCATTACAGTCATTTTCACTTGATGGGGTCTTTAAAAAAATAAGACGACATCAGTTTTTTTCTATATTATTTCCATGACATTATACCTACACTGTGGATACAGAAACATAGTTCACACAACACTGGACAAGACATGAAGATGGGAAATGAAAGTGACTGCGCGACAGGAGAGGAAAGAAAAATAAGTTTCTGAGAAAACGACAAGTTTCCCGGATGGTCGTCACTTAAATGAGTCAACTCCTCCTGTTGCTGTGTCAAACGCTAACCACCAACTTGCTAGGCGCACCGTGTAAAATATGCCATGTCATGCTCTGTGGCTCTCGGCGAGACAAGGACACACACAAACACACACATATTTCTCCTCTTTGTCTTTGAGAGCAGCCACTGCCTGATTCTGTAGGTCAATGTGGACAAACTGAAGAGAAGAAAACCACACACACACACACACACGAACATACACACGTACTGGCCTCTGCCTGTTCTCGCTCTGACAGACTGAACTGGGGAGGGCGCGGATGTGTCATCACCTGACCTCTGACCTTCGTGTCCCAGAGGGCATTGGGGTCTCTCTGTCAGGCCCAGTCTATACCTCAGTTTCTCATTCTTAGGGACTGTATACTTTTGTAAAGGAATGTACCTATAAAGAAAAAAAGAGTGTTATTAAGTTGTCCCTGTTTTTCATTTGATAGTGGATGTGTATATTGTATGTTCATAACCAAGAGTATATTTATTTGTATTTTTTTTCCTCTTTGAAGGGGGAAAAGAGAAAAG
Source organism: Morone saxatilis (assembly GCF_004916995.1). Taxonomy (NCBI): domain Eukaryota; kingdom Metazoa; phylum Chordata; class Actinopteri; family Moronidae; genus Morone; species Morone saxatilis. The sequence goes on from NW_023339651.1 coordinate 12,965,000, forward strand.
TTTCAAATGGTGCAAAATTAATGCTATGATTGTTGTTCTCCTAATAACTCCTGTATGGCTTTGATCCTCTGAAAAATAGTCTATGAGGCAGAATCCCCTGGTTTGTTAGATGACCACCGATGACTCGAGCTCACTTGATTTTATAAATCTTTAGTGCTTTACAAAATAAGCCATAGAAAGAACTAATTCGAGAGGGCAAACACAGAGGGAAAAAAAGGTGTTTGCTGATTTGAACCCTGCTAATTGGTAGCTTCAGTGAAACTCAATTTTTTTGTGTGTGTGATCAAACTTCATTTCTGCGTCGTGAAATATTCAACAGGTTTAGGTGAAAGAAGACAAACTGTGCAAGTACAAGCTGGTGAAACTCTGGACTGTTTATATTTTCACGTAGCTACACTCATTTTTACAGCTTGTTCGCCGACTTGTTTGTAGTGGATGCAGCTTCATTTTTGCAAGTGCCCACATCTCCAAACTGTCCCCGGCAGTGTGCAGACGCCTCGCCGGCAGTTCTTATTTTGCAAATAACAAATTATGAACAGGGCTTCTGTCATATATTATCTGCGGAGTGGTTCAAGCTTTTTGGAAAGCTCAGGCGGGGATAGCAATTACATTTACTCATGCTACGTTCCATTTTTCAGTCATTCAATCAATAATTCATTTAAATGTCCACTGGCTGCCTGGGAATTTTTTTTTATGCATTTGCCAATTTTGATAGTTGGTCATAAATACAGTCCTCAGCATTTGCTTCCACATGAAACTGTCATTTGTAACGGAAGACTCCATGTTAAATGAGGGAATCTGTATGAAATAGCCAGAATAAGCCATTTTCAGATACATAAAGAAAAAAAAAGAAAATATCAGCCAATACGTAGTAGTAATGGATCCTTGATGGAAACTCTTGTGTATACTAGGAAATATTATTGCTTAGGATAGAAAAGATACATTGATGAATAATGCATACATATCCTGTTAGCCTATAATGAAGATAAAGAGGATGCCTGAGAGGAGGTTAATGTGCCTCTTTAACTTTAGATTCATAGGAACCCAGAAGGGTTGTAAAAAGGGCTAGTAAATGGCTATGTTCTTGTAGAACACATTAACTGTGAATATTACCCCTCCTGGAAGTACATGCAGGACTAAAATCGAAGGCTTGTGAATTCTTGATGACCCTAAAACTCAAAAACATGATACTTGATTGAGTTCTTTTCATACAGAGTGAAGAGTGTCCAGTGTTTCATTTGTTATTTGTACAAGTCTTTTCTGAAACAAACGCAGACAATAGCAAGAGAAAATGAACAACAAGGCTGGGGAGGAAAGTTTTCAGGAGTAGTTTATAACTTCTCTGTAAGCCAAATCTCCTGGCCCTGAGCCTAAACCACAGCACCAACATACCTTCTAAAAAGTCATGTCCGTGTCTGACAAAAGGCCTCTCCTGCACTCAGACAGCAGCTCATCTTAAAGGAGAGAATTGATGGAGGCCTGACTCACATCCTCTGGTTGACGGCATGTGACGGTATTGGTCTGTGAGGGATGGAGGGACGGCAGGTACAACAGACAGCGCCGGCGCTCTGCAGAAAACCTCAGCAGGGCTGTAAAGAAGCAGCTTTCGTGCTTTCCCATCCTGTCGCGCTCATGTCACAACACCCCCGGTGTCAGGATGATGCATGGCTGTCGCAAGGATACACCAGAGCCCAAAGCTAGACCGTAAACAGGATATCTTCCTTTAATAAGTGGATCTGACAGGCTGCATGATGTTAATTTAATTGCCGTCTTTGAGTGACATATTTGTTTTCAGCAGTATAAGGAATGCACGGGGTGGGGGGCGGGGGGAGGTGGGATGAGCCTGAATAGGGGCAGACTATCAACATGTGATCCATCACTTTGGGTGAGCCACATGCTCCTTTCGATTGGTTTCGATACAGTCATGTCTGTGAGATGATGTATAAAGGTTAGTGCCAAGTTGTTTGAACCCTTGTTGATGTGACTGCACCCAAAATACTGTTTATTTCTGTGCTCGTTTCATTCAGAATTGCAGCATACTTGACATTTATCTGACTGATGTTCCTTATTTCCTGTATTTTGTCATAAGTGGGCTTTTTTTGTTGTTGCACTTATTAAGATGTAGTTAACCGACGTGTTGGCGTGTGCCATATTCTCTACTGCCATAAACATTCTTTGATGCTTTTTTACCTCCCTCTGCCAATCCATTGTGCTGTTATGCCCAATGCCTTGTTATAGTATATAAGCCCAAGACTGAGCACCGGGCAGAAAGGCTGCTTTACTCTTAGCTGTATGGTATATTCTACATGCACAGAATCCATAAGAGGAAGAAGCCGCAGTACAAACAGTTGAAGTTATTAAGTAGCTGCTCTGAACTGCTGCTTGCCAACAAGCCGGCCAGGTTGCCTTGTCTTAGTTTTTATTGCCACTTAGATATATATATATATCCGTATACATATTGTGGCCAAGTCTTACTGCAGGACTGTGCAGGTAAAGCAGGCGACTGTAGCTCCAGAGATGGAACTGTACTTACAACAGAAATTGGATGCTCACCAGTGCATTGGTTTGCTGAAGATGAAACATGAAATGCTAGTTTAAGGCTTCTAAGGCCCCAAAAGTACAAATATACAAATATTTGGTTTTAGTTCCCAAATTACCCTGGTGAGGTTTCAAAATGTGAAAAACTCATTTTAAATTTGTGTTAATTAGCCAGTAAAGCTGGCTTGGACACAAAAAGTCAGTGCAGACTAAGCATGCATCTATGAACCCCAATGCTTGCAGGTTGTCATAGTTCAGCAATCTCTCCAGCTTTCCATTATGCTTAAAATTTAAAGTCTACAGTATTAAACTTTAAATGAGGAATGCCTCTGAACATTCTGGTTTTCAAGTGGATTAGTGAACACTGATTTTTGTCTACCACAGCTAGAAACAATCATAAAAAAGTTTGTCTGTGAGAGTATTCAGGGTTTCTCTCTGGAGATGAGGGTATATTTTCTGGTTTGTAATGGAAAACATTGCTAAAGTTTCCCAGTTTCTAGCTTTGGTACACATTCTTTTTAATGTTCACAAAAACTGCCTGAGCCACTCGACATCATGCAAACATCACAGGTGGTTTCTTAAAATCAGAGTTGTTTCCCTCCAACGGGTTAGAATGAAAGAAAAAAAAAAAGAGTCACATCTGTGCTGCTGTGGTAGTTTTTTTCCTGAGCTGCTTACTTGTATCGATAAAATGGTGCCAAGCTTATGAGGTTCAATCTCTGAGACCAGACAAGAGGTTGTGCCAACACAGCGTTTACAAAAAGAAAAAGCAGAAGAAGCTATTTTTCTCTCGGTCATGAGGAAACTGAAGGAAAACTAAATTTACAAATGGATAATTTATATCAAAGTCCTCATTAATTATTTCACAATCTATTGTACTTTTTAAATGTTCTGAACGGAACCATTTTATATTGTATATATATGAATATATTTTGTTTTATTTTGTACTGTTCATTGTACTTTGCTTTAATTTAGAAACAATATAAATAAAGAACAATACTGTGGCAACATCCTACTGCTATTGTTAGTGTGTTTGAGCAAAATAATTATCATAGAACTGAAGATGAATCAATCAATATCAAAAAAATATTTTTCATATGTATTTTTAGTCCTCTATAACAGAATATTTTTGGATTATTGTTCAGAATTGATGCGACCTTGGGCTCAAAGTGTGATAGGCATCTTTCACTGTTTTTAGACATTTTATAGGTAATTTGATTAATAAAGAAAATATGAACATTGATCAAAATAATTGTTAGTTGCAGTTGGAGTCCAGGCAAAGAAAGACTTTTACTTTTGCTGTATGACTGAACTACATACACTGTATTATTAGATCATACTTACACACACATGTTGAGCATAATTGATCATGAAAATGTGGTTGAAGGCTTTTACATAAACTTTACACAGGCTTTTGTGTAAACTTCACCCCATAAGTTCTACAAAACTCAAAAGCTCAATGCACTCTATTGGATATAAAGACTTTATTATTTATGAAAAATACAAAAAAATGACAAACATTCAAGTAAGTTTAATGTTAAAAAAAAATACTGTGCAATAGTTGTCACTTTTATCTTGTTTTGAGCTTCTTTGCTGGTCTCTGATTAGCGTCTGAGCACTTCTCTACCACACTGCTGGCCTTCACATCAACATCCTTTAGAAGTGGGAGCTGCTGCTGATTAGCTATGGTCATCGCCCACAAACACAGCTCCAGCCTGTGTGGCGTCCAGTCCTGCTGGGGATCCACTGAGGACGAGAGGGGAGGCCAGTCATCACAATCACAGCAGATTTAATGTGGCTGATCAATAGGACTGCACAGTTAATAAAATATTGTCAAAATCACAATTTGGCCAAGTTCAATGTGCAAAAAGTTAAATGTGCTACAAAACAGCATTATAATGAAGTACTGGTCTACAAATCTTGTTCTCCAGATTAAAGAAACATGTTTGTTTGGTACGAACTCCAAAATTTATATGATTATATCGTTTTTTTTCATTGAAAATTGAATTTGTGGTGCAGAAATAATCATCCCAAAACCAATCATATTGCAATCTCTGCCAAAACAATCACAATATGATGTTTGTACCATATTGTGCAGCCATAGTGTTAACAGAAAAAGACCTTTAAATGTCTAAAATGTCAAAAAAAAGGTTGTCTCAATTAAAATATCAAATACATTAAAATACATTTGTTTTTACTGATAAAGGATAAAATTTACTTTTATTCGATGTTGTAAAACAATAAAACATGAAATATTTTCGTATATCGACAAATCAGAATACAGATACATCTTCAGCACTGTAGCACCAAAGTACATGTACTTCTAACCACACTCCCTGTCATTATCTCACCTTTGTTTAGGTTTTCAGTCCTCTCAACCATTTTGCCCAGGTAGAGAGCGTAGTGCTTGGCTGTGTATTGGATTGGCTTTAGTCCTGGTACACTCTCCATGGCTTCATCAGACATGAATGCAGTCTGTTCTGGAGCTCCTGCCGCCAACACAGCTGGAGCAAAATGAACAGTCAGCCCCAAGCCAAGCTGAATGCAGCCATGAAGTGAATACAAACTATTTAAACAGAGAGCAGGGGGTCCCGCCGCTCAGTCCACCAGTGTGTGGACTGTACGCTTACTGAGAAGGCAATCACTATGTGCTTTAAGAGGATCACAGAAATGTTTTATCAGTATGAATTCTTAAGCTTTGATCTATCTGCCTGTGTGCCGGCGCAAACCTGAAGCGGTGGCTGGGCCAACTCCTTTTAGGGAGCTGAGCTCTGCGATCGCTGCTTGCACATCAGGTAGGAGGCTGAAGGCCTTTCTGGAACATTTCTCCACAGTGTCCTCACTGTTGGAAGCCGCCAGCTGCTGCAGCCTCGGCCTGAACTTCCCCCTCTGCAGAAAAGCACACAGGGACACTCAAGGACACAGGTGAGGCACGGAGGGCTGTCAATGCCTCTTCTTAACTCTATGATATAATAGGAGTATTTACTTGAAGAGTGTGGGTGCTCCTTGGGATTATTAGGATTTAGTGTCCAGACGCTACTTACAGTGAGCTTCCACTCCATCAGTTTCACCAGCTCAGACAGAGTGATACGTTTGTCAGGTCGATTTGAAATGAGTGTGGGCAGCTCCTCTTGGTACCTGACCACAGATACACACAGATTAGGATCAGTTATCTTTATTCTACGCAAAGCAAGGTTGGCTAAACACATTTCATATCATATTTATAGCCATACATATATACACTTATATTTACATTCATGAAATAGACCAAAGAACAATAGAGAGCAAAAAACGATCCCAAACTCAAGGTCCACTTAGGCTAACCCTTACTAGCTTTTTCCAGATCTTTCAACTTAATCATATGGCCTTTATCAGCAGGTTGAGTTTTCTCGGTTGTCATGGAGATATAATGAGCGAATATGAACAAGAAGTTCTAAAAGTGTTTTTAAAAAAAGGTGTAAAAAATCTTTAACACTGATCTGTAATTTCTATAAATCAATTTCCATGACAACTGAGCAAACCCTCTTTGACGAGGAAGACACTGATACAGTTTTGGAGAAGGAAAGGAGTCTTTATTTACAGTCATTGGTTGGGATTGTTTTTTGTTAACTGCTATTTCCTAACTCAAGAATGAGAGCATTTTGTGTAGAGAGTTTGTAACTGTTGCTGTAAGGAAAGGGGATTTACCACTTGTCAAGGTTCAGCAGTTTTCCGGGTTTCTTGCCTTTGGCCTTGGCCTCCACTACATCCCAGTATTTCTCATACACACTCCTCCATGTGGAAGAGTCCTCACAGGCAAACAGAGTACTCATGGCAGCAGGGAGCTCACACCATCACCTACAAACACAGACAAAACAACGTTTGTAAGGCCTCTATTTTACATGCATGGACTGTAGAACTGTAGCATTAAACATATTATTATTATTAAAATAACACCGCGTTCACCTTTTGTTTGAAGGACACTTAAAACAAAACAAAAGGACCAATAATCTACAACTTACTCCTGAATGAACTGAAGTCGTGTGACGAGACTTCCGTTATGACATACGGAATTCCCGCGAGATTTCAGAGCAAAAATACTACTTCCGGTACCGCAAGCAGTGAGCAACAGTTTCAGAAAGGTTTGTCCCCTGAAATACTTTGTTATTGACTCTGCGTATACGCTCTTACCTAACAGGACACATCTTCGGCATATTTATCTAACTGTCCGGCACACTTGTAAAACTTGTGTCGTGCACGTTTCGTCTTTGCAAAAGTGCTCGGTAGCTAGGTTAGCCAGCTAGCATTAGCATCACATTCCAGCCATGTTTATGGTGCAAATACAGTTGAGAGAGTGAAACCAGTGGCAGCCAACACCAGCACACAGGTGAACCGAGGCTACTGGATATACAAAGCTCACATTTAAACCCTGAAGTATAGTGAGCAACCTCAAGAGATAAAGGGTGTGATGGTATCAGGTTGTGGGGTTGTGGTACTGGTTGTCAATCAAGTGTTAACTCACACACTGTTGGGGATCGTTTTGTCTTTCAACACATCATCATGTGAGCACAAAACAGCTATTAATACATCACCAGCACGAGGTAAAAGGCGGTTAACACGAAGGAAACGCGACAGACAGATAAACAGACATAATGGACACCTGACAGTGTTCAAAATAATAACCTGTTATTACACCAAAGCAAGAAGGTGGGTGTCATCTGACCATTATATGCTATTCTGGGACCCCCTTAAAAACGAGATTATACATCTCAAGGGGTTTAATCCTGATGTAATGACTTTGACTATATGCAGCTGAAGTTCCCTACTTCACTCTCTTTTATCTCATTTTATAGTTTTATCCAGAAAGTGCAAATAATAGTTTAACATCTTTGTATATGCTTAGATTCATAGTCAATCCTCAGTTGATAATAATTAACTATGTTAAGTCAGTTATGTCTATGCAACTTGAGCATACATCAGTCGCTGTCTATGTCTGTGTGATGAAAGTTTACAAGTTAACATTTTTCATTCAGTATTTTTTACTTTAGTTTCTGATAGGCATCATATATCAGTCCTAACAGTAAACTCAGATGGTATCATGCGGTGTGTTGCTCACATGCATGTCTCTCTCTAGCGTATTGGCTCTCATGGGAACACATGAAGAGGACTCTGTGCTGCTGCAGACTGTGACAAGGCTTGTGGTTCTTCACCAAGTAAGTACTGCAACCGTGTCATGTTGAGAAAGATATAATACTGTGTATTTCTTTCTTTGTTACACACTGCCACCTCTCCTGTCCCCTACAGCAAGTACTGTATGAGTTAGATATCTTATATGATAGATAGCTTGAGTGCCACCTTCTGGTGAAATAATGAACTGCCTTAAAATCATTTTATATTTGCAGTGCTGTAAAAGTAGTAAATCAATTTGCAGTTCACCTCATGTATCTTCTCACTTTTATTGTTTCTGAGCTCAAGTAAAATCATTGTTGTCGTCACCAGGAACATGGAGAAGATGTCACGGGTTACCACAGCCCTCAGCAGCAGTGCCGTCAGTGGTCGAACTATGTTCTGCCACTTGGACGCTCCTGCCAACGCCATCAGCGTGTGCCGTGACGCCACGCAGGTGGTGGTAGCTGGCCGCAACATCTTCAAGATCTACGCCCTGGAGGAGGAGCAGTTTGTGGAGAAGCTGAATCTACGCGTCGGCCGCAAACCCTCGCTCAACTTCAGCTGTGCAGATGTCATGTGGCACCAGATGGAGGAGAACCTGCTGGCCACGGCTGCCACCAATGGGGCGGTGGTCACCTGGAACCTGGGAAAACCCTCTCGTAACAAGCAGGACCAGCTTTTTACTGAGCACAAACGCACTGTCAACAAGGTGTGCTTCCACCCCACAGAGGTTTACATGCTGCTAAGTGGCTCGCAGGACGGGTTCATGAAGTGCTTCGACCTGCGCAAGAAGGAGTCTGTCAGCACTTTCTCAGGTAGAATATTGTGTGAAAGAAATAAAATCACCAATGTGTTGGAGCAGAAGTAATGTTTTCACTGTTAGAAATTATGAAGCAAACTATATCTGTGGTTGTTATTGTTTAATATCCCTGATTTTTCTTCTAGGTCAGTCAGAGAGTGTCAGGGACGTCCAGTTCAGCATGAAGGATTATTTCACTTTTGCTGCATCCTTTGAGAATGGCAACGTCCAGCTGTGGGACATCAGGCGACCGGACCGCTACGAGCGAATGTTCACCGCCCATACCGGCCCTGTGTTCTGCTGCGACTGGCACCCTGATGATAGGTAAGAGAAAGTGACTTTGTGATGCAGTCCAACTGAGAAATTGGAGGTTTTCCTATTTAAAGGTATCTTGTATTGTCTCTGCCACTTGCAATTAGTAGTGCTTTAGTTGTCAGCTGATAGTTTTCTCCTTTTATTTCCATTTCAGGGGATGGCTGGCCACCGGGGGCAGGGACAAGATGGTGAAAGTGTGGGACATGACCACTAACCGGGCCAAGGAGATCTACTGTGTCCAGACTATTGCCTCAGTGGCACGAGTCAAGTGGCGGCCTGAGAGGAAGTTTCATTTAGCCACCTGTTCCATGATGGTGGATCACAACATCTACGTGTGGGATGTCCGCAGGCCTTTTATTCCCTTCGCCACCTTTGAGGAACACAAGGATGTGACCACTGGTATTGTGTGGCGCCACCAGCACGACCCTCATTTCCTGCTCTCTGGCTCTAAGGACAGCACACTCTACCAACACATGTTCAGGGACGCCACTCGTCCTGTGGACAAGGCCAACCCTGAGGGTCTGTGCTTCGGACTGTTCGGTGACTTGGCCTTTGCAGCCAAGGAGAGTCTGATCAGCAGTGACGCCAACAGAAAGCCTTACCCTGGAGGCGACCGCCGCTACCCCATCTTTTTCTTCAAGAAGCCAGACCCGACAGAACAGTTTGCTCATGTGTCCAGCGCTCTTAGCGTCTTTGAGACAGATTTGGACAGTAACCGCATGGACTGGTTTGTCAAGACAGCACAACTCTACCTCCTCAGTGGGAAGCCGTTTGCTGAGCTGTGTGATCACAATGCCAAGGTGGCCCAGGAGCTCAAAAGACCTCAGGTCCGACAGATCAATACAGGAACAGATCTCTTTTTAGAGCTGTTTTTTCCAGCCAGGTTTTGATGTTGTCACTCTAAATGTAACCGTGGCAAATAATTGGTGGTCGTATTAATGCAAAACGATGATATATTTCACATTACTTGCAGCTTGTCTACTAATTATTTTCTCGATTAACTGTTTGCTAAAAGAAATGTAGACGCACACAGCCAGTGGTGACGCCTCTGTCATTGACAAATAGATTAATTGACTAATCACTGCACCTCTAAACGGCTTGTTACATTTGCACTACAATGACTGTGCTAGGGTTAATTGCATTAATTGAATCAACAAACTTAATACCCCATTATCATCAGAAATGGTGTAAATAATGACAGAGAAAAACTCTTTATTTTAAGGTTTTATAATAATGATAGAGCCTGCAGAATTTCAGTCCCACTTTCTGTACATATTCAATATTTGTTTGTTTATTCATGAACATTTCACTTTTGAGATATTTCTTGCTTGATTTAAAGTGAATACACTTAAATCAGAATCATTATTATTATTATTAGATATTATCAGATTATAAACAATAAAAACATCCTGTTAGATCAATAACTGTAATCTAAATAACCTTAACTTCTTTTCTTTAACTCAAAGGTTTCCACAACATGGACCATGTTGAGAATTATGTTCTCTGACCCAGCAAACCTCACAACACCTGGTCCAAACCACAACCTCAGTAAACTGGGCACCTTGCCTTTAATGAACAGGTAAATTAGCTTTTTAGTGTGCCATCTCAAAACGGTAATGCCACTCATTTACAGACTAACATCTAATGCTGATGTACATTATGCTTTCAGTTTCAGCATGAAGGAAATGAGTTCAGTGATGGGCACAGAGAGCAGACTGGATCGCAGTAAAGGTGAAAGCAGGCAGGACAACATCCACCTGGAGCCTGGGAACTCGCACATAAGCAATAATAATGAAGGTGAAGGTCATTAAAATTAGAAGCCAATCTGGTTGTCCGTATGTTCTTTGTATAATATCCAGGACTTGTATAAATAAGCCATTCATTCAATTTCCCTTCAGAAAATGAGGAGACAGAAGGCAGCGAGGGCCAGGCTGAGTATATGTTCGGTGATGCGGAGTTGGATGACGATGACCTCTACTCTATGGAGCATGACAACCAAACAGGTTAGTCACAGTCCCATCGCTGCAGAAATTAAAGTTGCTAACCTCAGTAACTGCTATTTATAACTGCCTACGTGCTCAGCGCTCTTTTGTCTAATATTCTCTCGGCTCCTATTGTCGTAACAGAGGAGCAGGAGTACACGCTGCCCCAGGAGGCCTTCCAGCTGCGCCATGAGATCATGGATAACCCATCTGCTCCGGAGCACCTTCAGCAGGACAAAGCAGACTCCCCACATGTCAGCGGCAACGAGGCAGAAGTCACCTGTCTGACACCCATCGAGTCCTTCTCACTCATCTCCATTTCCCAGCCGCTGTTCAACCCACATCTACCTGCCAGCTTCTTCTGCCCCATTGTGCGGGAGATGCTGAGCTACTACGCCGAGCAGGGCGACGTACAGATGGCCGTGTCTGTGCTCATCGTCTTGGGGGACCGAATCCGTAAAGAGATTGATGACCTAACCCAGGTCAGAGAGTAAAACACTGCTGTCTTGTTCAGTGTTGTAAAAACTGCATTTAAATACAGCAGCTTTGGACTAGAGGTTTTTTTGTTGGCAGTAGGTGTTTCGGTTAAAAAAGCTTGTATTGTGCTCAAAATGCTCCTATAGATAGGTATTTCTCTGATCACATGTCAAACATATTAGGTTTAATGTATTTGCATATAAAATTTAGGGAGTTTTTAGGCCTTATGTATGACTGTAAGTTATAAATAGTTTCCTGTCCACTACTAAAACACCCAAGTCTTAAAATGCAATTGCATCTGCAAAATGCAAACCAAATAGGAAACCCTCAACAAGTTTTGTTTCCATTTCAGGAGCACTGGTACATGTCCTACATAGACCTGCTGCAGCGATTCGAGTTGTGGAACGTGTCCAATGAGGTCATCAAGTTGAGTACGTGCAGCGCCATCACCTGCCTGAATCAGACGTCTACAACACTGCACATCAACTGCAGCAACTGCAAGCGACCAATGAGCAACAAGGGCTGGATTTGTGACAGGTATGAACATCAAATGCATCATTTAATTTTAGAGAGATCCAACATCTAGTTTTTGTTGTAAAACAAGCAAAACATTTTAACATCTAATAATGATAAGATTGATACCACTCATATCTGTAGTACACTAAGTATGAAGCTACAGCTAGCGCCCAGCTATCTTAGCTCAGCATAAAGACTGGAAATAACAAGCCTGGCTCTGACCAAAGGTAACCAAATCCACCTGCTAGCATCTCTAAAGTTCACTAATTGACACGTTCTATCTTGTTTGTTTATTCTGTACTAAAACTGCAGTGTAACAAACAAATTGCTGTTGTGGGATGGACTTCAAGCAGCAGCAGCTCCCAGCTGCTGGTATTTCGAGTGTAATTCCTGTCATTATTGCTCATGTTGTCTTAAATGCAACTTCTTCACAGTCCACTGAATATTAATTTCATTCAGTCATGAGCCGACCTCTGACAAGATCCCTACATCTCTACTCTAGGTGCCACCAGTGTGCCAGTGTATGTGCAGTGTGCCACCATGTGGTGAAGGGACTGTTTGTGTGGTGTCAGGGCTGCAGCCACGGTGGACATCTAGAGCACATTATGAACTGGCTCAAAAGCAGCGCCCACTGCCCCGCTGGCTGCGGCCACCTGTGTGAGTACACCTGAGCTCATCACAATCACCGTTTACACCGCTGGTGCTCTGTGGGAGTGGGAATGGGTCCTCACACCAACCTGAATCACACACAAACACCACATACAAACGAGATGTCTTCATTCCTCTACATGGAAGCCTGGAGTCCTTGGCCACTGTTGAAAGATGGACACCTCTGTGTGTGTGTGTGTGTGTGTGTGATCGTCTTAGTCTAAAGGAGGAAGAGGTTTATATGTGCTCTCCTGGACAGCCATTCAAGAGCAAACACAATCATGTGTAGATTCATAGTTGTATGAACAGGTGAATTTGTATATAAGCAGATGTTACGATAGATATTCAAAGAGTATAACAATATTTTTTGTGAATTCACACTTGCTGCATTTTACAATGTTTTTAAAACCCCTCAGTAAAATCGTGAAGGCTGTACAGGAACAATTGTCTGCTCATCTTAAGTGGATTGTTTGTACATAATAACTCAACCTTTTTTTGAAGGACTGTAGATAAAGTTCAATTAATTTATGACAAATAGCTCTCTATTCAAGCAACTTGAAACTGGACCAGTGAAGTCTGTTTTGTCAGCGACATTTAAAAGAAAGTGGTTTATCTTCCATTACATACATAGTTTTCCTGATGAGTAACAGTCAGTGTAGACTGAATTCATCTGAGCTTGCACTGAGCTTCATATATTCATTCAGCTGCACACATTCATACCTGGCAGCTGTCCAACACATCCAGCCTTTTACTCTTCTCTGCTGAGCAGTTCCAGTGGAGCAGTTAGGATAAAAAGTCTTGCTCGAGGGCACTTTAGTCAGAGGAAAGAACACTACTTATTCATTTTTCTCCAACTGCACTATACTCTCATGGGCCCAGAAATCCCAACTGGCAACCCGCCAACTTCTCTAGCCTCTAGTCTACCAGGTAGACACAATGTGTGCTGCTCAGAGTAACACTTATTTGTTAATGATAGTTTGTATAGCTCACCACTGGTGAGATACACAGAACAGGTGAGTGTAGAAGCCAACCGAGATAACCGTCAACAGAACAGCTTTGTCTTGGGTGAAATTCGACTGTTACTATCCTGTTACATCCCAGTACTGTGTAGCCTGATGGCAACTGATTGGAGGATGCTGCTGCCTAGTTGTCAGTGTTACTGGCAGACCTTCATGATATGAGTCAATTATTGCAGCAAGATGGAGAATATTTTATCAGTTCAGGCTCAACTCTGAGAAAGAGAAACTGATTGTGTTTGTTTGGGTACATTTACATTCTGGATGCCAGAAGTGTCTGAAATGTTTGTCTTCCACTCCTGTCTGCCTCGTTTAGTGAAATTGGCTAGTGACACATTAGCATCCTATATACTGGCACACAAAACAGGAAAGCTTTCAGAATGCATACGAATTAAAAACATCAGTGAAGCCATGTGACATTTTATTTCAAAACATAAATGACCTTTTCTTTCACCTAATTTTGAATTTACAGACTAAAACATTTTGAACAGTAGCAGAGGTTGTTAGTAAACAGCATCAGACAGAAAAGAGCACCTTCACTTGTGATAGCTAAATATATCACTGGTGCAGTAATCGTCATCTCCTAGTGGTTTTCATTCCCACTAACAAATCTACAATTGTCCTGTCAATCACGAGGTCCTGAGAGCGTCTGTGCCCATTCAAAAACCTGCAGGCCTGAGGCTGCTGTATGTGGATCCGCTGATAAAAGCTAAACTCCAGCCAACATCCATATACCGAGCAGCAACTGTCATCACATTGATTTACCGCCAAGGCCAGGCACAATAAGAGGATTTTTGGATGTACTCGTATGAGGACACCCCAACAATCAGGATGGGGAATCCCTGACCCCGAGAACTGCCCTGTAGGGTTAGAAATTTAAAAACTGACCACATCAGTCAGATTAATATGCCATCCAATCAGTTCAAACATCTGGACAGGCCCCTGGAGTGTCTGAGGACCACACATTAAGTCCAGGAGTGAAGACGAGCAATATCCAGCGTTGATTAGAGACTCTAAAATAATTGGGAAATGTTATAATATTCCACACACTAACGCAGAGCACCATCAATCCAATTAAGAGATTTTATAAGCTGTAATAAAGAAGCCACTGACAAATGTTAAACACAATTGAGGTGTAACATATTAGTAAAACACGGGTCTACACTGTAGCCCAACCTTTACGCAAGATTTTTTAATTTCTATTTTATGCAATCTGAATCCATCTCAGCACCACAAATTGGCACAAAGAATAAATGAATAGATTTTCTGAATAAATCTAAATAAAAATAGTTCCAGATCACCTCTTAGATTTGCAGACGGACTAAGACATACAGAAATATATTTTTTCCACACTGTTACTTGTGTTGTATACTACGTTTTACTGCTACTTGACCATTGAACTATTTTATACAACTGATCTAAAAGTACGATGCTGCTAGTGGGTATTTATGTTTACTGTTTGGATCATTTTGCCAACATGTGTGCACATAACCACTCAGCCTTTCACCTCTCTACTAACATGAATAATGAACTGTGGGACTTGCAATAAATTTGCAGATATTCACTTTGAGCTGTTATGAAATTAGTGTTTTTGTCACAATTATATTTGTAGATAAAAAAAATATAAAGCAAAGTTGTCCTGTCTCACTAGAATGTGCTTTTACATCTGATTACACCATGAAATACATTTAAACTGTAACAAGATCTGTTGCGTTGAAAAGAAAGAAATGATACAGTATTTAGGAAACACCCTCAACTTTAAGGAAGACTTTTAATTAATGTCCACATAATCTTGCATTTCAAGGATTTGGCAAGATTTTAGGGTAAAACAGATTGCGTTTAAGAAGCTGCGCAGAGAATCCACTGAATGATCACCAGTTCAGTGCACCACTGAGTGAAATCAAATTGGACTGTTGGGTATTTTATTTTTTGCTTTGAAAAAGCTAAAAATGTAATTCTGAAATATTATTCATATCTCTGCATTTACATATATAAATGTCCACAACATTACAGTACAATGGATTGAAAAGACGCTCCCTGGTGTAACATATTATTGTAAATGATTAACTGACAGGTTTCACACATTTCCTTCATAAGCTCTTAAAAATGCATTCAGCAGGACATTATTTTCAAACACCTAACAGCATACAAATAAGAGTTCATTCAAATAAATCAACACTTCTTTTAACTACAACTACTTTTAAGAATTGTACCTCTTCTGCTGGCGGCTTGAACATAGTTAAAGCCCCAGTTCATACAGGAAGAGAGTACAGTTTTTAAGAAACATTTCACAGTATTATAGCTTCCGATCCACCATCAGTCCCTCCTCCTTTAGGTGCATTTTTCACAACCCAACTACAGGAGTCCACTTCACACCAGCACAAGCGTGTGAGGGCCAGGTACCCTTCCTGCCTGTTTGTCATTTCCCTGCAGTAGCTTCCGTTGCCCTTGGCCTTGTCCACATCTGGTGAGCTCTGGGCCATCAGCCAATCCCAGAGGAGCCGCAGGTCAGCTGCTTCGCTGCCTGAGCTGTTCCAGTCCGGCAGGGCCGGCCTCGTCTTTGGCCTTCTCCCATTTCAGTGAGATTGTTCAGGGTGGTTAGTTCACCCTCCGTCAAATATTTGCAAGAGCCTCTTTAAAGACAAGGAACAAAGGTTATTTTCTCCTGTTTTACCAACCACAGAGCAGCACTTGTGTCCATCCAGTGTGAGTTTTTTTTAAGTTCACACCTGTAAAAGGTTAAGGTCGCTCCCAGCTATCTGAGACTTTTTCAGAGGCACTCAGTCGCCTCAGACTCTGAAGCACAGTTTGCAGGTTCTCCGCTGTGTTGATGAAACAACCAGACACCAGCATTAAACTCCACTGACAACACAAAACCACTTTAATCAATGAGCATTACACCATCTTACCCAGTTCTTCTTCATGGGAATCCAGCTTCTTTATTAGCTCTACAACACTGGAGCGTGTCAGGCCGTCCCCAGCTACAGGGAGAAGTAAAATCATTAAATAATTTTTTTTAAAATCACAAAATAATTTGTTATCCAGCACAGGAAAACTCACCTTTGACACCAGTGTCAGCTTTTGTTTTATCTTCTTCGGCTGTATAAGAGCTGCTGTTCCCATCAGTAGAAAAACAGGAGAGCAGTTCAGCACAGCGAGCCCTTGACTCCGTCATTAAGACACTCATGTCCTGAGCCAGTCGGTGGTTCTCCACGAGCTCAGCATGCACCCTCCTCCATGCCATCTTGTCCTCCATCAGACATCCCTCCATCACGGTACGCAGCTCCTTCTCCTGTGACACCTGGCTCTGCAGGCTCTCCACCTCCTCACAGCGCTACATAGGGAGTTAGTTAGTCGTGGGTAAAACTAAGAAATGTGAAATATTTGTATGGCAGTGAATTTTTCCTCAGCAGTTACCTTGTGTAGCTGAATGGCCATCTCCTGCATCTCAGCCTCAAGCTGGTCAGCGTAAGACTGTTCCAGAGCATCGCTGGGAGGTCGAGCACTGCTGTGCCACCTTGCAATAGCTGAGGTCATCTTACGCTTAGGTCCGAATAATCTGAAGAGCAAGAAGGGATTCAGCATTTAATACCATGAGAAAACTAACACGGTATGCACTAAAGCAAATGTTAAAGAGGGAGTCTCTTACGTGATCCCGATTTCTTTGAGATCATTTTCAGTCAGGGTGAGAAATATCCGCAGGTCAATGTCTTGTTCCTCAAGTAAGGGGAGATACTTAGAGAAGCCAATTTGTTCCAAGAACTCTGCCAGATCCTAAATGAATATACGATTTTATGGCTGATCAGGAACCCAAGACAGTCCAGAATAAAGTTGCCATGAACCAAACACACCATTACAGGACATATCACTGACACATTATAAAGTGAGCCAACATAGACATGCCTTCGGGCCAGTGTAGGAGGGTGGAAGACCAACATGTGCCCGCATCCCACAGTTCACTGTACCACTGGAGTGAGCTGCATCGTTGCTTCCATGGCGACCCTTGCCTTTTGAGTGATGGCCCTTGTTGACTCTGCGAGAGACGTTCTTTTTGCACTGGTCAGAGTCCTGGTGGAGAGAGTTACACTGTCACTGCAGTCAAACTAAATCATTAAAATCAAATCTGGTTGACTCTAAATCAGTGGGATTTCTGTGTTCACCTCGTTACTCTCCACGGAGCCTTCCCAGTTGAGGCCAATCACATGAGGAAGGCCTTCGCTGCTGCTGCTGCTGCTCCTCATGGTGGGCATGTCATTGTCAAAGAATGGACTGTCATCTGTGGCGGTAGCATATAAAATGTTTCGGCAGGTGACAAAGGATATTACTTAGCAGTGATTATACTAAGTGCAGTTTTTCTTTTGGTGCATTTCTACCAAACACACGTGTAACTGTGAGAACTGAGTTTTGTTTGTCGCAAGACTCTGGTAATCATGAGCCTCTCACCTCTGCTGCTGTTGCTCTGGCCGTCCAGCTCATTGATGGGTGAGGTCACATCACGGTAGCAGATGCCCTCACTCTGTTCACCAATATCACGAAACGTCATGTAGCCTGGCGGAGCTGCAGGCGGCTCTGTGAGGAGAAAAAGCAGTATTAACAAACAACTGTCCTACACACAACTACAAATGGCAGCATGCCAGTGATTTAATGTTTTTTTTTTTTTTACAGAATAAAGCTATTTGCTTAATTCAAATGTCTCCTCGTTTTTGTCACATTTCGTAATAATTTCTGTGAAATCTGTTGCAGTCTTTCACCACTCAAGGAAAAACTTATTAGACTTGATAACTAGAATCGACACTCTTAACATGTGACCAGTATGAACACAGGTTGGCAGACTGGATTTCTTATGTGACACTACCACACAGTTTGCTGGTGCCTCCTACTCGGAACTTGGCGATGGCCTGGGGCCCATCATGGATGCTAATGCCTTTAGCTCGGTTTCGACTCGGCCTTATCCTCGGGGGAGCGCTGTCCGAGTCTTCAGAGGAGCTCAGGTCTTCAAAATGTCCTGACAAGTTGGAACACACACACCAAATACACATTTAATCAGAAAACACAAGAAAAAGTAAGGGTAAAGACCTGTTTTGTAAAAATGAACAATAAGAAGTTAGTACCTGGTTTGATCCTTGGAGAGCGTGAGTCAATGAGGCTGATGATCTTGGTGTAGCCGTACATCATGGCGAGGGCACGGGCAGTCTCTCCTTTAGCGTTGCGATCATCCATTTTAACTTTCTGTAAATGAGAAAAACAAAACAGGTGTCAGGGCCATAAGGCATCACCCCTGTGTGACCCTCTTCTGTGTATCGTCACCCATCCTCAGTGGTGTGCAAATTCTCTGGTGCTGTAGATCTGTCGTTGAGTAGTAACATCGTATTTGTGGGGGTAACCTACTCACATGATCAAGCAGGTTCTGAACAATGATTTCATGACCAGAAGCAGCAGCCTCCATCAGGGGAGTGAAGCCAGACCCTGGTTCCCTGTGGATGAAAGAAAAAGTAATGAACACCTCTGATTGGAGTGTTGCGGTAGTTGTTGGGATGAATGAAGGCACCCACTTGATATTGGCATCAGCGTTGTTGTCCAGCAGGAACTTGACCATCTGCTGGTGGCCTGTGCTCGTGCAGTGGAACAGAGCAGTCCAACCTCGAGAGTCCTTCAGCTCCAACTCAGCACCTTGCTTTTGAGGTAAGAAAAGCAAAAATCAAGACTGTAAAAAACTGTTTTCTTCCATTTTTAAAAAGACCTTCTCTTAAACCCAGCTGATCCTGGAACTTCCGCTTTAGAGTTTGTTTGATCCAGATTTGTTTTATTTTTTTTCTGCCTTAAAAGCCTCACAACAAGGATCAAGAAGGTTTTAAATACAACGCCCACTAATAATGTGATCTAATGCTGGGTTACAATTGTAGCCAGATCTTAAAGTGCTCCTACAGACATAAAGAATATTATCTCGCAGTTAGGTTTTTTTAGCAGTATTAATCAACCTCTGTGTAGAAAGGACCATACTGGTGGTTTCAGCCCATTGACTACAAATCACACCCTCCAGGAAGCATTTGTTTTTCATTCATTTCACAGTAGGAAAATCCACTTACACAATTGAAACTTGTATGCAAAAACTGCTGAAACCTTCCTTGTTGGTACAATGACATTGGTGTTGGCTCACGTTTTAAATTTTCCTACGACACTTTACATACTTAGTATGTAATAG
This sequence comes from Morone saxatilis, assembly GCF_004916995.1. Taxonomy (NCBI): domain Eukaryota; kingdom Metazoa; phylum Chordata; class Actinopteri; family Moronidae; genus Morone; species Morone saxatilis. Next base: position 12,984,641 of record NW_023339651.1, read on the forward strand.
TTTTCTGTAACAGACAATGCAATCATTCTTTTGGCATTAGAAAAAATAAAGCTTATCTGAACACATTAGACCACTCAACACAACATGGCGTGAACAGTAACAGCCTGACAGAGCCGTTTTGTACCTGAAGCAGAAAGTAAGCAATACTTTCATTCCCACAGCTTGCTGCCAGCATCAGCGGGGTCAATCCTTTGGCGGTGGCAGCATTTACATTCACACCGGCTTCCAGCAGGAGGTTTGCAATGTTATCATGGCCGATGTAAGATGCATACATCAGTGGGGTCCATCCTCCAATGTTCTTGCCATCCAGGTCCACCTCACGTCTGAAAAGACACAAGATCACAGTGATCAATACACACAGTGAAGTGTGCCACAAAGGCTGAACAGAACAGAACAACAGATATTATTGATATTATTATGTAGTCACCCACTTTTTGATGCACTCTGCCACCACGTCGTACTGTCCGATGGAGCAGGCGGTGTGGAGGTCCAGGGGGACATCCAGCTCCTCAGGTCGCACCAGAGAGTCACCCAGCCACAGAGAGAGGCTGGCACCCAGTTGCTCTGACTCACTGGCTTCGTCACTCAGCTCAGACATGTTCTACCTCTTCACTCGCCCCTCCACACACCTGAAAGCACAGGGAGCCCACAGACTTACCGCCAGAGTTAAAGACTAAATGTTCAACGCTTAAGCCCTGGATTCACACTTTAGAGGCATGTTATCTAAGTATCAGACAGCGAGAGGCGTTCAAAGTTGGGGGTTAGCCTGTGATAAACATATAATAATGCCGAATATTACTAGCTGCAGACTTGTAATTGCTTTATGGCTTCAGCTGACTTACATCTTTACTGGCTTTAACTCCCAAATGGCTCGGTTTGCTAGCTCCACGTTAGCTTGGCGAGTTAACGTCAGCCCAGTGTGAAGTTTTAACCCCCAACAGAGCTCCCAGAAACACTATGAACAATATAAAACTCTTCAAACGACAACCTGAACTAATATTTCACAATGTAGCCGAATGTCAAGAGTCAAAAACTTACAGTCAACAAGTAGCGTTAGTTTGTTTTCTCAGCGTTTGAAAAGTTTTTTGTCTTCTGTGTCACACTCAATTGGGCTCGTGTTGAACCATGCCCCGCCCTTTCCTGTTTGAATGCTTCTGCTCGACCTTTTCAACAGCACATACACTATTATACTACTATATATAATAATGTGTGGACAGTGTTATCTTAAACTTAGTGCATTGTCCTGTGTTTAAGATATTTGAGGTAGTACGAGCCAAAAAATCTGATTGTTTTAAGGCACTGCTGAAGAGATCCCCAAAAATCAAAGGGGTCAGTTTAATTTTATTTTCAGATTTGAGATTTGATTTTTTTTTAAAACATGGATACTTGAAATACTGTATTCTTTCACCTCCTTGTGTCTCTAAAACCCTTCAAATGAAACAATCTGAGAACGAAAAATCCCACTTTTAACTGCTCACAGCTCCTGTAAAGAACTGTCACTGCTAGATGTAGTGTTATTTCCTCAACGAGAAAATGTACTGTGAAGGCAATTATCAATAGATATTTTAGTATTCAGATTGTCACTTACTAACTACACCTTTAGAGGGTTGTCAGGTGTTCAAGCATAATAAATACAGCAGGTCATAAATAAATAATTACTGAGCAACCTTTTAAACGCTCTTTGAACCTCCCCAAAAAACAACTTTACTATATGAGTATGTCACAAGCCTTTGGTAAAACTATCACAAGTAATGCTTTACTTATAACTAGCTTTTTATAATTTTACAGATCCACATTTTAAAAATACAATGCCAACAAAAATACAAAAAGCTTTATTTAGAAATATGGTACAAGCAGTCCAGATGTCTGAATATTTTGAATACTTTCACTGTTATAAGTGTTGTTTTTCCTCCCATCATCTCCAATTTAGCCCCTTGTTTCATGCACTTTTTATTGTTTGCAACACAAAGTGCGTCCAGTGCACAGCTCGGCCCACACTGTCCAGGCACAGTCCAACATAATGTACGGTGAAACGTGTCTTCAGGGTACAAATCAGAGAAAATTGAAGCGAAAGTCCTCTTTTGATGGCGTGAAGACAAAAGCTGACGTCTCCTCTTGAGTCTGTGATGTCTGATCTTTATCCTGGGCTTCTGGTTGTTGCAGGTTCTCCCCCGTGGCGGCTGTCTGGGGTTTGACTTCAGCTCTTCGGTGGAAAACACACTTCTTTGGAGCATCAGGCACAACTTTAACCTGAGCTGATGCAATTTCTGTTGGGATTGGAGAAATCTGTCACTTAACCACACCTAAAAGTTCTTTCAAAAGATGGACCTTTTTTACACGTGAGCAACTTTTACTCATCAAATCACTGTACTGCTACAATCCACTCACCACTCTGAATGAGTTTATACTGCTTGGTCTTCTCTTCCTCCATTTTTTTCCTGTAATCTCCGGTCATGGCTCTCATCACCTGCCTCTTCTTGGCCAGAGGAGCTTTGGAGCTTCGCAGAGTCTTCAAGGCACGAGAGGCTTCCTCCTCTGTGGGGAGAAAATATAAAATTTTCAGGACGTAGTCTGAGTAATGTTATCCATATCAAATCCAGTCTGTACTCATATAACCCTTGAACACATCAGCAAAGAATCAAATCAAACAAACTAGTGTAACCAGGTCACATAATTTGTAAGGTAAACATCATACTCTGTTTCGGTGTACCCTTCTGGGACCTCATTCCCGATTCCAGCTGCTCGATACACCAGTCCAGCTGTCTGTTCAGCTGCTCTTCTGCACTCTGAAACACATTCGGACATCAGGTCAGCCAATGAACTGGAACCTACCCATGATTACTTTAAGGGAAAACATTCAACGCTGACCAGCTCGGTGTCCTCTCCTCCTTCACTGCCCTCAGCTGAACTCGCTTTCTGCTGTGGCTCGGCGCTATCCGAGGGTTTTTTCTTTCCAGATTTCTTCTTCTTCTTGGCTTTTGATTGCACTGACGGTTCAGGCGGAGGGTTAACCTCCTGCAGCGTGGAAGGATTTTCCTTCTGGACGCCTTGTTGGCTGAGTGCAGAAGAGGTGTCTGCGCTCTCTGTCGTCTCCATGTTTTCTACAGCTGTATCAGCAGTAATCTGAAAGTTAAAGGCGAAAGCAGAGCCCCGTCCTGTAAAGGATATCTGGCTCGTTGCAGGTTCGGTCCTGTCTGATAGAGATGTCTCCTCCTGAGGAGCTGCAGAGTTGTCGGGGAGGAAGTTAAATCTGAAGGCGTTATCAGTGCGAGTCCAGAGGGGCTTGTCAGCTCTGCCGTCCGCAGGAGCGGAGCTGTTTGTTTTAGGTTCAATATCTGTCGAATGAACACACACACACACAATATATGGAATATTGCATTAATTACCTCAAAGCTTATTCTATCTTTCATTGTAAACAGATACAGACAAATAATCTAGCACTACTGAACACATTTTAAACCCACTACTCTTGATTTCCACGTTTTGTCCCCAAATGGAGCCTAGAATCGACCTGCAGCAAGGATGGGAGGAAACGTGTATCTTATGCTGCGTCATGTAATGCAATCACAAAGTACCTATAAACAGCAGCCTCTGCTCGCTCATGCTGAGTCTGGCACTGCTGCAGGTTTTCAGCTGGAAGCCGGAAAGTAGATTGAACCATTAAACTGGACTCAGTCAGAGGAACAGGCAGCAGTAGGAGCCAACACTTACAGAAAGACACTGCTATGTTGTTGCTTTACGTGAAATCGTGTTGTGTTCGGAAACTTACCACCGGTGTCACATGAGAATGTGTCCGGCCGGTGTAGTTTCCCCAACGCGTGTAGTTCCGCTTGGTGGTGTTCTCGTGACCCAGTTGGTTGAACTGTGGTTAAGTGGATTGACACACATATACTGCACATTACATAATAAACTTTACTCACTGATTTTATGCTCGTCATTGTTAAGATATAAGAGCAGGAAATTGGTATAAAGGTATAAAAGTCACTACAGATTAACTTGCAATGTTTTTTACAGCCTACAGAAGACATGTATTTGTGTTTTTGGTCACTGGTGCTTTTAATAAAATATATAATATAAATATTTGTTCACATAATTGTGTACATAATAGTCCTGACTATTACTTTATTACCTTTATTTGTTCAGCTTTGGTGTCCTTGTTCTTAGGTGTTGTGTCTATTCCTTGTCAAGTCAAATTCCTTGTATGTGTATTGGCCAATAAAACTACTCTGATTCTAAAGTAAGCTGTAATTTACAGCTCTAGATAATAATAAATAACTTTTACAACCTAAAAAACAAACAATAAAAATCAAAGTACTTGATACATTTAGGCAAAAATAGAAAAAAAACGTATAAGAAACTGTAAAAAATAAGAACAGGTGTCACGAATGTAAAGAGGACAAAAGTAAACACTATAAATAAAAGCTGTAATGCGGACCCCAGGAAGAAAAAGCTAAAAATAAACAAATAAGTAATCACTGTATGCTGATGAAGCTGACCTGAGAGTAACAGGAAAGGGTGATTTTGTCACCAGGCTGTTGTTGGCCGGCTCTGTGTCAGTTTCCAGCTGAACTCTCCTCTTTTAACGTAGGCACAGAAGCCATAGAAACACAATCAGTGCCTTATAATAACATAATGATCCATCCAGGTTCTGTCAGAAAAGAGGCTGAAACCGTGATCTGGGGTTTTCTCAACCACTTGTGGAAGAACAGAGATGCACATGCTGCGTTAGGTGTGCAATGCTTTGTAAACAGGTTTTATATGGTTCTTTTAAAGTAACAGCAGTGTTTGGTTTATGCATGGACTTTGGTATCTTTTCATTATAGTGAACTATCATTTTATTGACTCTCAAAACAGCTGGCTTGTGTGTAACTGGATCAGGGTTCAGACAAAGGAGGGAGAAGAACACACACATGAGGATATCAGAGATGTAGGAGTGTGCATGGATGAGTGAAGTATGTTGTATGCTAAGAAATGAAGGGGACCATGCAGGAGCGGAGAGAAAGAGGGACTGTGTGTGCAGGCCAGCTTAAAAGGGTCCATCCCAGGAGAACCTCCTCTTGCTGGTGACTTCCACAACCTGGAAGAGGAGAAAAGGCCAAGCAGACTAAACAGAGTAAGGAAACAGGAGGAGTCGTCCTGGTGTATAAGTGCAACTGCATCCCAAACTGAATATTACCGTGTTAATACACTGTGACCAAGTAATTTTTTTTCCCTATCTATTATTCAAGGTGAAGATACTTATTTCTACACATAGCATAACATATCCAATGTCCAATAGGGCAGCGTTGTTCCCTTTTGTTCCATTAATGAAAAGAAAGAGATCGATGAGCACCATAATTTAAAGGATTATTTATAAATCTTGAGGATGTAGAACCAAAAACACGGTACGGACTAAGAAGAAGCAGTTTCAGGTTCATGAATGAGTGCAAACATATATCGATTCCTCAGAAGAAAAAGAAGAAGAAGACGCTAATGTCCCATTTCTTTCAAATTCAGAGGCAGCGATCCTCATTTTTTCCTCCACTAATCACATTCCGTCGGGGAGTTGAGTCTGGACCAATCAGGTGAGCCCGGGGGCGGGACTTCGAGCTCCGCTCCTCTCAGACTATAAATAGCTCCTCCTGCTCCCTCCCCGGTAGAGTTAACCGAAACCTCAGACGGAGACGACGAGTTCCCGGAAAATAAACACAAACGGTAACGTGGTGAGAGCGGTTATTGTTATTGTCGGTGTTTGTACTTTCGTTAGTAATAGTCATGAAGTGTTCGGTGTACTTTCATTTCCAGCTCGGTGAGAGCCGTTAAAATACGGTTGGACGACCGTTTAATCGTCAGCCAACTGACAACAAAACAGCGCGCGCTATAGCCAGTTGGCTAACTACTAGCTGCTCTGTACGAACTTAACTCACCAACAAACCCGCGATAGTCTACTTCAACTCCCACTTAAGGTTCACTCAACTTGTACGATTTTTGTTTTTTACGTGAAAGCGGTTGAGTTGGGTGTCAGCGGTTGTCTGAACGTTGACGTAAACCTTTTGTGGTGGCTAGCTGGCGCCATTTTGCAACCGTCCGTGGCTAGCTTTAAATTCGCTCGCTAACGACAGCAAAGAAACGTGTGTGTGTCCTGAAGCTTAATGGTGGCGAGGCTTTGTATGTGCTTGTTTATCACAGTAAAACCGCCGCTGTGCCGACAGACCTGGCACCTAATCTGCATGTTCAGTCGCGTCTCACTGACCGGCGAGTTGAAGCTAATGTTTTCTACTTTACTTTCGCGTTTCAAGTGAGAATTTACGAGAAGTGTTTATATTGTTTTTAATAAGGATGTGGGTTGTATATCTGTCACTGCTGCTCCGCTTCCTCTTAACGCAACACTTCGAAGCAGCGGCGATTATAATACCGAGAACAATGCTTTATGACATTTAACGTGGAGTTTGCCTCATCTTTTTGTGTTTATTTTTTATTTTTGTTCAGACCCGCAGGTGAAATATGGCTCGTACCAAGCAGACCGCTCGTAAATCCACCGGAGGAAAAGCCCCCAGGAAGCAGCTGGCCACCAAAGCTGCCAGGAAAAGCGCGCCCTCCACTGGCGGCGTGAAGAAGCCCCACAGATACAGGTACACATGTTCAGTCATAATGTTTGTACTGGTGCTATTGGGTTTCACTCTTTTTAAAAGGAATCTAAGTTTACTGTATCTCTGTAGGTTTCTTGCGGTGTAGTTTTTGTATTTTTCCATAATTAAAAAGCTACAGTGAACAGTGAGAAACGATTCGGGGGTTTTAACAGAAGCATATGTTTGTTACAGGCCTGGAACCGTTGCTCTGCGTGAGATCCGTCGGTACCAGAAGTCCACTGAGCTGCTCATCAGGAAGCTGCCTTTCCAGCGTCTCGTCAGGGAGATCGCCCAGGATTTCAAGACAGATCTGCGTTTCCAGAGTGCAGCTATTGGCGCTCTGCAGGTATTTATCTCGCAGTGTGTGTGACGGTTATATCATCCCAATTGATAAGTCTGTAATTATAACTGATGTCGTCGTTCTCTCCTTGTAGGAAGCCAGTGAGGCATACTTGGTTGGACTGTTTGAGGACACCAACCTGTGCGCCATTCACGCAAAGAGGGTCACCATCATGCCCAAGGACATTCAGCTGGCCAGGCGAATTAGAGGAGAGCGTGCCTAAATGAATGAATTTTATCTTTTTAGTCAGGGAGGGGCGGGTGGGAATGACGGGGGTTTGTTTTGTAAATCTTGAACTATTACCAGCATGTGTGCCACCTAATTTGTCATTTGTAGTTTCTGGCATTTTTTTTTTTTTTTGTACTTCATTTGTCATTTCTCTCTCTCAACTGTCCTATTCACTGTAGACTAGAGCTTGATATATGTAAATTCTGAATCAAAATATTCCACTGCCTTTCTCAGGTTTGCAAATCTATTTTAGAATCTGTACCTTTTAATCCTGTGTGTGCATGTCATAGGATTTCTTGTTGTGCTGTAAATAAACTTTCCGCTACCTCAATTTCTTTTGGCCCCAGTTATTTTATATTTTTTTGGGAGGTTGGACGTCTGCATAAGCATGCTTTTGGATACATGAGATTGTAACCACTGTTTTCATGAAGTTTGGACACTTAAGACCGTAAAGATCAATGTGACAGACCAGTGATATCACCAGTGAAGCACCAAACACTAGAGCCTGTCAGGTGGTACAGAAGAGTGAGCTAGTTGATGTACATCAATAGAAATGCAGACTAACAAAGTTCAGTGTCTCAAATCAAGGCATTTTAATCCATGTTAAACAGCTCAACTAAAACTTGACAAAAGGCAATGTATGGTCAAACAATTTCTAATTGCTGAAAAAAAAGCTACCATAGTACTGGACGGCTTCACTACTCCACCTCCAGGGTTGTTGGAGCACTGAGTTGGCGTCAGAACTAGACATTTCACAATAAATATATACATCCCAGGTCCAACATTGGTTAACTTGATTTATCTTGCTCCTCCTCTTCATCTGAAAGCAAGCTGGGTAGCTGCTCATACAGCTTCTTATCCAGCTGTGCATCAATGTCCGTCTCTTCTCTCAGTGCACACCACAGAAGGAAGCTGATGGTGAGGAGGCTTATCGGGAGGACCCTCCACCAAGGACGCTTATATTTGCTCCCCAGGGAGCGGTCGACTTTCCAGGTTCTGTAACTGGCTTTACTGGTGGAGAACTTGATGGGCTCATTCTTCACCTCTTGATCGTCATCTGTGGACTTTGCTGTCCTCTGCAAGCTCACAGCTAGGAACCGCACACCATTCAGTCTGCTGACAAAGAAACATTTAGTCAAGTGCTATAATATAATATAATATAATATATACTCAATTATGAGGCACTTGTACTTCAGTATTTGTATTTTGGATACTTGACTTAAGCTTAGTAAAATTATACATTGTTATTGTGTACATATAAAGTAGTTAAAGTGACCTACTGCCACAGCAAGATGCTACGAATACAGTGTAATATCCAATAATATATCTGTAGTACATTAACAGTGACATGTATGAAACTTTAAATAAATGGTGCTGTTAATACGGCTGTACTGTCAGAGAAGTAAGATTTTAGATGTACAACCTTTACTTGTAATAGACGTAACTTTTAATGAAGTAAAGCAGCTGAATACTTCTCCCACATCTGGACTTGCTGTACTTCATGATGGGATAATAATGGGACTCAAATTTACAGGATCAACCTTAAAACAGAAATCTTTTCTAGAGGTGTACTGACAAATGGTCTGGGCCTATATATGGACCAATATATTGATATATTGGTATCTGTCAGCCAATATGCAACTACAAAGTGCAGCACAGGAAAGGCACTGATACATGTGAGGGAAATTAGAAACAGTGTCTACACTTTTTAAACTCAAAGGATCAAAAATATCTCTTATGTGTTTATATAAATAACAACAGATTGCTTTTATATATTTGTTCTCATATTCTCATATTGATATTTCGGTCTCTAACTGTTTGTACCATATTGTTCACATCAATTTTGATTGGTCCCCTGGAGTGTAGCAGGATGCAGAAAGCACACGGATGTGGCGCAGCTCATCTCAAACGAGCCTAATCCTGCAGCTTCTCCACTGACAGTGAATTATAAAAGAAATCCTATGGGACACTGGGACCACCTGCCCATTCGTTTACATGATCTAAGTCATAACTTAAGCACCACAAGCAGCTAATACACATAATATAATTATACTTCAAATACATAGATTGTCACTGTCAGTAGCCCAACTCAAAGGGTGTAATCTGATTACATGAACAGGCCCCGCTGCAATGAATTCCACCTTGATTTTGGTTAACATCTATCCAAACCTGTGACTCCCTCTCTCTCAATACTATAGGAAGCATTTCTCTATCAGACTACAGCTACTGAGAGTACATAAAGATACAAACACTTAATGAAAACAGCTCATATCTCATATTGGCTGACATAATCCGTAAGCTTCAGCATTGGGGGTGACATTTATTCCATTGAGTCATTGAGTCACTACAGAGCCAACATGGTTATCTTACCACAGCTTCAGATTACTCACCTCACGGTCGAAGCTGCGCTGTGAATAAAAACTCCCCGACGTCTCACACCGGCGAAAACTCGTCCTGCTGTTGTAGACATCTTAGACAATTGGTCATCTTAGGACGCACGACGTTAGGTCAATGAAACTGAAGGTTTTCTTACCAAACGCACCTTGGTTAGGTCATGTAACACATCGTTGTGCAACCTTGAATTGCTTCCGCCGCTGAACGCTGGTGTGTGGTACCGTTCCGCTAAGATGTAGAGGGTTGTCTGAGGTCATCGTGACATTTTATAAAACATAACTTTATACTGTTATTGTTAACATAATAGAGGATTAAACGTGTTTTTATTTTGTTTGCCAGAGTAGCCTATATGTTATTTTTTATTAGTAGTAGATAGAATTGGCACTGTTGCCATGGTAAATGTAGACGATAAAATGTCCTACTACTAAATGGACCTTGAGGTGAAATTATTTTGGTATAAGGTTAAAAAACAACACTTTGAGCCACAACGTCCTTAGTGCCAGCTGCTTTACAGTTTGACAACAATATCCTGCATTAAATTCACTGTGTTACACTTTGTGTTTTAATGATGCGAGGGTCTTTGAAGCAGCCACACACGTCGACCAATCACAGAACGAGAAGAGAAATCCCTCCAATCACGACTCACTAAGGCGATATCACTTCCTGGTTGAGTTCCCATGCTTGTTTGTGCTTTCCACTGAGACCTGCACGCTTTATCGTAGTTAAAGTAAGTATGTGTGTATATAAGAACAATGTGACAAAGGAAATGTTTGGTCCACGATTAAGTTTGAGTGGTTTTAGCATGTGTACGTGGCGGCCGTAGAAACCATGGCACCCAGCGTAACATTTGTGTTTCGGGCTGTTAAAACTGTTTACATTTGTCCGGTGAAATCAACCATATTCCTTTATTTAATCATTTCCATGGGGGCGTGAAAACAATACTAGGTTACAGTTGGGAATAAAGAGATTTTATGCAGTAGTACGTGTAGTCCAGTTGAGTATTCATATTCAGTTGTACTTTAGTTCAATATGTTCATCTGTTTCTCTCTGTGTTAGTGTCATGAAAAGTTTAATACAGCAAATTAAGAAAAGCACTTATCCTTCTCAGTCTCTAAGGTTTATTGTCTGTCCATATAATGCTGCACGCAGTTCTTTAGTGACATGTTTTTGCTTGTAGGAGTAAATTATCTCATTATCTCATGGCTAAAGACAAATCTTTGAAACCAGACACAAATCCTCCTAAAAGGAAGAAGTTGAGCTCAAATGCCAGCGAGGTTCACGCAGAAGACATGATGAACACTAAAGAACAAAAGAAAAGGAAAAAGATGGAAGTGGAGGTGAGTTGTACAATCCCTTGCATCTGTGCCTGTTTTAGATGACACAACACGAAAATGCCTTTAAAAACCAAATGTTTATTTAATTCAGGAGGCTCCACATGTGACAGTCACACCAGCTGATAAAAAACTAAAAAAGGAAAAGAAACACAAAAAGAAACAAGCGACAGAGCAAACAGAGGTAAGAGTGTTAACCGTTTCCTTTTGTTTTCTTTGAAATGTTAAATCGCTTTATGTTGCTGGTTTCTGTGAATGCTCGGGTGAACTCTGTACAGAGGATCTTTACTAGTGCCGGTAATAACTCTCATGTACATCCAATTGTGTTCTAAAAACAATGTGCACAAAGGTACTGATAATCACAGTTTAGACCAGCTAAATGTGTTTTAATGCCTTAAAAATGCTGTAATTCACACTAATAAGTGAGTTATTGTGCTGAGTTGAATAGTTGAATTTAAATGTCAGAAAGTGCAATCAGAAATGTCTAAAAAGGCTGACATTTAATTTGATAATCTGATTTGTAAAAACACTTTATCCAAAATTCCCAAGGAATGGTATGCATGGACCTTTTAAATAGGTGAAGATTTTCCACAACAGTTTGAGTCCTTTCTTTTACATTGTCCTTTAATGATAACTGTCTTCACACTCATGGCACAGCGATGTTGTTCTGTAGTTTCTGTGTGACCTACCGCATGCAGTTGGTATTTATTTGAAGGGAGTATAACAGTTTGTGGAAGGATGTTGGAGCTTAAATGTGTGGACTGGCCTGGTCTGTCGCATATTGCATGGCTGCTTGTGCTTGCAGCTTGTACATAGATGGATCTTCCTGAGCCTGATCTGTGCAGCTTGACCCATCTGCTCTTCTCCAGGAGAAAAAGCCTCAGTTTCTCTTGAAAGGTCTCCCCGAGGAAACTGTAGATGAGCGGGTTCAGGCAGCTGTTTGAGAAGGCCGCCAGTCTGACAGCATGACCTGTCAAGGGGTAGTCCTGCCACAGTGTGCTCCTGCCGTCTGTGTCACCTCTCAGAAGGTGAACACTTATAAACACATTCTCCGGGAGCCAGCAGAGGAAGAAGACTAACACAGCTGCTGAGATCATCCGCAGGGATTTCTGCCTGCGAGGCCTCTGCTGTGGGCCGTGATTCTGAAGCACCCGTGCTATTCTCCAGTAGCACAGACCCAAGATGCAAAAAGGCAGCAAGAAACCCAGCGTCACCTCCAGCCACTGAATCTGGGTCACGTTGGCGAAGCAGAAGTGGAGCTCTCCGGCGTGCTGCCTTTGAGCAATAGCAAAAGGGAGCAGGGTGAACAAAGACGAGGACATCCAGATAAGGCAGCAGCTGAGGCGTGCGCGCGGCATGCTGCGACCTATGAGGCCAGTCAGTGCGACAAACCGGTCGAAGCTCATCCAGGTTAAGAAGAAGACGCTGCTGTACATGTTGAGCTGCTGGAAAAGGTTCATGAAGGTGCAGAGGCCGGCCATGTCGTAGTAGCCCTGCTTCAGGTTGAACACCTCGATTAGAGAGTCGGCAACAAGGGCGAGGTCGGCCACGGCCAGGTTCACAAAGTAGAGGTCCGGGGCTGTGAAGCGGCCCCTGTGGTCCAGGTTGACCACTAAGATGAGGATGTTCCCAATGAAGCCGATAGGAAACAGAAATATAGTGTAGATGATGGAGAGGAAGAGGCTAATAACATAATGGTGAGGGCTCTCTGAAGCCGCCTGCAGAAAATCTGAGACGACTGCCTTTTGTGTGTAATTTAGCTGTTTAACAGTCAAGTGATTCTCCATGATGCCTCTGTAGTCCACATACATGGTCATGTCCGGATTAAACCTTTGCTTTGACCTTGTGTTAAGTTGCCATAGGTCTAGGTTTTTCGTAGGTTTTAAGCCTCTGTGAAGTCCCTGGTGCCATCTCCTTCCTCTTTTATGCACTGTGGTCTTCTTGGATGTATAGTGGAGTTGATGCCCGCACTTTTTTCTAGACAGAAAGTAGAAGTTTGGTAAGTCAACAGCTTGTTTTCAGCTTCTTAGGACTTAGCTTTAACGTGAATTAATCTTTCTGAAGCCAAGTGTTCTGTGCATATTATCAATGAATGACAATAGATTTCAATGTAGTGTATATTATTTGATGGTCACTTAAAAACAACTTTATAATTTGTGATTAAACGTGCTGTGTACAACTTTCCGACTAGATGTCGCACTAGAGCACCAACACCAGCACCAAAAACAAACTAAAACTTAGCAAAGCCATCTTTGATAGTCTTTACACTGTTCCAGCAACAATCACTAACTCTGGTTTGGTCAAAATAAATTCTTAATTCACAGAGGTAGATGAGAAAAACAGCAGTGCCAGTTGTGGTCGATTGATAGGGGTTTTTCACTGGCTGATGCTGATTTATAGAGAGCAAGGCTGTCGAAGGCCGATATATATTACCCGGTTGATTCGGTTTGGAATCGGTCTATCACTAATATGCACGCGTGAAGTAAACAAAGTTCGAGCATCAAAACAGGGAGAGGGAGTGTGACGATTCTCTGCTCAGGACGCCTTCACTATATCTTTACATAGCAAATAGTTGTTTGCTGCTATATTAATGTTAAAAAGATAAAAGCATATAGTTAACTATAATCTTATAGCTCTGCTGTAACTCTTTGTCCTCAAAATCAGTCCAACTGCCTGCAGTTTAATTATTAAAGTTTAAGAAATAATGTTATAAAATGCCCTAAAGTAACCTTCTGAGGATACAACATTGTTATAATGGGTTACCCTGATAATCTAGGGGTTTAGACTAGCAGGGCTACTAGATTACTAGTTCCCTGGTTCGAGTCTGCGCAGGGACCTTTGTTGCATGTTAGTCCCGTTTTTGCGCTCTCCCTCTCTCCCTCTCTTGTTACCTGACCTCTCTACTGTTGATAATCTAATAATGGAATACAACAGCCCAAAACACTTACAATTGTTATAGGTGTTATGCTCCACTTACTGTGGAACAACTGTTGATACAATTGACAAATATAATGACAATTAAGTCAGTTGTCTTTGAAATAAAGTAATTTTGACATTTGCTATTTATATAAATAAATATAAAATATTTTAAGCTTACCTTAGTTTCCTTACACGGCATTGAAGGTTCTTCTAGTCCTCTCGGTCTATATGGTGGTGACTTTAAAAGCCGGTGTCACAGTAAATCCAGGGAAGAGAAGGGTTGTGGTACCTCCCACCAATTACAGCGAGTAACACAAACGCACAATACACACACACGCACACGTCAGGTCTTTAAGCCAAACAAGAAAACAATGTTTTTTAATTATAGCTTCACTTTATTAGCAACATGCTTAGTAGTCATATTGATCATCATCTGTATATTTTTACATGAAATTATCTATTCCATGTATAATTATTGTCAAACTGGGACACTGAGTCAACTTGTCGAAGCTGGCTTTGATTGTAGAATGTTAAAATATATAAATATGGGAGTCCGCGGCCTTTTAGCAAAGACAGAGTGAACAGTATATTTACACAAAACAAGATAGAGGACAGGTGGGGAGTCTTACTTGTTTATTTAGCTGCACTTTCGCTTTTTGGTTTTGGTTTGTAGGCACCTGTTTGAGACTATAGATGATTTAGCATGTTCTGTAATGCTTTGCATTGAATTATTCTGTGACATATATCTGTGACTTAAAGCATTGCCACTATGATTTTGCACATTTCACATGACAACCCGGCTCCTGTATACATTTTCCTGCTGGTCCCTGGTTTTGTGCCACTTTCTGTTGGCACCGATGCAATATGTGATCCATGCAGGTTGGTTATTCCTGGAACTGGTGCCCATCAGTTTCTTGAAATGAGTTGACTTGTCTGGCTTGTATTGGTTCTTGAACGGCTTTAAATATAATGACATAAGAATATTGACACTGTTGGCCTAAACTTAGAATCTGACTTGTTTCCTGTGTGGCATTCTGGGAATGGCAGAGTTTTTTTCAGGCATTTTTTCCAAACAGGCTTTTGTGTAAAACATGTTAATGCAAATCAGTTTTCCAAGAAAAGCGGGGCGGGCAAAGAGCAGGTTCAAGATGTATAAAATTGCACTTTCTACTGTCAGGAAGTCCTTTTTTAAATTGTCTTGTTCATGGTTTATTTATAAAAACTATATGAACATTATTATTAATAATAACATTGTTATTATAGTAACAGTAACATGTTGCACAATGTAGAGCAATTTTTACCCAAAAATTAAATGAAAAATAGTTAAGCAAACTTTCAGTCACTAGAGACACTAAAAAGGGAATTGCATGTATGTAAAAACAGTAACATTGTCACTCATAAGTGAAAAAGAAATAGCAAAAGCATTAAAGTTAATAAGAATACGTCTAATACATCAGATGTCAAAAGTCTTTAATTTGATGAATCAATAGAGTCCTGTTCGCATAGATGAGAGAGCGTTTGTCCTTTATGACTCTATGTCCTGCAGGGTGTCTGTGATCTCAATGTGGGGAGCTATGATGTTTCTGTTGGGCTGCGTGCGCCCTCGGCTTCGACAGCAGTCCCTCAGCTGCCTAAACACTCCGTGGAGACTCTCTCGACACGGCCTGTGCATGAACAGCACCAGCAGCAGGCTGGCGCTGCTCCCCGAGAACAGTACAAACTCTGCCACACTGATGAATGCTCGCTCTCGATGCCCCTTCCTCTCTGGCTGTGCTCCTCTCACTAGTGCCACACTGTAGAAGAGCTGGCAGAAGAACACAACCATGGTGACTGTCAGGAACACAGGACCCTCCTCGGAGCCAGAGAGGAAACGTCCTTTAGATTTCCACTGCCGGACGCAGCCACCTATTAGAAGTCCCGCTTGGAGGACGTAGGGAATCAAAACAGCCAGACACAACCTAGCAGCTGCATACGAAGCACCATCACTGACTAGATCCATAAAACACTCGCTCGTTTTCTGTAGACCATCTCTGGGTCCACGAAGCCCAGCCAGCAGCAGAGAAATCAGAACAGAAGTCAGGATCACCAGAGTCCCACAGACCCCAGGCTTCCTCAGCAGGGTGTGGGATGGTGGATCCAGAGTCAGCACATAAGCCATGAGCACTAAGACCAACAGGCCGCACAGAGACGCTGTGTTGATCGTGAAGGAGAGAGCAGCACAGCCCAAACCTGTGGTCCAGAGGTACTTAGGTCTGTAGGCCACCGCGTGGAGAGAGAGGAGCATGAGCAGCAGCTGGAAGCCACAAAAGGCCCAGAGCAGGCAGTCGAGCCAGGCTGGGCTTCTTTGGGCTCTGTAGGTGTGGATGAAGCTGTAGAGCAGGAAGAAGCTGGCGATGAAGCCCAACACAGCCAAGAAACTGTAGACATAGTTAGCTCTGGAGGTTAGGTCATTGGCTGCAATTTCATCTTCGGTCATAAAGAATGTTGAATTAGAGATGCCTGTGATGGTGGTGGTGGTGGTGGTGTTCATGATCGTGGAACTGTCAGAAAATAGAGGTGAACTCTCGGTCGAGTTCAGGCTTTCAGTAGACTGGAAACAAAAAGAAAAAAACCCCGCTGATGAGATCCTGTCCTAATCAACATCACTCTCCACTGTTTGTCAAACATTTCCTTCAATCAGGGAATGAACAGAGCTCTAGTGAACTATCAGGTTCAAGAAAAGATAATTTAGTTTAGTAGCAAGTATTTATCGCCTGGTGTCTGTAAATCAGCTGCTCTTTCAGTGCACAAAAACAAGTGGAAATACATTTTTAGAGCAACCTTGTTTAAGTATTTAAACAAATGTATCATCTATTTCTTATACATTTTAGACAGCGTTACTATTGCATTAAATGGGGTTTCCACAGGAACATACTTTTACAACATATAGTACATTTCCTGCCTATAGTATCTTAAAGTTGAGCTAAAATTTGAACTTATTGCAAATGATCATTATAGATCTCTAAAAATATAAACAGTGCTGACTAGCTTTTAATAAGAATTGTTTTCTTTCTGAAATCTACTCTACAACCCTGTCGGCTACTCTTTGTCTGTTCCCCTTTGAGGAACTCCCTGCGCAGTAAAAACACATGTTTCCACTTACCATTTTTTGCTTTCGTCACCCGCTCGTCTTCTGTTTTGTATCCACCAGCCCGACGCTGCTGATTGACTCAAAGCTCTAAAAACGATGCTCACTGTAAAGGACTTTTTATATTTCAATACCCCGTCAGCATACTTTCAAAATGACTTCGTGGCCATGTGATCAAAATCTTTTCCTCCCCTCCCTCTTTTTTTTTTCATCACCATGCAGAGAGAGGTCTGTTAAATCAGAGAACATACAGAGTCCCTTGTTTTACTTCCCCTGAGAGTTAAACACAGTATTTACGTTGTGTTATGGTTACTGGCTACAGCAGTTATACGGCTGTAATTTGGTTCTTTCTTTCTCTTTAGTTTTCACCTTGTTACAAAAAATATTTATTTTTCTCTGTGGTAGTTAAACTTTGCAACTGAAATCAGTTCAAACTTCACTCACATAACACCTCTTTTTATATATTTCTTGCACTGCAAAAAACTGATTAAACAGGTGGTTATTTTTGAACAAGGCAACTATGCGCAGTAGACGCATAGTCTAGAGAGCGTTTCGCATGCAATGCAGAAGGGATGTTGCACACCACAGTTGCCACCTAGTATAAATGAGTGTGATGCTGACCTCATAAGGCTGCAGATACAGGAAACGTCCCTCTGAGCTGCAGCGCAACAGGAAGTTTTCCAACCCAAAAGACACGTTTAGCTTTCATTTGTCTTTAATGCGCCGAACAACAACAAAATGTCATGTTTACGTATTCAAGAAAATGGCCTTTAATGTACACAAAGTGAAATGATTGTTCTAACATTTTCTTATCGTTCAATCACAGTCAGTGTGAGTTATTTAGGGATGTTTGATAATGGTTTCACAAAAACACAAGAAAATGATAAGGGTCTACAAAGGAAGGCCTGTTAATGTAGATAACTCCCATGAGTCCTTGTTTTGCTTTGTTGTGACAGATTTCAGATCCACCCCGTCACCCAGAGGGGACACATGAGCTGGAGGGAGAGGAGGACTTGACCCCCGAGGAGAAAAGGGTTCTGGAGAGGAAGATGAAGAAGATCCTGAAAAAGGAAGAAAAGAAGAGGCTTAAAGCTGAGGGAGAGACCTTAGAGAAAACTGAAACATCAGGACCAACTGCAGCTCAGCAGGCCTTAGATTACCTCACCTGGTAAGAGAGAGCACAGGGCTCCTGCTTATGATGAAGTCTGTATCCACATAACCAGGAAGCAAGATGTAAATTGCTCAAAAACACTGCATATATACAAAATGTACATTTATTTTTCACATTTTAGAGGACGAGTGTGTTGGATTTAGTGGCACTGTAGTTGCAGATTGCTTCACCCTCCCCTTCTAAGCGTGAAGCGTGACCACAAAACGCTCGAAAAGCCCTATCTAGAGCAAGTGCTTGGTTTGTCCCTTCTGGACTACATGGTTCAACATGGCTCCATGGAAGGCGACCCACTGTGTCTGTAGATTGAGAAGAGTTGTGCCTTAAGGAGCTTACAACTGGTTTTCACACCAATTCAATTCATTCACCACACTCAAACAACAGCCTCAACCATTAAACCATGCATGTTTTACTATGAATGTGTCAGACAGATATTGGTAATGGTTGGGGTTGTTGGTAATGGTTGAGGTTGTTTCAGTATGGTGAATGAATTGAATTGTGTCTTAAAGGTGTGAAAACTTCCTGTAGTCTGTCTCAACTTGAGACAAAAAAGCAGAAAGTCTGTGTTGCAAATGTGGGCCAATGAGTTTGACAGATCTTTGTTTTTGCCCAGATGGGTGACAATTTAAAGGAAAACCAACACAAACCTGAGTCTCTGGAACCCTCTCCATTCTGCCATAGGTGTTCAATTGATTTGCATCATTATCTCCTTAAACTATTCAGTGACCTCTTGTTTCCTGTATTAAAGCATCTGTCATGTTTCTCCACTCTTTCATTCAGATTTTTCCTTTAGTTTTCTTACCTGTCTGTATTTGGGAGCACTAGACTTAGACTTAGACAAACTTTGTCAATTGGATTTGCATCAAAATTAAATTACTTTACAATGGCACATAGCACTGCAGGAATAAAAGGGAGGCAGTATGTACAAAATAACTATGCATATATAAAAAAGAAAAGAGAAAAAAACTTTTGTATAAAAGACCCGTAAGATAATATATATTGCACAGTGTAGTTGCCTATGTAAAAGAAACCATAAAAAACTATAAAGCAACTCAGAATAAAGTAACTCTGTGGTATGTAGTACTGCAGCCCACACATAAAACTCGCACTGGTTTTGTCTTTGCAGCTGGGCTGAAACCCGTACAGAGTGGAAGTTCCAGAAGACCAGGCAGACGTGGTTACTGCAGCATATGTTCGACTCCGAAAAGGTAAAAATAATCTGCATTAGGGTTTGACGATGGGGGATTTTTTTCACAGCTGAGGTTAAGAGAGGGAGGTGCTGACCTCAGAGCTATGTCTTCCTGTTTGATTGTTTGTGAATTACACCCACTCTCTAATCTAAATGAATGTCTTTTTAACCAACATTTTTTGAATGTAGCATGGTTGAGCTGTACGAAGCACTGCTACAAACATTCTTGTAGAACAGTAGGATGAATTTGCCAGAAGTTAATTTCAGTATATCTGAATATTTTACCTCATTTGTGTAGTTCTTACACTATCAATCTTTATGAACTGCCCTACAAATACATTTAAAGATGCTCGCTTGTGCTGCCTTTTAAAATTACATTGTTTTAGATGTACAATATACTGTAGATTTATTAGAAAAGGATAATGGTTGGTAGAGTACTGAAAATCTATAACTTAGTAAAAGTAAAATTACTCCATAAAAAAACCTCAAGTAAAAGAAAAATGTACAGTATAAATTACTCAAAGTTAAGTAACTTAATTTAAATATAAAGTAAATATTTGTTTAGGGTGTATAACTACTACAACTATGAAAGTAATGTTAGCGTTGAAGTTGGCATTACGTTAGGTTCACTGCTTTCTAAATCACACCATTTTAAAAGCTTACTGGCCACAGACCACTAGTTACTAGATGAGTTAGTGTCATTATCATAACATCAAAGATTACCGTTTCACATGAAGGATTAACATAGCTAACATTTGCTTGCTAACTACATTTTCACCTACAGTATATGCAATTTATATATACTTCAGTGTGCTTGAAGAAGAGGAGTTTTTAAAAGCAAAGAGCTTAGCACAGCAAGCACTTCACCATGTAACTGTTGTCTAAATTTTGGTATAAGAAGTGGTAAGGGAATGTCACTAGATGCTGCCTCCTGTACTAGTTTTTGCTCCTTCATCATCGCATCATGGTCAAAAGACAGGTGGTGATTATTTTTCTTCCACACAGCTGCAACTTGGCGTCTGCAGTAGAGGTGCTCATCACTCGCTCCCCCTCTACACTCAATCCCTGCATTTAGAGCAGACAAGTTGTGACAAAGGTTTAAATGGCAAATGTAGCAAAGTAAAAAGTAGAAGTACAGTTTAAAAAGTCCTTATAAAATACTTTTTTACTCATGTGCGTTACTTGAAATCCATTACAACCCACCACTGGACAAGAGCAATTATAATATGTGAAATGGACAGACAAGAGCATTCAAGTAACGTAATCATTTAAAATACTCGTTCTCAGATCCCAGATGAGAAGTTTCCCATACTGCTCCAGTACCTGGAGGGGCTGCGTGGAGGAGCCAAAGACACCACAGTGCAGAAGGCCTTAGCCCTGGTTGAAGAATCAGGACAAGCACCAGAGGACAAAGTTGTCCAACAGAGGGCGCACAGAGCCAGAGAAGCTATACAGCTGCTTTCCTGAACCCACCACCATCAAAGAAAGAGACACAAGTCCAACAAAAAAAAAAAAAGACTGAACCATGTTTGTTTTATCAGTGGACTGAATGATTGTCATGGTCTCAGGCTATGATTAAAACGTGTTGTTTTATATGTAGTTTTTTTGAAGGTTGCTTTGGGGAAAGGATAAGTTTTCTTTAAATTATCAGTATTGCGCACATTTTTAATTTTAATGTTTAGGTTAATTTTTCTTCTCAATTTCATGATGTTATTATATTGCCTATTTGTAATCAGTCACCAAAACATTTTATAAAACATGAAATCTCATTTTATTAATACATGTTACACTGTAATAAAAAGTAGTTTTTCACTACTTTTTCCAACTCCAAATGTTCAGAGTACAGCATCCAGTTTGACCATTTTGGACAGATGAGGAGAGATGTAAATCCAGGTAGATGATACAGAAAGCTTAGAGACTGCTGGAGTTAAAAGTCTCAGGAATGTTTGTAGTCGAGACATGTTTGTGCCTGTCAAAGCCCATAATCTGTGAAGTCACCGATGAGAATAACTTTTCTCATCCACTCAAAGTTTAAGCATGATTAACATGTTTTGGTTTTACAACTAACTTATCACAAAAACTCCTTCCAGCCTAACAGTTCATGTTTCATACATGTGCATTTGAGATTTGTATGTCTCTGGTTATCTACCAATTCACAACTCTATTTCCAGAACAGATATACAGTAGGTATAGGAGCAGCTGCCAGTTCTGGCTGCAGTTTCAGGGGGAATGTAGGGCCTCCTGTGCTACTGAGGCACACTGTAAGGTTACAAACTTTTTCAGGAAGGAAACTGAGACTCTATATGTGGGTGAAGGCTGTTTACATCACTTCCTGGATTTATAAAAATACACCCAAATACAGTAAACTTAATATTCAAAATACATTTAAATGTCTCTCACAGCCACACACATAAATAACACCACAAGCCTTTTTTTACATCCCTTTTGGTCTGACTGACACACACACACGCGAATACCAGTTATTTAATAAAATGTTTTGTTCTGTCCACTTTTTGAATTCCACTTGTACCCTTTGTAGATATTTTCTAATAGTGTCCACTACCTGGAACAAGGTGTTCAGTTTTTTAGGGCACCACTTTAAAAAAAATGAGAAAGTAGACAAATATGGTATGAGTACTTGATTACTAATGAGTTACTAATTCTTTACCTATAATGGTTACCTGTAATGGTTTTTAGGGACTCAATATTCTCTTTGTAAGCCTGCTGAAGCAAACGTTGAAACATGAATATATTAAACTTTTTATTTTCTCTTTAAAACCATTTTTTATTTGTCAACATCTTGCGTCTTTCCAGAGTTTGAGTCATTAACTATTACGATTATCCTTTCTGATGAAAATCCTGGAGAGATCTGGTCGACCGTCATGAAAAAAAAAAAAAAGGTCTTCAAAAGTCTGACAAGTTTGTAATGAACTAACAAGTTCAGTTTTTCCTCAGTGTCACTTGTTTAAATTAACCTGTAGTGCGGTCACCAGTGACGGAAATACTGTCCAGCAGCTGTCTTTGTCGCTCACACTGACCAACAAAGTCTTTAAAACCTGCTCAATGCACACAAATGGTGAAGGTGGCCTGCTCTGGGAGATGTTCACTGCAGATCAAAAAGGCCATTGTCTCCCCTTAGGTGTTGGTCCTTAACTTTTGTACTCACTGTGGTTTTTCCTTCATCTATGACATAAAGATATTGCATATAAATATTATTACACATTTTATAAAATTTAAAATAGTAAAGCAGGATTGTTGCCGACTTACTTTGCTTTGAATCAAAAGGAATATTGTGCTGAGTGAGAAGAGCGCGCAGTCTCCCAATCTCTTCTCTCTGCTTTTGGAAATCCTGTATGAAAATATATATGGAGAGAATATACAGTTTCTGTCACACACTTAAAGTAGTATTGTAATAATAGTACACATTTTGTAGGCTATTATTTGGAAGAGAACATAAATACACACACCTCTGTGCATTTCTGTAAAGAGTTGTGTGTTCCTGAATCAGCTGCAACTTCTGGCAGCTTTATCTTGACTTTTAGGCTCTTCAGGAGACCAGCATCTTCAAAAATATCCCTCAAAAGATTGTTGTATCCCTGCAGCAGACACACATTGTGTGTTAGTGGACAAGACCATAAGACACTGGAATAAAAATGGGAAACTAGTACGTTTAAAAAAAAAAGGGCTGAGCTTTGAGTTTTTAAATGTAAATGGAACAAAGGACTATATGTATTTGTTTAAATCATTCTGGGAACCCTACCCTGTACATGTACATGTACATCTATACATCATCATTAGCCTGCAAGTGATCAAGCCAGTGGTGCCGTTTTGATCTGTCAGCCACTGGTCTGTACCTGCTCAGTAAGAAGACCTTCATAGCGAGCCTGCTCAGCTTCATCCCATTCCTTTTGCAGCTTCTCACTCAGTGTCG
Organism: Morone saxatilis; assembly: GCF_004916995.1. Classification (NCBI taxonomy): domain Eukaryota; kingdom Metazoa; phylum Chordata; class Actinopteri; family Moronidae; genus Morone; species Morone saxatilis. The sequence continues at coordinate 13,007,876 of NW_023339651.1, forward strand.
GGTACACTTAAAAAGGAGCATACAAATGATAAGAAATCACTATCAACACTGACTTAACCCTGCTGACTTGTGCTGTCAGATTTTTCTCACCCAAAAGAGAATGTGGATGGCAAACAAGTGGGGTCTCAAAGGTTAGCGAGTACACACACGTACTGGGCTCTGAGACTTGAGAAAGCTTGCTGCTTGTACCGCAGACCAGAATCACCTACAGAAACATGACAAGTAACAAGTTACAAAACAAATTTTCTAGTGGTCTAATTTAATTGTGACAATGATTTTAAGTTGATAGGCTGATTGGATATGAACTGATAAGTTTGATGTTCAGGTTCCATTCATTATCTCCTAAATTGGTCTTATATTTAAGAAGAATCTTGTGGGAGCTCCTAAATGGCATTAAATGAAGAATATGCTGAAACCTTTAAAACACCACACACCTTTGTTTCCCTGTTTCTGGTCCCACAAGCATCCCCATCTCTCATCCACATGCCTGTGAATGTGTTGTTTGTGATTTCCCACTCCTGCCAGATCCTGTTAGGAACACACAAAAGGCTGCTCTAAAAACAAAAATACAGCCTATTTTGCAATCTTTCACATGGTAATATTTGCAATAAAAGGTGTCTGTAGGTAGCATTAAGTAAATGAACTGCATCTTACCCCAGTATCCCACTGTAGGCGTTCCATCTAAATGACTGCTCATGTTGGGTGATGTTGTGAAATGGACAGAATTCATATTTATACCTGCAAAATGACCAGGCACACAGATGTGTAATGCTTTTTCATTCTAGATCCAAAACAGGTCATTGTAGAGAGCCAGCAGAAATGGGGAATAAAAACCCAAATGTAAGGCTCAAGTGATATATGATGTAAAATACTCACATTGACTCTGTGAAACTGAAGCACTTTCCAGCAAGCCGCTGAAGATGTGTAGGGCCTTGAGGAAGACATTAATGTTGATATGATAAGTAATTAGTTGATCAACAGAAAATCTCTTGATAACTTTCAGTCAACATCTGCCCTTTTCCTTCACAACATTTAAACACAAAATGAAACAAAACAAAATGTAGGCTTTAAATTATGTGAAACTATTTTTTTTTTTTTTTTACCAGACACTGGATATGGGGTCACTCTAGGTTGTAGCCTGCTTCCCTGGGCCAGAAAGGGATTGTTCAACCTAAACACAGAGAAAATAAGTCAAAAAGGGGCCTAATGTCAACACGGCGCACACTGTGACATATGTTGTAGCTTAACGTACCCAAATGTGTTTGGCTCCTCTACTATTTTCATTTTACCGGCGAATCCATGGCTTACTGTAAATAAAACAAGTCAACATCAGACCCAATTGAGCTCAATGAACACACACCACACAATGTGGAGCATCTGGTTTGGTATTACTGCAACATAAAACGAAGTATACTGAGCTGAGTATGTAAGCACTTACTGAAAAGAGACACATAGACCATCCACAGCCTTAATAAAGGATGTATCCCGTTACATAAACAATCCATGGCTGATTATTGACTGACTAAATGTGTTATTCGTTTGTTTTCTAGCTACATTTCCTGCTTTGTTGGTCATTCGTCAGGTGATATGTCACGTGATGAAAATAATATGTGCGCATGCGCTGTTTTTTTGGAAATACGACGTGCTTTCCACGAGTAAAACTAAACTGTGTTTTAAATTATATATAAAGCATTGCAGTATAAACGGAGGCTAATAACAGTTGTACTGAGATAATATATTTGAGCTCGCGTAGAGACACAACGAAACTTTTCCTTTTTGCGAGATAAAGTCTTTAGACATGCTGGTGGCAGTGGCATAGCTAGCTCGCTAATGTGAGTGTAAGCACGTAAACAGATGCTGGTTGGTTTAAATGCACACTGTAATCTGGCAGAAGGTAACCTGACTGAGTAGCTGTCCACTGCTTTCAACATGGGACGAAAGAAACAAGGCAAGTTCGTGCGCCCTGACAACAAGGCCAAAGACAAAAGGCATAAAATGAAGGGGAAATCCTTAGAGGCCTTTACAGAAGATATGCACACTGCTTTTGAAGGTAATAATGCATTGACTGTTTACAATCCAAAAATATGTGTCACCTCAACAACTGCCCAAGATTTAACGAAGTGCAATAGTTCTCCTGTTTAAAATGCTATGTTAAATATTCTAGAAAGGATAAATGTATCAAAGTATTTAAATAGAAGTGCAAGATTTTCAAGGAACTCCTGTATTTTAGTATAGGACCATAAGTTGTTGATGTATTAACCTCCTAAGAATATATCTGAATGGGTGAAATAGTGTTGGCTGTTCTTCTTTTCAAATGTGCACATATGGAATATAAAAGCCCTCGACCTGTGTTAATTCATGCTATATTGATACATAGTAAGTGAATAATAGTTAATTGGTTATAGATTGATGTAATTGAGAATAAAGTGCAAAGTTCTAAAAAACGAAAAACCCAAAAAGTACCTTGTACTTAATATATTATATCATAATGTACACTGTCACTTTGTCCTCTGTCACTGTGTTTTTCAGCAAGTCTCCACCTAGAAGAGGGAGCAGAGGCCCCGCAGGTGAAACTGCCTTGTCCACTTGCCATGTGGGAGTTGGGTCACTGTGATCCCAAACGTTGTACCGGCAGAAAGTTGGTACGCAAGGGCTTTGTACGCAACCTACGCCTCAATCAGAGATTTAATGGACTCATACTGAGTCCAATGGGCACAAAATATGTGACGCCAGCAGACAGGTGTGTAGTTTTTTCCTCCATTCAACACCCATTTAAATCACTGATAGCTTTCAAATAATCTTAAATAATAAGGATTCATAAGACAATATAAGCTGACACATGACATAATTCATCCAGTCATTATTTAATGTATAATGTTTGATTTTAAGATTTTTTTAATGTCTGATCAGTAGCCAAAAAAGCACATCATATAAAATGAAACAAAGATACCAAGCTAATCTTACCATTTTTAAATCGCTAGGCCTGGATGTTAATTTCTTTTTTTTACTATAATACAACTAAAATGGGTTAGGGATTGATTATTATTATCATTGATTATCAAAATGATATTACCATTAATCCATACATTTCTTGATCAAATGATAATGAAATAGTTTGTGATTAAAAAACCTTTTTGTGTGGACCTTCCACAGAGCGATTGTGGCACAAAGCGGGGTAGCAGTGATTGATTGTTCCTGGGCCAAACTGGAGGAGACTCCCTTTAATAAGATGGTTGGAACTCATCCCAGGTTACTGCCGTACCTTGTAGCTGCAAACCCCGTCAACTATGGCAAGCCTTGCAAGTTGTCGTGTGTTGAGGCCTTTGCTGCCACATTCTGCATTGTAGGTAAGACTTGAGCTTTAGTTATTCAGGAATTATGTACTGTATTGTCTTCCTGACTGCTTTTTGTATCCTGTTACAACCGTGACACTATAACATTCTGTATCTGATTTTGTAGGTTTTGAAGAACTCGCATTGCTGTTGTTGAAGAAATTCAAGTGGGGGACAGTGTTCCTGGATCTCAATAAAGTGCTGCTGGACCGCTATGCTGCTTGCCAGTCAGAGGAAGAGCTGCTGTCTGTAGAAAAGGATTTTCTCACAACTAAACCAGAGGAGGATGAGTTTGGTAAAAATCCAGTGTTCTCCCTACATATTTGTGTAGCAGAGGTGGTAGGGGATTATTTGGGTTTTAGTCCCAAATCTATCTTTATTTTAGTCTCGGTTTAGCTTCATGTACATCTTGTAGTCCTAAAATAGGGTCATATGTATTGTTTGTTTATTAAAGGAGGGAAAATGCACATTAATCAACATGAGCACTTGAATCTGCGGTAGATTTAGCCATTCTAGCTAATTTTCAGAAACTTACATAAGCACAAATAGTAAAACAATGACATAACCATATGAGAGCACAGAGCACAGGTAAAAGCACAGACAGTAGTAATACAATGATATAGCCATATGACATTAAACTTTACTATGGTGAAAGCAGAATCATTGCACAAGAAGCTGCATTTTAGAGAAACTGGACGAAAATATAAAAATGTTATTGTGTTTCGAAGTTGCTCCAACACTTTTTCTTTTATGCTGATTCACCACAGCTAAATTGTTATTGGGGAAACACTGGTCTCATACTTGTTTTCGGGATGTGAAAGTCATAAAACATAGTTCTTAAGGCTTTTAAGCTTCATGAATTACTTATGAGTAGTATGATTCATCAGAAAATAGAGGTCACTGTAAGTTTTGATATCTGACCCATATTTCTTGCAGCTTTCTCCAAAACTTCAAACACTATTGTGAACGTTCCTTGCATTTTTCCTAGACTGATAGCCAATAATCAGACTGATAACCAATTTTCTTAACTTTATTCATTTGATTTTGATTAATTTGATTCTATTTGGATCGCTGAACAAATCAGAGATGTGGGCAGTGATTCAGAAGTCTGGAACCAGGCTAATTGTTTCCAGCATCTCTGGAAAATTGCCCCATACTCGGAGAAGGATGCATGTTCTGATCTCTATGGTTAAAGCAATTTTCTTCTTAATAAAAGCTAATCATATATCTCAATCACAGATCCATTTGATGTCGACTCAGGAGTTGAATGTAGAAATCTCAACAGACGTCCGTGGTAAGCTTTTAATATTGCTCATGGGGGCATTAAATGTTTAACTTAACTCAGAGTGAGGTAATTCTTCAGTTGCAGATGTCTGCAAATCTTGTAGTGATGCATATGTTTATTACTGATCCAGTCATATTTTACTGCTGACAATCTTTAGCATCGGCATTTTTCTAATTAGTTTTCCTAGTAGTATGTCACTTTACACAACTTTTAAATTTTTAACAGAAAGTCATATACCGTCTGCTAAAATTCAAAAACCAACAAGCTAATATTGATTGGAAAATTACCAAATGATCTTAAAACATATCTGTGCATGAGTTTGTTATTCATGAGTGTGGTTACTAAGTATCTTTGTCTTTTCTGTATTAAGTGCACCTGAAGAAGACGATGATTCTAGTGAGGATACGGACAACTCTGAGGATAACGAAGATGAAGCAGAAGATGAAGAAGATGAAGAAGCAGAAGGCAAAAGCGAAAGCGAGTCAAAAACAGTCTCACATCATCATGAAGAGGAGGAAGAGACTGAATCAAAGTCATCACAATAAAGCACATTTCTACTATGTATTCTTATACTACAAGGACTGGCAAAACTTTTTCAATACTCATGCATAAACTAAAAGCTGTTTTGAGTTAACCAGTTTTGTACAGGTATTAAAAAAAAAGCAACAAATTGTATGTTTTTATAATGTAAACAAATTAAATAAATACATATTTGCAAGCGTTGTTTAATTGAACGTGTCTATTGGTATCCAGGGTTGTCTCAGTTTAAGTTGGATAAAACACAGTTAGACGGATAAAGAGCTCAGTAAACGCAGACTTGTGGATTATGAAGGCCCGCTTCTACACCAAAACTTTTAGTTTTTAAAATGGTGTGAACGACCTGTAGATAAACCTCGCCACAAAGCTTCATCAGGAGAGTTTTGCAGGCCACGTTTGCTGCGGTGTTTGAATATCAACAACTGCTGCCGCCTGACTCAATCGCTATCAGTGAGATGAAGTTCAGTAGGTTGTAAATGTGGCGAGGGGGGCGGACACAGCGGGACTCTCCTCTGCTGTCCTGCGGTAACATTGTTGTGGAACGACGTCACAGCTCGAAAATGAAGGCGCAGAGGCAGCCATTACTGGAGCTTCTCTAATTATTTTATTCCAAATAAATACTCGCGGAAAACTCCCATGGCAAGAGCTACAAGTCAGCTGGTGAGTGCTGCAACTTGAACACGAACGGCAGCTCGAAGCCGGCGGTCAAGATGCACAGTGTGGCGGCTGTTTTGACAACAAATAGTTAGGTCGGGCCTTCATCTGAAGAGCGGTGCTAGCCGCAAAAGATCGTTTAACGTCGCGACTCACTAGCAGCGTTAGCTCGCTAGTGTTGGCTAACACAACACCTAATGTTTCTCGGGTTTGTCCAACACCTGGCTTGGTTCACGATTAAAGGTTCGTCGAGTAATTGCGGTGCTGGTTTATCGTTTCCCAGCGCTTGGTGTTGGTTTTTATAGCCTGTGTGACCATTTCCCCTTGGTCAGTAGCGTTATCTGTCGGCTGACGTTAGCTCAACATGTTCGCGCTTTCGAGCGATGCTCCTGCTTGCTAACGAGCTAACATTAGCTTTATTGCGTTTCCACCTTTTGGTAAGTACACTGCTTTTTAAGGTTAACGCTGTCGCAGTCCGCCTGTCAACACGTTTACGTTAAAACCTCGACATTAACGTCGGCACACTAACTTTGAACACAAGTAAGCGTCGTTGCGTGGAAATGGCTTACGGGGTTTTTATTATTTTATTTTTTTTGAAGTTACTTGTGTGTTACCTGTCTTGCTACCGTGAGCTCATCGCCTGTCTGCTCGCGTTAAGTTTGTAACTCGCTGTCAGTGATGGCCGGCGTTATTTGACAAGGCAGCAGGAGCTAACATGCTAGCAGGCGTTAGTCAGCCTGCAAATAAAAGTTCGCACAGGCCTGTTGTTGCTGGAGCACTCGGGGTTAGGTTAATGTTAGCTGGTATTTTCTGTCAACCACTAGTAATAATAGGTCAGTGGGTAGTTAATCGACCAGTTGGCAAACATACACTCAAGTCCGGATAAGGCAGCTAAATGGCCACACCTTGGTTTTGAATGAGAAGAAGCTAGGCCAGCTGAACCTAACTAACGCTACTGAGTTGTAGGCTGAACAACATCAGCACTGAGTGTTACAGTAGTTCAGCAAGTTTAAAAATAACTAACTTTGGTACAAGCGTCGGTTTGTTGGAAAGCACAACCTGTCGCTGTTTGTTATCCTTCAGTTTTCGATCATCATTTAGTGGGTTTCTTGTCAGTGTTTGTGTGCGTTTGCTGCCAGGTCAGTTGGATCAGGAATATACAGATTTGAGGAGTTCAGTGCAGTTGTGGTAGTAAGAGCACAGCTGTCACATGAAAGTAGTAACTTTGACATAGTTTTTACAACTTTACCACTGGAGGGTGGGACCACCACACTCAGAATCGGCTTCTTCGTTAGTCTTTGCGTGTCCTTATCTATTCTAGACTTTGCCCCTTAAGTGGTCTCACTTTAAATTGTATATTTTAAGTTATGATATCCTACCAAGAGTGTTAGCTGCAACACATTTTTGTCTGTGACCTTGGAAAGTGGGTCTACTCTGTATGATCCGGATCCTCTAAGCCCTGTCTCCTCCTGTGTTTTATTGACATTTATTAGAATAGGTTCTGTATTTGCTCGTTTTGTAGTACATTGTATTGTTTACATTATACAGTCTGCTGCACTAGAAAATGCAACAAAAGGTATATATTAATCTGGGCTGCGTAATATATAAATTTGATGTGTCATCTTGTTTGAGGAGGTTTCTGGAAAATGTGAATTATGAAGCTATAACTCCTACAAGCTACAATTTCTAAACCTGTTTTCCCACAGAATGATGGTGAACTATCATGGTTCAAATGACACATCAAAATGCAGAAGGCTAAATATGACCTTTTCCCATAAACACATATTGTTTAAACAGATTGATATTGGAAGCAATTCTCACTGCTGTTATGTTGTCATATTTTATTATGGTTTTCAACATACAGTTAGTCATAGTGAAGGAGTGATTTGTGCCGTTTCAGTGCATTAAAAGTTGAATTTTGACAGTTTTAGACGAGGAAGCTAGGTCTCCTATAATTCTCAAATGAATATACATTATTTAAACCATATGTAAATGTCTTCTTTTTTTAAAAAAAAACAAGAACTATAACTGCATCACCCTGCTGACTTATATATTCTCAATGTTCCCTCTCCTGTTCCAGTATGATGTTGTGCCCATTCAGCCCAGCGTTGTCATCTGTTCCTGCTCGCATCCATCAATGGTAAGAAACCACCCTGACTCCTGCTCGCCACTTGCTATCCCAGGCGCAAGCAGTAGCCACTGTCCCAGCATGGAGGGCTCAGCCTCAGAAGCCCGTGCTGTAGGAGCGTCTGCCAGCAGCCAGGGCCCAGACCTCCGCACACAGCCGGCTGTCCAGGTCCCTCAGCCACGCAAGAAGAAGCCAGAGGACTTCAGATTCGGCAAGATATTGGGAGAGGGCTCATTCTCAACGGTATGTGACTTGCATTCCACTTTTGAATTATTACTGGGTAGATGTTGCTACATGCTAGCATTCTTTTGATTAATGTACGTGGATGAGTCATCCTCAGTTCATTTGAGGTGAATTGACAAAACAGGCCCTAAGAGTTACTAGATTTTCTCTCAAGTTTGACAAGAAAGTTAAAATGCCATGTTCTGTTTCTTTTTCTGTTCTTTTATCTTAAGGTTGTCCTGGCAAGAGAGCAGGTAACAGGGAAAGAATTTGCAAGTAAGTAATAATGCATCATGTTTTAGTGAATTATTATCCAGATGGAAACGTTGCACTGTCTATTTTTACTATTGTATCTGAATATTGTATCTTTTCTTTTCTCTCCTCCAGTTAAGATTTTAGAGAAGCGCCATATTATGAAGGAGAACAAAGCCCAGTACGTGAAAAGAGAAAGGGATTTGATGTCAAATCTAGATCACCCGTTCTTCGTCAAGCTCTACTTCACATTTCAAGATGATGAGAAGTTGTGTATCCTTTAACATGACCAATTTGTCATCACACGTTGTATGTTATTAATTTGCCATGTTGTGTTTGTGTAAAGTTTGATGGTAGTTTTTAACAATTGATTTCTAGTAGTCGCAGTGTTCCTTAACTAGCTTTTCTAAGATTTTGGTCTCAGCTATGCTAAGAATGGAGAGCTCCTGAAATACATTCGCAAAATTGGTTCATTTGATGAGACCTGTACTAGATTCTACTCAGCTGAAATAGTTTGTGCTCTAGAATATTTACACAATAAGGGGATAATACACAGGTAAGACTCTTTTTTTTGTTTTATCCACAATATTTGAGTCTGCTGTTTTCCTGATATCATTTTCAAACCCTGCTTAGCGTTTGTTTACTCATAAGTTACAACTTGTTCCTTTCTTTTCAGAGATCTGAAACCAGAGAATATTCTTCTGAGTGAAGACATGCACATCCAGATTACAGATTTTGGGACAGCAAAACAGTTATCATCAGACAGTAAACAAGGTATAACCACAATTGTACTTGTACTTTTCAGCATAAAATATTGGTGTACTAGTGAAATGAATGTAGGATTTTACTTTCTGTGAGCAATGTGAAGTTATTTGCGTCTTTTTATCGTTTGGCAGCGAGAGCAAACTCCTTTGTTGGAACAGCACAGTACGTGTCTCCAGAGCTGCTAACAGAGAAATCAGCCTGCAAGAGGTAATGAAGATTGGTCATCATGCAACTGATACACTTACTAATTATTGTTCTCTTTTATATGTCAGATAAGAGTGACCTCACAAGTGTTTTTCTGTTTTCCCTTGTTTTAAGCTCTGACCTCTGGGCCTTGGGATGTATTATCTATCAGCTGGTGGCTGGTTTACCACCATTCAGAGCTGGGTAAGTATTAAGGGGGGTGTTGTCACAGTTCAGTTAATCCTTGTTAATTCAGGCTTCAGTATTGGCTGATCATGCTGCATTGCTATTTTTCCCATTTACTGTTTAAGATCAATTCAAGTGCAACAAATGCTAGGCATGAGAATAACCTTGCCCCAGTAATATTACCATTTCACTTGTGGTACACTTAACTTAACTTTTTTTGGTTCTTTTCATCTTGTTTCATATGTGGTAGAAATGAGTACCTAATATTCCAGAAGATAATAAAGCTGGAGTATGAATTCCCAGAGAAATTCTTCCCCAAAGCCAAGGATCTCGTCAAACAGCTTTTGGTAGGTCAAAAATCACCATGATTCAAAAAATGGAGGATACAGTTATGTCACTGATATCTGTGGGGACATTTTTGCTCGTCTTTCCTGGTGTCGTTTTTTTTTTTTTTTTACAGGGAAGTGCTTTTCTACTGAAATAAAAACATGTCCTATCTGTTTCTGTTTTTTGCCTCAGTCACTGGACCCGTCCAAGCGGATTGGGTGTGAAGAGATGGGAGGGTACAACCCTTTGAGGCAGCACCCCTTCTTTGATACCATCTCCTGGAGTGACCTACACATACAGACACCCCCCAAACTCACCCCATACCTGCCAGCCATGTCTGAGGATGATGAGGACTGCTATGGAAACGTAAGATATTTCACTACGGTCCAGATCTCTCTTTTTTTGTGTCCATTGTTTGCTTATTTGATGGAAAGCTTGGGTGTGGTGCTTTGTTGAAAGATATAGATTCCCCCCAAACCCTAAACAAATCTTCAAGTAAATATCACTAACCTTTTCTCACCTGTCTCATTTTTTAATCTTAGTACGATGACCTCCTGAGCCAGTTCAGCAACATGCAGGTGGCCCAGTCCAGCTCATCACACTCTCTGTCACCACATGAATCCACGCCCCCGCAGAGGTCCAGCAGCAACATTGAGCAGTACATCCATGACCTGGACAATAACTCTTTTGAGCTGGACCTCCAGTTCACTGATGAAGAGAAGCAGCTATTGCTGGACAAACAGACCACTGGAAACCCCTGGTAAACCCCTCCCATGTTTCATCCTATGAATCTGTGTGTGTATTTGTGTGCTGGTCATAATTTTATTTAAACCAGTATCAATCTTGGATCAAAGTCTTGATAATGTCATTTAAATTATGTTATTTTTAGATTAGTAATTTATATGACAGTCCAACATTTGGGGGGAATGAATGAATCTTAGAGTGAAAGAGAGGGGTTGTCAGTAATCTGTTGTTGCTCATTTACACAGGCACCAGTTTGTGGAGAATAACCTGATCCTGAAAATGGGCCCAGTGGATAAACGAAAGGTTTGTGAATTCTAGCCCATATACTTTTTTGAGATTTTTATATTACTTATATTTTAATTTGAACACTTTTTTTGTGTGAAACTTTCCTATATATTAAGAGTTTTCTGCCAACCAGACTATAAGTAGCTACGTTTTGGAGTAGTTCCAAAGTAAAATGTAAACAGGTTCTCCAGTTAAAGTTGGCTCAGCATAAATGAAATCACTTCCCATGGTATTGCCCTGACTGCTAGCATATAGAAAATAATGGGGAATTCCCTGCTGTGCTGAGGAAAAGTCTCACTGGCCTCATAGCCCCCTCTGTTGGTGAACTAATGTCTCGATGTGTGGCATTCCATTGCAGGGTTTGTTTGCGCGACGGAGACAGCTGCTTCTCACTGAAGGACCACACCTGTACTACGTGGATCCTGTCAACAAGGTCCTGAAAGGGGAGATTCCTTGGTCCCTAGAGCTACGCCCTGAGGCCAAGAACTTCAAAACCTTCTTTGTTCACACGGTACATGACTGATGTCTGTCCAGCATATTGTTGATACTTGCCCACTGTTTAAACCCTCTTCTCATATGTGGTTTCCTTTTTTTTTCATTTTCTGTGATGTTTGCAGCCTAACCGAACATACTATTTGATGGACCCCAGCGGAAATGCTGACAGATGGTGCAAGAAGATCCAGGAAGTGTGGAGAAAGATCTATCAAAGGCACCAAAACCCTGGCCTATAGGAGCACAGTTCCTCTTGTGGCCACTCCTCTTTAGCTCTGAGGCCAATCACTGAGCAGAGTAACACCCTCTTTAGTGCCCTTCATCACCGCAATGTAAACAAACTCTTAGAGACGCTGGCATCTAGACCTTGTTTGTTTTCCTGAGTAGAACCATGGGAAAAATACAACTTTGGATTCAGGGTTGCTTTGCTTGTTCTTTGTGCTCTCTGTGAGGCTTCTATTGCATTTTTCCATGTATGGATGATAAGACTGCCACCATGCACATCTGCTTTTTGTACATTCTGCAGGGGGGAAGAGAAGGGCAAGCTTGTCCTGTAGCTTGGGTACCGCTAGGACTATCTCAAATGCAAGGACTGGTTTCCTGCTTCAATGATACCATAACACAAATCTAGCTTTTGTGAACCAGAGCCTATCCTGATATCTTAATTAAACCATATCCTAATCCCTCATTGTACGCGCAAGCTGTAGTCAGGCCCCACTTCTAATGCAAATACTCCATAGTTGTAACAGATACTGTAAGCTGATTCAGTTTCACATGTTTACCAAACTCAAATCCTATACATATATATTTTTGTCAGAGCCCAAATGTTCCCACAGTATTTGAGTTGTTTTTGTTTTTTTGTTGTTTTTAGTCTCTTGGTACTTGCTTATTGCAGTCCAATTAAGGTCTCGATATAACAAAGCAGAGCGGCGGTCTGCAGTGAGACATGGGTCTGAATCAGTCTCTGTATAAGTGTGAGCCTTCCATTGCCGTTACTGAAGATGTATTGCTAACAGGGGGCGGGTAAACATGCCACTAGCTTGTACTTCCTAATCATAACTTGCTTATCTTTCCTGCATGGCCAGTTTTGTAGCTCAGCCTTGTCCGCTTCTCTCTCCTAGGGCACTGGAGATATAGTTTATTCAAGTTTAAAGGTGGGTATTTTTGACTGCATTGGCAACCATAGCGAATATTATTGGATGATTTGGCTGTTCTGTACCATTCACTGGCTATTTCTTTGTGGTGTGAATTCTTCAGTTTCCTTTTCGGTGGGATAGTCGGCTCATCTTCAGTACGTCCTATTGAAAACTAAATCTTATGTGCTGACCACCCCATGCTGAACATAAAACCTTCATCAACAGAGATACATACACATACTATCATTCTCGGAAGCAATCACAGTAAAGCTGTTGTCCCTGGACAAGATGGCAGAACTGCCTCATCAGGCTTATTGGCCTGTCTTTTTCTTTTCTTTACTTTTTTTTTTTTTTCATTCTGACGTTTGGCCCAATAGAAATTAAAGCGATTGATTTAACTTGTGCTCTTGTTTTAGCAATATGTATTATCATAATGCTTTTAATTTTTGACATATTACCTTAAGGTCCTTTCCAAAGGTCCTCTTCCTTCAGCTGAGTCTGTGTGTGCAGTGTGTGACTGGAGTATAGGTGAATAGGACCCTCTGGCCCTGGGGCTCGGGGCTCGATGTGGTTGGATGTCAGTTAAAGGATATCTATCTGATCCAAATAACCGATGAAATTGCTGTATCTGTCTATAAAGTTGAGGAAGCACTGGAAAAGTGTTTTCCTCTAGTTAGAAAAATTGTTTGAATCAAGTCGATGGCAGTCGGTTACATTGTGTATGGAATACTCTACCTGGCTTGTAACTGACTAGAACTGTGATGTACAGATGATGTATTATTAAAATCTGAAGCAAGTAATGCAATGATATTAGGATACAGTTTTTGTATTTTTATTCTTGTATAAGGTTATTTGATGGCTATTGTTTAGCCTCTAGTTCATTCTGTGTTATTTAAATTCTAATATATGAATCATATTTGGATTGAAGTCATGTTCAGGGGCCATGTTGTGTATGTATTGAGATGTAAAGCCTTTGAATGTGAATAATTATTGTAAACTATAATATTTTACAGCTTTTTTCTTACTATATCATACATTTTCTATTTGCTCAGTGATTTAATCATATTCTGATAATTTAATGAATCTGTTCATTCTCTCTCTGATTATTTGTGCGCTAGGTCAGTAGATGTTGAATGATGAATTTTCCACTTAATGCTTGGTAGTCCAGTAATTAAAGCATGTAGGGATTTAGGCATACAAATAAAGCCATGTGTCCTGTCTTCTGTTAACAACCAGTCATGACACAGTGAAAGCAGCAGCTTTCAGTGGCAATGGCATCTCACATTTTGCAGCATGTAAATAAAGTACGGGCCCATTATAAGTGTTTTTGTGTCTTGAGAATTACTTTAACGCAAACATCACATGAGAAAACTTCAACCTGGTTGGATACTTTAACACATTTTCTATCATGAAATACCATAAACAGTAATATGAATAAGGTGTTTGGCACCCTAGCTCTTAAGATTGTACATTTCCCTACGCTTTGACATTTCCAGGCTCTCAGTATCAAGAGATCATTGCTCCATATTGAAGCGTCGAGCTGGGGAGGACCTCTTTCCTCTGGAATAATTTATGCAAGACTCAGTCAGTGCTGGTGGAGTGGGTTAGTAGGAGTGGCCGAGGCGCTGGCAGCCTGCTTTGCATGAATCGTGGACTCCCTAAAGTTAGTGGCTGCAGCTAGATATTTCCTGTCAGCCGCACAGACAGACAGAGCCGAGCTGAGGGCGGAGGAGACGAGGAGAGGGATGGCAGAGAACAGCTCCGAGACGAGCAGCTCCGTTCACCGGAGATGTATGGCCCATTCTTCAGCGGAGAGAAACACTTCTGCCGGCGTCGGGGCATCGAAATGGATCCGACTAAACGTCGGCGGGACGTATTTCTTAACAACGAGACAGACGCTGTGTCGAGATCCAAAATCATTTCTCTACAGACTGAGCCAAGCTGACCCCGAGCTCGACTCCGACAAGGTAAAATGCTAAGCTAGTCGAGCTAGTTAGCGCTGTAGTTGGTTAACTCATTTCTCTTTTCACGCTAAATGTACTCGTGTTTACCTGCTGCACTGTGTAGGAGTTAGGGAGGTTTGTGTCTGCGCTGACCAGCTCTCTTTATCATACACACAGCTTTGTGAAAGTCAGTGTTAATTCATATTTGGTGCTAACTAAAATTATATATGTGTGTGTGTGTGTGTGGTTAGCATTAGCCCGAGTAAACTAGCTTAGATTCCGACAGTCACCACATGACAGACGATCTTGATGCTTGTGTGTGCAGCTCAATATGTGTCCCTAACTAGAGAAAGTTGCCAGGTCTTGTAGTTACCTAAAGGGGCTTTTTAAAAAACAAAAAATAGCGCTGTTTTTTAACTGTTTCCATAGGTTTTCCAGTTAAAATATAAAGTCGCCACAGTAGTTGGAAACTTTGCCCATCTGAGGCCGTTGTATTCATGGAGGTGTCAAATGTCAAATAGTGACAGCAAACCTAATTTTTCTTAGTATTGACAAGAACTACTGTTACATATTCGACTTTAAACCTTGTTGTAGATCATTTAAGCACTGTAACATTCACTCTAAACTTTGGGCTCAGCTTTAATGGTCAAATAATTGCAGAAAATATCATTTAGGTATAACCCTAATTTGACTGTAGCATAAACAAATGTTGATGCACCCATCCAGATTGTAATGTCTGCAAGCGTTGGTGCTATAATTAACCTGCCAAATGATCCACACATATAAGACTTTATTGCTCGATCAATTTGTGTTTTTCTCCCCCCCCTTCCCTCTCTTGAGGTTAGTCTGCTACTTGGCTCTGTTTGCTCTGCAGTAATCAGCCTCTGTGCTGGTGGTGAGGCTCCCCTAATGAGCACATAAGTCATTGCCAAGTGGGGTGAGGTGCTGCTGACAACCGAGAGCTCAGGATGAAGTCACTCATCTCCCTGAATGGCCTCAGTGCTCCAGATGCAGCCTTCTTTCTGTTGGTCCATCTGCCGGTTTCAACAGCAGTGTGTGTGCTTTAAGGCCCCCAGCACCGTCCAGCACAATGCATTAGTGTCTGTATACATAGCGTAATGTGCTCTGCTTTTTTATCATTCATTTTACTGCCCCATTATTCATTGTTTTCATCTACTTGCACATTTTAATCTTCACCTTTGCCCCCCTTTAAGCTGAGACCATGGCTCATCTCGTATTTTCATGCAAATATCTTAATCTCTGAATAATCAGCTTGCTTTTTTGTCAGTTTATCCTCCCATGAGCGACGGATCAGTCCATCTCAATCCCTTGTCTTAAGTGTGTATCAGCCTCTCATGCCATTACCGTGCCTCTCTCCTGCAGGCACTCTGGTTTAAGATAGCTCCCAGTAAAGACAGGTTGTTATTAGATGTTATTTAATCTGCCACTGTGCCTCACGCTATATACGATGACATGATTTCATATTATTTGCAACTGAGCCAAGAAAGGTTGTTGTGTTGTTGTTTGCCGTCACACAGCCCTGCACATGAATAGGAAGCCCGACAGAGTAACAGATGAGTGAAGAGCACTGTTTTTGGGCGAATGCAATATTGTGTTTCCCAGCCAAGGAAATGAGTGGTTCAGTTCTCAGTCACGCAGGCTGACGTGCTTCAGCAGGACTCTTGAGGAGAACTGCATTATTCATGTTGTTGACTGGAGCCTGTGTTGCACATTGGGGTAGAGAGAGAAATCAGAGAGAAAGTGGAGGAAGTGCTGTGACGTGCACGGCCATAACAGCTCATTGTCTCGTATTTATGTTAGTGTCAAGTGTTCTTTTTGAAAAGTCTATCCCATAATTGAACTTCCACTTATTGCTGTCATGTTGGAGTGGTACTGTTGTTCCTGGGCTTAAGTGACTAATTCATTCCGGGAGATCAAAATTAGATAGTATTGCTATCAAAATTGTCAATTGTTCAGTCAGCGAGCTGAGGGATGCACATCAATGGGCATCCGTGCCTTTGGCAGACTGCTGCTCTCAAACTACTCAGCTCAGGACCACTCAAGTAGAGATCAAGCTTTCTAGCTTTGAGAGCTGCATCAATTTTTCAAGCACCCCATCACAAAGGATTCTTGTTCCTTCAGCATCTTATTCTTTTCATATTCATGTCCATTTGCTGCCCAGAGAAGTTCTCTCTGCGGCATGTGTGAGAGAAATATGGCCGCATTTAATGCCAGATTCAGGTTGTATGTCATGCCTGAGCACACAGTGGGAGGCAGCGTAAATATTTAACAGTGATATCTTGGTCTCCTCCTGCTCTGTCTTCTTGCAGTAAGTGCTCAACAGGACACTGCAGGGTGCTATTGGCAAATCAGGTGTGACTCAAGGCTGCTCTTATTGGCTTTATCAGTTTAAAGCAACTTTATTCCCAAAGCCAGACGCCTTGTGTTGCAGTAAATTCAAATGTTGTAAGCTGGAATTTTATTCTGCACTAAACTAAGTCGATACCAATCTTTTTGCCTTCCAGACTCTCTTTCTATTGCAATACACACTTCCCATTATGCCCAGAGAAAACTCCAGGATGCAACGATTTCCCGGCTTGCCAGCTTAGTCGTGGAGCTACTTAACTGCCTCTCCTCTTTGCAGCAAAGCTTTTAGGGGACTTTTAAAAGGAGCTGTTCATTTGCTGCCTGAAGCACTCCTCAGTCATAAATTGTTCTGCAAAATGCACTGATGGTGTTGCCTTGCAGAATTGAAAATGGTTGAAAGGCGAGAAGTTCCTCCCATCCTTGGTTAAAAAGGTCAAACTCGCCTTCAAATGACAGTGTTGAATATCTTGCGATATGAGAGAGTTTTACATTATATAGCCTTGATCTGATGTGTGTATTATTTAAAAGATGAAGGCCTATTTTACTATGCCATTACTGCTTGTACTCCAGAGGGACTCCTGGCTCCTACTCTTCGAGGATCAGACTTCCACTTGGCTAAGTAGCTACAGTCATGTGACTCAGAGGATCTACTGCAACATCTTTAAGTACTGTTTCTGCAGTGGGCTTGTACTCCAGCTCGACTGCAGTGAAGGCCCGAGCAGTGTTTGATAATGCCTTCATTCTTTTTAGTCTGGGCCTGAGCAAATTGAAATGG
>NW_023339651.1:13025513-13039916 GCF_004916995.1 Morone saxatilis
ACCAGATGTGCGCCAGTTTTAAAAAAGAAATAAAAAAAAAAAAGGCAACGCAGGAGATAAAAACAATTAAGCATCCCCCCATTCACATGACGCCGTTAAATTAAGGGTTGACGTTCAGTGTTGATGTCTCTGCTGAAAGCCTTAGTGGACATCATGTGCTTGAAGGGTGGGCCACCGTGGTATTTCCTGTGGGAGGATAAGTATTGTGTGTAAGAGACGAATGATAAGGTTAATACTCCACACTTCCCTCTGCTGCGAAATCCACCCTTCTAATTAACTTTTGTTTACCTCAATATTTTAAGCTGTCTTCAGTTTGGATCCAGTAATGGTTAGACATGCTTTGACTTTGTTACTGTATGTATAGAGGGCTTTTCAGTTTCAATAGTTCTGCGAGGCTAAACCACAAAACACCACGTAGCATGCCTGACCTACACTGAACTGACCTATTTCTGGTGGTTATTGTAGGCGTTGTAGACACTTGTCATTGTGTTTGTTGATCTCATCTGGTCTCTTTGGTTTGAGCGTATGGCCTGGTCCCATGTACGCGTGGTGTTTTTATTTCAGTAACAGACATCTATGAAGATTTAGTTTCTGTCAGGATACTTTGTTTTCTCTCTTCACTGTCAAGGTACACTTGTTCTTTTACTCTCCACAACCTTATTCTCCATCGACGATAAGCTATTTTTGTTCATCATACACACAGAAATGGGGAAGGTTCTCTGACTGTGCTTCAAGTGATCTAATTCAGTACCTTTCTTCAGTTTTCCCCTTTTTTTCCTGTCTGTCTACAGTACATCCCAGCAGCCCTCCTCCTATCCCCTCACTGCCCCCACCCCTCTGTTTGTTGCCCAGTGATCCCTACCCTGGGCCCCCCAGAGACCCAGCCTTTTGTTTTTAATTAAAAACACTGTCCCTTTTGTGTAAAAGGGCCCATATCAAAGCCTCCATAATCATCATTCTCTGAACTGGGTCACTGTCACCCCAAGTTCCCCGTAGCAGCATGTGTGCACCCAGAGGACCAGCAACAGGCCTGTCAGCACAACAGGTCAGGAAACAGAAAGTTTACAGAAGTAGAGTACTCCTATAGTAGCTCTGAGTGTTTGATCAGTGGGAGTTTTCTGAGGCACTTTACAATAGTTTATTTGTATAGCACAATCTGACCTTTTCATAGCAGACATTATGATCTATCATAGTAGGATGAGCGCAGGTGTTGCTAATAACATTAACAATGGTCCTAAATTGTTATTCATGTGTCCCAGTGTGACAGTGAGCCCGCATGCACAATACCTGGAACCAACGCTTCTTAATTAGAAGTCATAATTAATTTTGTTTACTCCGGTTCTTATTCTACTGTGAACTGCAGAATGTCTTCCAAGAAAGGCTCTACATACAAGGCCATACATTGGCTCATAGCACTTTATAGGCCCACATCGACCACATCAGCCCAAATTTAGTAGATCCAGATATGGAAAACTGCCACTAAAAACATAAACAGTGATATTGTATAGTCAGAAGGGAATTAAGGGGAGAGAGCATGTACACTCCCTAAATTTAAGTTGTATGTTGTATTAGCCAATCAAACATATTATTTAAATATTTCCATTTTCCAAGCCCAAATGGAGATGTTTTCTGCCTGGGCTTTGGCAAGTTCTTGTTATAGCAGTGGTTCCCAAACTCTACTCTCACAGAGCCATTGTAGTGGGGGTGCACATGACTGGTGGGGGGTGTGGAATGAAACTGAAGTTGAATAGAGCTCTTGTCAAAGCAGACATTTAGACTTGTCAAACAGGGGTAATGGTAATTGCTGGAATGGAGACGTCGTTAATGTTTTAATTCCACCTCTGCTTTTCCTGCTAGTCCAACAAAGAAACACTAGAGCTCTGCTGCTGGCAAAGCTTTCAAGATTCAGGTTTGCAATATTTATTCAGAGAGCAAAACGATATGTAAAGTACAAGGTCAACAGGTTTTTGATGAGAATGAAAGGAAAAACGGGCGATTTTCAACAGCCAAACATATGAGTCAGATCTCTAATATAACAAGACTATCTTGCTCTCAAGATCACTGCAAGTAATAGAAAAACATTAAGTTGGAAACTGGAAATATGGTAAAGTTCTTAGCTTGATATATACCTTGACAAACTATGTTTTAAGTGGCTTTTAACAGAATATTTGTAATGCCAATTTTATCTCCTTGATGGAAGATAAGTAAAATCTATGAACACCATGTGCTCATATATTAGAAATAAAGAAATGCATTAGGCGACAGGACATTAAAGACACCGTCTTTAACACATCATTGGGTAGGGAGTTTTGTAAAAGAATTACTAGTTTATACAGGAAGTGGTGCACTGGGGCGTTTGCAGTGTAGAGAAGAATAAATAGAGGCCAGAAGCTTAACCTTGTGGTTTAAGTGTGATGAGCAGTGTTGGCCATGTCTGCTTCCTCCTGCTTGCCCACCTGTGCTTGTGCTTAAACTTCAGTGACTATGGAAATGTAAAGAACTGACACAGGGCAATGAGACCAGAATAGAGCTCCATTGTGCTCCAGTGGGATATCTCTGCTTAGGAAAGGAGGTCAGCCAGCTAAGAGGGTTCAGAGATTCATTACAAAAGAGAACGCACTGGGACCTTTTCTCATTATTGGAAAGATTAATGGGTTGAAGCCTTGTCTGGACTTGTGAAGACGAGGTAACTACGAATGTGCACGTGTCCTTCGGTGTAGACCTGGCTGTGTGTTTTGAGTTTGATCATGCCCTGGAGTGTATGACAGTGTTGCCGCTGTTGTTGTACCGACCAGAAATGCTGCTCATTTGCCAAGGTTGCCCCTGAAGCCATGTACTCCACTGATGCAAAGTCACACATCCTCTACCTCTTTGAGGATCGGCCCAAAATTTGCTTAAGGCCTTTCCTCCGTGCCGAGTGTTTTACCAAATGTCATGCACGTTTGACTCACTAAATGCCACATCGTAATAAACAACTTTTAGTAGTAAACTGGTGTCAGCTGCAGTAGTTGAGCAGCTGTTTAAACTGACTTTCATATTATGTGTTAGACCAGACTAGGCTAATTGTCAGTTGTAAGCCAAGGAGCTTTCTCCTGGTCCCCTTTGTGAATTCAGCCTTCTGTTCCAAATCTTTTTTTGGTTCCGCTCTAATTGTTTTAGCCTCCTCTTCCCCCATGAGACAAAAACGGTCTAATCACAGTACTTGCAGAAATAGGGGAATACCCAGTGGTTGTGAAGGAATCGGGATCAAACCCAAGGCCTTTGGGAATAGTGAAGTGATATCCCAAAGCTGTTGGATGTGTGTGGCTCCGTGTGCGCATGTCCTATCAACCCCTGTAGAGATTATCAGCACAGGAGCTGACCTCGTAATTCTCATCCCTTGAGTTTTATCCACCGATGCACAGTGTTTGTTTTTCTCCCCGCAGATTGTTATACACCTGCTCGTTGATTGTCTCTTTTTAAAGGAGCTCTGACATTTTTGGAAAATTAGATTTTCTTTTTTTACCTAAAGTCAGATGAGAAGATTTGAAATCACTCTGGTCTCCTGTGTGTACGTCGTACTGCTGAGTACCGGATGAACAGGTGTAATTTCCTGTATGATATTAATTTTTTAATTTTCTGCCATACCGGTGCATCGGTGCAACAACTGCTGTTACTCACTTGTTTCTTGCTTGTGCAGTAATCCTCAAAATCAAAGCCTTCGGTATATACATGGTGGCATTAAAATGTTGTTATATTGTATGTACTCCTACAGTAGAATAAGCCACTGCAAACCTTTTTAAAATTAAATCTTACAGATTACAGATTTTTGGTCTCTCCTCATCTCTACTGGTTCCATACAATTTAAAATTTAAATCAGTGTTATCTAAGTGTTTGATGAGAAATACAGTAATACGATTTCTTAAATGTTGGATTTTTTCCCTTTAGATTGAACAGTGAGTGTTATTCTATTAACTTCCTCGTTTTCTGCTTTTCAGGATGAAACTGGTGCCTATCTCATCGATCGAGACCCCACATACTTTGGGCCAGTGCTTAACTACTTGAGGCATGGCAAACTGGTGCTCAACAGGGACCTGGCAGAGGAAGGTAATGTGTCTGAATGTGAGATGAACTTTAAGGAATGTTTCCAAAATCAAAATACAGCCGTCTATAGCACAATTAAGGCAATTCATCTAAACTACCTACATGTCCATCCACATCTGAGTTTTAACACAACACGAGTGCAATGCAAATCGTTTGAGTGGTCAAAGAAGAATAGAGTCTTACACATTATATTTTGGCATCCCTGCAAAATTTTTCCTCTTCACTGTTTTAGGTGTGCTAGAAGAAGCCGAATTCTACAACATCACATCATTAATAAAGCTCATCAAGGACAAGATCAGGGACCGCGACTGTAAAACATCACAGGTATACGAAGTTCGATCGATTTCTCCATGAATGGGACATTCCTGATCTATTCATTTTGTAAACATGCCGTTTATCTTGTGTTCGTCCTTCTTCTCAGGTTCCAGTGAAGCATGTGTACCGGGTGCTGCAGTGCCAGGAGGAGGAGCTGACACAGATGGTGTCTACCATGTCTGACGGCTGGAAGTTTGAACAGGTAAATCTCCTTGTGCAGGGTCACAGCAGCAATCCCCCTTCCATGTGCTTCACCCACTCCGCTATGCTCACATTGACCCAGAAAGTCCAATCCCTCAATACTGGAAATAGCTAAAAAGCCAAAATCTTTCTCAATGTCCGCATACATGATCCGGGCATCCCTTCTGTGCTCTGATTGGTTGTTGCAGCTTGTCAGTATAGGTTACGGGCGGGCCCACCAGTCAGAGTTTCTGCTGATTGTGTCAAGGGAGGTGAAGGGAGAGGAGTCTGCTTTGCCAAACAACAGCGGAGAGGTGTGTCCCACAAATTTCTGTCCACGGGCTGGTCACTGCATGGTCCCCATGTTGTCCATACATACCCCGTTGGCCATTGTTTGTCCTAAGTAGACACATAGCTGTTGGTCTTTTTATTTTTTATTTTTTTTTGAGTTGATTCTTTTCAGTGTTCATTTGTACTGCTTGCTCACCAATGAGGCTTAGAGAACATGACACATTTTCCTTGTCTATAATTTGATTTTATTATACTGTTCTTTTATTCATACTGCATTCACAGTTTGTAAGCTTGTCAATGACCTTCTGTGTTTTGCTTTAATGTAGCCACCTGGCTATTTTGGGGCCTGTGCTGTAATATAGTGCTGGTTGTTTAGAGGTTAAAAGTTTTAAAATAATGTTGTTTTATCTCCCCAGATGGTAATTGAAATAGATTTAAATGTTAAGATAGAATAATCCGTATGTCGTATGAGAGTTTGCGTTCAGCTAGAATTGCCAAAGGCACATTTTTTCTAATGAGAAATCACACATTTGGGTGTTAGGAGTGTGTATTACGTGTGAATAAACCTCTCTGAGATGAGGGATCACTGGATCTCCCATTAGAGCTGGGATCTCTAATCTCCTTACACAGGTCAGATGGGAAACTCCTACAAACACTCCATATACAAAGCCTAAAGCTTAGTCATCAGCCCAGGAGAGTCTTTTGGGGAGATGAGCTTTAATGACCTACTGCCATCTTTAAGACTCTATGAACACATACAGTTTGAAGTGTAATTTATGCTGAAAGTCTGAGTATTTGGTGCCTGGTGAGTCTTTAGCAGTGTGACAAGTAGAATCCATGGTAGCTAGTTGAGATCATTTGGTCTTTTTTTTTTTTTTTTGCTGCGTTGATACGTAATGTAAGAGAGAACGCTTAACAACAACAACAAGTCTCCGGCAGCAGCGGCTAATGAGGCGATGCATGTCTGAACATGCACACCTGGGCACAGACGGTATACATGTAGCCTGCAGTGTACACACACTTAACATTCAGCAATAAAAGCAGTTATTCAGGAACAGGAATTTCTCTTTTTTTCCTCATGTTTTTGACAGTGTGCATGCAGTTTGTTTATAAAGATCTCAGATATCGTTCCTTTTATTTGTCCTCTTGTGTCCTTTTTGTGTCTTTTTATTAAAACTGACGTGATTGGGAACAGGAACATTGGAAATTACCATGATTATTAGAAAATATTTTTCTAAATATACCATGTGTGGGATTTTCTCATAGCAGTTATTTCCCTGACTTGCACATTCAAAGCTTCACTAATGTTTTCATTCATTTGAACTTGGGTTGTTTTGCGCTCCATTCCCTCTCAGATCTTGAGTAAACCCTGGTGGTGGACCGGTAAGCCGTGCAGCCAATGCAAGACATGATGAGTCATAGAAAGGAGATTATATGATGCAGCTCATAGTATCTAGCACTGGTGGTATTGATCATAATTAATATGTCAGGTGAAGCACTGGAGAAAATCCTACACACGTTGTCTTTGTCATGGTACTACTAACATTCAAATCGGTGTCAATCAGTTTAATTCCAACTGTTCACTTACAACAAGCCTGGTCCTATCAAGTCAAGTCCACCATTTCCCATCGATTCTCAACCGGCATGTTTGCTTCCTGTGGTCGAGTCCCTGCACTTGTATTCACTGACTGTCCGTTTATTATCCGCTGATTGTCCTTTTTTCTTTCTGTGACAACTTCGTGCTCATTCTTTCATTATCATTACTTTCTTTTTGTGGAACACCAGTTATTTGATTTCTGTGTACTTCCTTTGATAACTCAGTTTTCTTTTTTTGCCCTTTTGATCTTCTTCTGAGTGTTTTATTTTGGTTTTTCAATGTTGGCATGTCTGCAGGTCCTGAAAATACAGTTTGCATTGCATTTTATGAAGAGTGACTTAAACTGACACATTTCAATGTAGCCATAAAGTCTTGAAATTGGTTTTAAAGCCTCGAACGTCTTCTCTTGGATTATTAGTTTAATTTTTTAAGTGGGGTGCCGTGTTGACCCTTGTGGTCTAAATGTACCATGTAATTGTGTAACCCTGACATCCTGGGTTTAAATCTGACAAAAGACCTTTATGTGTCTCCTACCATATGTTCTATCATATGGTGTTCTTCATTTCTATCTAGCTATGTCTAATTAGTGAAACCACTTATAATATATTGAGAAGCCTTAAAGTTAAGTTGCAGGAACCTGTAGACTCTCTGTGCTCTTTGATCGGTTGTCAACCTCTTTCACATTACTTTAACGTCTCCCTACCTCTGTTCTCCCACCGAGAGTAACCCAGTTTTCGCCTCTACTTCATCAGTCTAAGGCTAATCCTTCCTTATGTGCTCTGCTCTCGTGTCTCTCTAGCTGGTCAGCATAGGCTCCTCTTACAACTACGGAAACGAAGACCAAGCCGAGTTCCTGTGTGTAGTCTCCAAGGAGCTGCACAATCAATCATACGGGACAAACAGTGAGCCCAGTGAGAAGGCTAAGGTAAGTGTGTGAGTGTGTGTGCAGAGGGGCCGGTTGAAAATCCATCCGTAGCAAACATCTGTGAGTGATGGCCTGTGCTGGATGTTTTTAAATGCATTGCATTTATGAACATGCCACCAGGGAGCTGAAAGCACCTCTGGTTTATTGATGAGAAGCCTCTATGAAGGAGAACATTGTGAATATTCAGTCCTTCAGTTAAAAAGCAGCCCGTCTGTATAACCACAAGTGTTCAGGGGGAAAAAAAAAAGGAAGATAAAATGTATAAAATAAAGCAAACGGACATTAATTTTAACATTTCTCTAACAGAACTATCCCAGCTTTTCCACTTAGGTTACATTTAACCTGAAATAAAAAAAAACTAAATGGTATCAAGAGTTTAAGAGAGTACAGGTCTGAAGATTAGCGCTGCTATTGGCAAGGTCTGTCATTTTCTCAAGGGCTTTGAGAGCAAAGCAAGAGGCACGCCCTGAGGAATACAAACTCCCACGAGCTTGTCCCTGTGGGGAGGCCCCCACTCCTTTAAAGGCAACCACACATGAAGAAGCACACCGTTAAACTTATATTCATGCTGTTGTTTCTTTTAATAGGAGGATTAGCAGTGCATCTTTCAAGCAAATGTAGAGATAGTAGAGAGTTTGCTGTGATTTTTTTTCCAGGGGCACCATATCCAAACTGGGTCCTTGAGTATGACTAATTTAATGTTACTATTCAAGGAAATTGAAATCTAAAATTATCTCTCCTTTTTGTATTATGCATGTGTTATTTATTAGTGATAAATGGCACAATTTGGAATCAGTTCTGACAAGTGAATTGAGGGTAGCAGAACGGTGTCCTTGAATAACGTTTGTACTTGTTTTCATAGACACTGAACGTAGTTGTTAATGTGTACCCCCTCTGAATTACCCATTAGTTTTATTTTTCTCCTTGTTCTCCTTTCCAACATTTTACATCTTCCATTCATTTCAATTATTTTACGCCATGCCCTTCTTGTCTTCTTCTGTGCCATCTGCATGCTGCATGTTGCTCAGAGCGAGGACGAAGAGACGGATTATGAAATGAATGACTCTGATTAGGGTTGAGCACTTATGACTCACTGGTGAGCGCTCAAGTGCTCGTAGTCCCTCCACCACACCTCCCTAGTTTTGTCCCTCACTTCCTTCCCCGCGCCTCCTTGATGCAGTTTACACTACTGAAAACTTTATTCTCATTTGTTTTCAAAGACAACTGGAGCTGATAATATATCTATATAAACTGGAGTAAAGTGACTGAATCCGGGTTAAAAATCAGCTTTGGCTCTCTACAAGCAAAAAGCTAGATCAAAAACCAGATGGTTCCTGCTGAGACTGGTTGAACGCTTCTTTGCAGGTGAAGCTCTTTTTGAAACCAGATGGGAAGAGCTCCGTTTGTTTCAGTAGTGTAAATAAGACCCTCGTAATCGTTGTCATCCTCACAGCCTTGGTTAACGGAGGGCATGCTGAATCATCAGCTGCTGCAGTTTGACTCATTGTCCCTCATTCAATGACATTTAAAGGGACGGGAGGGTTACTATGCTGCCTTTTGTCTGGTTCATTGTCAATAGTAGTAGCGGTTGAAGTGTCGGTTGGAAAGCACTGATGTGGTTAAAGTAAAATCATTAATGCATCCTGTTTTTAAAAATGACAAAGTTGGGTTTAATCTAAAGCATTATACAGGTTTTACACTGATTGGATTGCTACAGTTAAAAGTAGGAATGTCAGACTATAAATGCAGGTTAAGATGATGCTTGAAAAGAAGCTAAATCAACAGCAGGTTTCTGCTTCTGTAAGTGCAAATGGATTACATAAACTAATGGACTAACCAGAATCACATTTCAGTAATCACATTCTTCAAACTTAATTTAGTGGCATTACGAAGCGTAATGTTGTGAAGTGACCTCTTCACTTTTATACATTTCAGTTACATGGTAAATGTACTTGGTATAGGGCTGCAACTACTGATTATTTTGATTAATTATTATTTCAAGTAATGGATTTGAATTTAGAAAACATCAGAAATGAATTTCCCAACTCAAGGTGGTGTTTGCAGATCGCTTTTTCTGTAACCGACAGTCCCAAACCCAAAGATATTTAGTTTTCTATAATGTAAAACAGGGAAAAGCAGGAAATCCTCCCATTTAGAAGCTGGATCTACAGAATGGTTGACATTTTTGTTTCAGAATTGACTGAAACAATTCATTTATTCTCAAAGTAATTTATTTTCAGCTCTAATTTGGTAGGATATTAAAGTAATCGTCTTTATAATCTCAAAGAGGGTTGAGTTATACACCAGAAATACACATAACCCCCAATAGGGTTTTTTAAACTACTGAATATGTTGCACCTTAATTGTAATTTATTTTTAGTACAAAGAATCATTAAGCGGTCAATTTAATTTACTGTTACAACAGTAAATGTGACAATCTATTTGGGCCAACCTTAATCTCAATCTGCAAACGTCAATGATTGGCAGTTTATTGAAAAACCCCAAATAAAAGGTTTTTAAAAAAAAAAAAATAAAAAAAAAAAACCTCTTGTAATCTATACTGAACTGGAGGGAGATTTTTACATTTTAAATTTTATCGTAATCTCTGTGGCAGTTCATAATCACCCAGGGTGCCGTGGTTAGTTTCAGCAGCATGTCTTTCCAGTACCAAGGTTGACTGATTTCAGCTTTTTTTTACCTCACCCAGAATCGGCTCTACAACCATGTACTGCGTAGCCTCTAGCTCAACGCTTTATTTTCCTCACTTGTGCAAGCATTTCCCTTTTTTCTGCACCCTATTCAGTGTGTTTGATTCAGTTAGCACATAGGGTAAGTGTGTGAGTGCTCCTGGCTGGGAGAGTATGCACTGTGGCAGGAATAAGTGCTTCCGTTAAAAAAAAAAAAAACCTTTTATATAAAGACTTGTGAAATACAGAGGACTGTGCAGAGTCACATACTCAATGTCTTTTGTTCTAATGTCTAGTGTTTTTGTTCATTATATCATTCTTTTGGTCTCTGCAGATTCTTCAGGAAAGGGGTTCCCGGATGTGAAGAGGACTCAGTATTATGAGCTCCAGGTGTTATGATGCAAACATATCATCTTTGTGGAAGAACGTTTGGCACAATGGAGATTTAAAAAGGGGGGTGTGCATTTATTTTGTGTTCCCTCCATTTTGGTTTTTATTTCTTGATGTAAATAAGTCTGTTTACTGACAAGTTGTGCCTGTACATTTAAACTGGACCTTTTTTTTTTTTTTTTTTTGAATTAGCGGCAAGTTTTTTTTGTTTTTGTTTTTCTAATTGAAAGTAAGGAATTGCAATCTACATATGTTTTATGCTATAAAATATGGCCATCATTATATAAGGCCAATGTTTCACTCAGGGTCATCTATCGAGTTAATTCTTATATCCTCCAACTCAAGGGTCTGGTAAGGGATCAGTGTGGTCTTTATAACTCAAAAGTATCAAACTCAAAAATCATTGTTTAGAGATGTTAAGAAGGGAATTGTGCATTTATTTAGCGCATGTTAAAGAGTTAGGCTATTAAATGTGAAATTCACCCCAAAAATCAACCACAAATGGATCAAAGATTTTTCCAGTTATTTCAGTTATACTGAGATTTGTGATCATGAGGATCCCAGCTATACAGCACACATTTTCAGATGCATTTGAAACGGTTTACTTTGGTTAGAAAAATAATTTCAGTAACTATTTTCCGTCTAAAAAAGGATCATATTCTCAGACCAGGATGGAAACTATGTGAACAAAACTGTTTTGATACTGTAACTAAAGGGGCATTAGGTAATTTATCACAGGGCTTTTATTGGTTGGCGAGGAAGTGACCTGTAATAAACAGAAATCTGTATGTCCCTTTTTCACTTAGACTAAGTAAGCTAATTTTAAAGATACAGCAGAAATATCTTCCTAATATCGCGATGCCGGATTCTTTATTGTTTGCTTTCTTGGCTTAATTCCTCGTGAAGTGAATGTGTTGCTAGTGTATCTGCTTGTGGCACCGTGCGCTCTATCTCGCAACCTTAGTAACGCATTAACCCACAGATACTGCCATTGTGTGCTGTGGGATTAAGTAATTATTATATTTTCAGGAAGTCCATATACCTGTTTTATAACGGATGACGCGCTTAAGTATTGGACACACCTTTTAACCACACACGTTCATTCATAATGTTGTGTTTCAAAGTAAGATTTCTGCTGCTTCTGTAAATTGTTAGAGTAAAGAAGTAAAACTGCTCTTTAAATGTTGAAAAGTGCAAGTTTAAATCAAGTTTAATCTGCCGGATATCTTTCTTAACTTCTAATTTAGTTTGAGACCTCCTCATGTTCATAAGTCTTAAAGTTAACTGCCAAAATAGTCAAAGGTGTTTCAAATGTGAATTCTGTTTTACAACGATATTATTTTTTAAACATCAGTGTCCTCCAACGTCCTCCTGTTTCCTGTCGGGGAAAAACATCCTCGAGACAGTGGCGTCTTTATTTTTTCCCCACTGACTTCTGAGTTTTCCTTAACTAGTTTATTTAGTATGCTTGAGGGAACATCTTGTTTGATTAAGATCTTTTTTTCTTTTTTTCTGTTTTTTGAGGGGGGAAGTATTTGTGGTGTGGGAGGTTTGGGGACTGGATCAGTTTGAAGGCAGTGGTGAAGGACTTTCTGTTCATATCCAGAGGATTTTGTTTTGATGTAAATAATCCAAATTCAATATTAATATTTAACTCTTGGAAAAAAAACTGCACGTTTTGTACACTGTATAGAAAACACAACTTCAAATGGAAGTTGTTTATACTGGATCTTTAAAAATGAGAATCTTGACAATGTTAACTTCTGTTTTGCATTGTTTGTACAGGACTCTAGAGATTTCTGAGTTTGGATTGAAACAGCTGATGCTGAATATGGTGTCTTTCACTGAGAACATGCCTGGAACATGTTTTGATAACCAATAACAAAGCTATACTTGGCTGGCTATGAAGTTGACTGTTACATTTAAAAACAAATGTATTTTTTCCTGCATTGTGATAGATTCTTCTAAGCATTTTGAATTGTGTAGATTTCGTACAAAGCATTACAAGCACTACAGTGGAAAAACACTGTGCACATTGCTTACAGGCCTGTAATGTTGTTAATGTAAATACTACATTTTAGAACACTTTTTTTATAGAAAGTTGTTTTCAGGTTTGATGTGTGGTTTTGATAGGTTGGATATTTCATTCACAAATAATCATTTTAGTGTTGCCTTTTTTCCCAATGACCAAAATCCAATGTCTTATGTGTACTGTACACATTAATCTTAGTGTCAGGGATGAGTAAACTTTTCTTAATGCTGGCACACTTTGTACATATAGACTTGTTAACGACACACAAACCTCCATTTACTCACATGTACACGTATACACTTGACTAAAACAATTTTTATATTGTCGGGGAAACAAGTATGGATGCATGTTTTTTGATATATAGATATACACACATATATATATATATATATATATATATATACACAAATACACACAAGGGCTTTTAAAGTGCAAAATTTGACATCTGCAAAGAGGTTCAATCAAAGTAGACTGGATTTCCTGCCAGAGCTAGGCTATGTTTACATTTGCTATAGTATTCTGAAGCCTTCCAATTATGTACTGTCTTGCACTCCCTCACACACGTTAACATCCGTCTGACTTGTGTGACTGCACCGATGGCAACTAGCACTCCCCACTCCATATGAACTGATATTCACACGGACGTGCTGACTGATAAGATGCTCCATCCGTTTCTGACAGCCTATGCTTGAGCGTTGCAGACAATCTCGCTTTCCGCCCTCTCTGACGGCAGAGATGCTCACATTTAATAGGATACCTGCGTTGGCTCAGAGCAAAGGTTTATTTGGGTCTTCTTTTGAGACCTTGGTTTTTTCTGCAATGAGATTTAATGTGTTTTTTTGTGTTTTGATTTGCTTGGTTCAGTTGTAACCTCCATTTAATATACTCTGTCTGAGGTGTTTAACCCCTCTACTTTAGCAGCTACATTACCTTTAATGCCCTTCACAAGCAGGTTGTCTGGTTGAGCATTTGGCATTGATAATCATTTCATGTGATGGACAAACTTATCAAATCTGTAGCCTAATACTTATAAGTGCCCAGTTTGTTTTGCATTCAAGTCATAAGCCACAGACCACTGTAATGCATGGTTGAAGATGATCACACTTGTAATCAGAGGGAATGAATGTGTCATTTTACCTCAATCTAGCAATTAACATCGATGAATAAGGTTCTCATATCACTACATAGATCACTTCTGTATGATCTTATGCAATGTTAAAAATATAAAAACTAACTATGAGATTAAGGGGATAGATCTATATGGTCTTGCATAAGGTAAACTCAATAAAAATGTTGTCATTCATGTGTGTACTGTTTTTTTTTTTTTCCCCCCTTCAGAGATGTTTACCCTGCGGCTCTGCCAGAGTGTAAATTATTTAATGTTTCACTATTTCTATATTCTATAGTAGCCTACACACACTATTAGCTTTTTTTCATATGATCAGTTATCATATTGGACGTGCAGAAGCGGCTGTACACCTGTAGAGACTATAGAAATCCATGAGAACAAATCCCAATGTTTGATAAATAGCGACCTCTTGTGGGAATTTGCTTAAAACGGTTTGATATGGTATAGTTGTCTCTATAAATGCCTGTTTAAATGTAAACGAGAAGAATTTTTGTTAGCATTTTTTTGCACGGTAGAATAAAACAGCGTTTGAAAATGTGTGTTTTACAGCGATGAATCTTAACTTGGATACAATTTAACTCGTGTAATTGTATACATAATGTTATATTATTTGTCAAGCGTAATCGTTTGGGTTAACGGTCTTTGGTCTGGGCAAAGATGTTATATTAGAGAAGATAGAAATCCTTCTGGGTTTACTAAAATGGAACATGTCGCGCTTGGGCATTCATCATGTATGAAATAAAAAATACGTTTAATTTAATATAAATATAAAGA
>NW_023339651.1:13039939-13058760 GCF_004916995.1 Morone saxatilis
TACTTTCACCTTACAAACCCTTGCGTTTTTACATTTTCTGAACAGGTAATGTGAGATAGCCGAAGAGCGCATGCGCGAAGAGTAACAACCGCAAAGCAAAGCTGATCTTCACCAACAACTTAAAGCTGCTTGTGGTGCACGGTGTGCTATCAGTAGAAGCTGTGCTGCTCCCATAAAATGGAAACTAGTAAACAAGTAACCAGTAAAAATTATTTCGGCTGAATTACTGTCAGTTAAAAAGAGTAATAAACGCGCCCCGATATAGCTTCCTAGGGGTACTTAAGCAAAGACGGAAGTAAACGACGGATGACTGTTTCGCTCCGCTGTTTCTGTGTCTGGCTTGAGTCGGAGCGGGTGGTTTTTCAGGAGGGAAACTTTGCAAGGTTTAACGGGATTTGAGCACGATTAATACATTTCGCTTATTTACCAGAGCCAGTGCAGCCATACTGAAAGGTAGGAGCACACCTTGATAAAGGAACGTGTTAATTTTGTCGTGTATTATGATATTTTACCCGCTTCAGTTTGCGCCATTTTCGCTAGTTTGGTAATGCACAAATGTGCGCCTTTTAGCTCTGGCGTTCTTTGTCCCTATTCTTTAATGGATTATGATATGGTTTATTCCTGTTGAATATTTCACATCCCCGCTTGTCATTCCAGAGGGGGTGTTATTAAGCTTGAGAAAAGGGGTTGTGCTCACTTTTCTGTCATACAAAATTGTGTCCAAATCAAGTGCAATTGCGCATTTTTTGTGCTGCATCAGGCCGTGTCAAACGCTAACAGCGCCAGTGGAGATGTAGCACGATTCTGGCGCACATGAGTTAGCTTGTCAAGCTAACCGGCTAGCTTGCTAATGAAATAGCTTTGATAGTCAGTTTGTGGACGTTCGCGTTGACAGCAAGTTTATGGTAAAGCAAAGAACATGAAACAAAATGAAACGTTAATGGCTTCATTTCCCGGGGCCCTCAAGTTGAACAGCAGGCGCAACCGACAGAGAGAGAGAGAGAGAGAGAAGCGTTTGTTTGTAGACATGTCTCTCCACCGGCTAACGATAACTTGGCTAACCCCCTTAGCGAACCAGACATGTAGGTTGAAACGATACTTTAAACGCATTACTGTAAAGGCGGACGGAAACAGGTTAACGCTGCGTCTTAAGTTGTCCGTCTAATATAGAATACAACTCCACTGCTGTAGAGTTAGTAAATACTACGTGGGCAGTGAGTAGTTGCTGCTAGTTGCTGCTGTTTTGTTGCTTTGCCTCGTTGTCGTTGCCTCTGAAGCACCGTTGCTATAGAGATCATTAGACATTCCAATGGAGATTCTTAATTAGAGCTGCTAATTGGCTCTGGACCGGACTGTCAACACCGCGGTGTATTAATTAATACACCTTCAATTAGAGAGGAGGGGCTCATTAGTGTGTGTGTGTGTGTGTGTGTGTGTGTGTTTACGATAAATGTATGTAGGTCCTTTACTGTGTACGCAGGCAGCTTTAGGTGATCACTGCATGGATAATGTCAGGTTTTCACCTTTCTAATACAGCGACATTACTACTTTAGATCACTTTACAGAAGATGATAGTCTTACCGGTCACTGTTTGTAGTTGTATTATCACAGAATCTAGTAGAAAGAGCCCAAACCCCTTGTGTCTGAAAAGCACTCCACAACTCAAAACCATTAAAACTGAACCAAAATGATGCTTCTCTATAACAGTATGCAAGCCTGTGTCTTCGTGCTGTAATATCACTGCTTGGACTGCTTTACAAAGTGTGGGAGGTTATACCATATTGTGCTTGGAGTCATAAAAACTGCCAGAATCTTAAAGAATGGACCAAAACAATAAAGGCTACAACTGCCATTTTTTAAAATGAATATAATTTTGTTTTATTAGTTCATCTTATGTTTTGCTCTATTAGTAATTTGGTTAAAAATGTCTCTGAAAGCATAAAAAAAAATGACTTTCCAAAAACCCAACAAGCCATTGTTTTTTTTTATTGTTTGGTTGGACCGGCAGTCCAAAACCCAAAGATGTTTCATTTACAATTATATAAAGTAGAAAAGAAGCACCAAATCCTTAGAACATCCTTTTCCCCCCTTTTTTTTTATTTATTTTTTTTTATTTTTTATTTTTTTTAATAAATGACTTACCTGATGAGTCATTTCACATCTAAAAACAATTTATTACAAGGTCATTCCAAGGCTATAAACTCCCCCACAAAATCTACAACTTGGTGAATCCCCTCTGCCGAGACAGACCTGATGTCGGGCATGGTTTCATATAATTGACTTGACATTCTCTTTCATTGCAGGAGTCCACGAATCATGTCAGGCATTGCATTGAGCCGGCTTGCCCAGGAGCGCAAGGCATGGCGGAAGGACCATCCTTTTGTAAGTAGTGTCTTATGAGATGCACCTGCTCTGGATTCACTGTGCGGGTCTATTTGAGCTTTCATTATATAGCATCAAGTCCTTTAGTAAACACTGACGTCTTAACTGCTTGTTAACTTGTCTTAACTGTAGCTTTTTGTTCTCCTATTCAATTTTTCAGGGATTTGTTGCTGTACCAACAAAAAACCCAGATGGAACCATGAATCTTATGAATTGGGAATGTGCTATTCCTGGCAAGAAAGGGGTAATGTTGTGTTTCATAGGCTATTTGCATACAGTACAATTTTGCTTTACATACGAACCACTGCTCTGCAGAACACAATGAGCTTTTATAAGACAATGAGTGTAGCAGATGCAAAAGAGCATGCCTGGTTTTAAAGCTGTATTACATAATACAACTAGTATGTTACCAATAAGTGTACTGAGACATATTTTCAGGAATGTTTTGGGGGAACCTTGTGTGATATGTTTAATGGTTACTTTCTGTTAAGAAGCTGATCTAATGGTATTGTGTCTCCTTAGACTCCATGGGAAGGAGGCCTGTTCAAACTGCGCATGTTGTTCAAGGATGACTATCCTTCTTCACCTCCAAAATGTGAGTTACTGTGTCTGACGTGTGTTCGGCATAAACAGAACTGTTATTGTGATTACTACACACACTGTTATTAAGCTTTGTATGCATTATTCAGTCAGTAGATGAGCTTGATAACACACACTACACAGAAAATAAGCTACATCTGGAATGTAAAGTCAGGTGTACACCACAGTACATGTCTACCTTTGATGGCATTTTTAGTACCAGGCATAATTTCTGTCTTGACACCTCACTCAGATCGCCTACATAAACCTAGGTGTTTTGTTTGAAACTCGACTATTGGTAGAATAAGCTGTGTGGTATGACACTTCAGAGCGGGACTTGCAGTGATCTTTTCAGCGTCATTCCACGAACCTGAGACACTTCATCATGAACCCTGCATCATTTCAAAAAGGAGGAAGAAAACTCAAGTTAAGTGTTTCAATACTAGGCGTATTGAGGCAAAACTCCTGGAAAATGATTTCTTAAGAGTCGGAACCGTGCACTGTGCTGCGACAATGCTGCCGTACAGAGCAGCAACAGTAGTGTCGTCCGATTAAGTATTGATAAAAGCAAAACAGTGCGACCAACTGCTGTGGCAAGCCTACTGCCAATGTATTCATTCTCAAAACTCAAAACTCTAATTCTGAATAAAATGATGTCCAATTAAAACCCCTTATCATCCAATAGGCACATGGCCAAACTGAATCATAAAGCTCTTCCAACCTGTTGAAGTATCCTTGCAATGAAGAGTAGTATAATATATAGCCAAGGACTAACTTCTGAACACTGCAGAGGTTGTTGAAGCTGATCTAAAAGCAACAGACAGTCCACTCACTACTACATACTACTCTTCTGGGACTTGATATTCATTCATGTAAGGAGACATTTTAATTATATCCATTGCAGTTCACAAGATATGAGGTTGATGATAGTTGGTGCTCTCACACATGCATCCTTTTCTGATCTTTTTACAGTACTGTACAGCCAGTAAAGATTTTTAGCGCTGATACAGCTATGGTGCTAAAAGAGTTGTGACAATTCATAGCATACTGGCCTATCACCCCTGTTAGTCACATACAGTGTTGGGGCACTGTGACACCTGATGTTTCTAATATCTAGCAACAGGGGTGGTGTCGTCTGAATGTCACATTAGAATAACATTAAGCCTTTGCTCGTGTGAACAACAGAAGCTGCTGCCTGTAGTGGAACAGTTCACCCAGTGTATGGTGTGAAAAAGCCTAGTGACATTTGTGGGTTTTGTTCATCTTGTCTTGACATTTGTAATGGATCCGAAACATAAGTGCACTTATGTGTGTGTTTCAGGTAAATTTGAGCCTCCGCTCTTTCATCCAAATGTGTATCCATCAGGCACAGTATGCCTATCTATTCTAGAGGAGGACAAGGACTGGAGACCAGCCATCACAATAAAGCAGGTTTGCATTGCCAGGCATACCTCATTTACATTACAGGGATTTCCCCAAAAAACAACCTTTGGTGTCTTACTGTGTGTCTAAATTTGTGTTGTTAAAGTAATTTATTCTCAGTTATCTTGGTATAGTTATTTGAAACTTAGGTGATCTGGTATATTTAAAGTGTATGTTTTCTGATATTCTAATTTAAATGTATAAAATATCCTTCAATGAGATCTAACCCAAATAAGAGCTCACGCAACTGACTGAGAACCTGATTATTTTTTTTTATTTTTTTTATTTGTCTGATTGGTTTATTTATCCTACAGATCTTATTAGGTATCCAGGAACTCCTAAATGAACCAAATATCCAGGATCCAGCCCAAGCAGAGGCTTACACAATCTACTGGTGAGTGACACTGGATCTCATCTTTTTCATCTCTTCAGATATGATGAATGAATGTAAAATTGCTAAAAGTGACGTGTCTGAAAAAGGCAAAGCAGTCCGTTACTGATTTCCTGTGTACAGTGGCAAGTTATACTTGCATTGTAATAACATAGTTTTCCACTACATGGTTCTGCTCGGCTCGACTCTACTCGCTTTCGGTACCTCCAGTTTGTTTTCCACTGCAGATAGTGTCCACTCAATGTCGGCGGAGCCAATTGTCATAGCAACGCTATTCCAGCAGTTAGGAAACACACAGAGCTTTACTTTGGTCTATGAGAAGCTTTTATTCACTGACGGACTGTAACCTACACTGTGAATCTACTGCCAGATAGACAACTTCACGCTCGACTTTTCCTCTGCACTACTCGCTTTCACTGTCACACTCACTCGCTACGCTACTCTGGCCAATAAGTGGTCTGCAGTGCTTTCACGTCACCTTTTTAGTTTTGGCTCAGCTCACTTGGATACCAAAAAGGGTACTAGGTA
This sequence comes from Morone saxatilis, assembly GCF_004916995.1. Classification (NCBI taxonomy): domain Eukaryota; kingdom Metazoa; phylum Chordata; class Actinopteri; family Moronidae; genus Morone; species Morone saxatilis. Next base: position 13,045,242 of record NW_023339651.1, read on the forward strand.
ATATCCACAATGGAAAACCAAAAAAGAGCAAGTCGAGCTATATCTTTCAGTGGAAAAGCAGCTTTTAAGGTATTCAAATATTTAAAAAAATAAATAAATAAATTTTAATTGTTCTCTTGACTAATGCATCAGTATTGTCAACTTTGGGCAGAGACCTTGTAAAGTTCCTATAGCTAAAGCAACACTACAAAACCTTGAAGTAGAAATTGTTTCGGACCCACTCTTCTTTCTTGGATTTTGTTTTGTTGTGTGCACTGTAGCTTAAGTAAATCTATACGGTCCAGAAATCTCTGTGGCTCAAAACAAGGTATTGATAACATGACCTAACTGTATCATTAGTTTAGCCATTGTAGTAGGTTGATTTCTATTTGACACTGAAATGTTTTTTCTCCTTAACTTACGTCCTTACATTGCTAACTAGTCATTTTAGCAAACCAGCTCCTGACTGATGACACAAATGTGACTGCAAGACCTGGATGATAGTGATCAATAGCACAGGCTTCTTTTAAATCTTTAAAACGTGCACTTAAAGAGTTCTGAAGAATAAACTGTAGCAATCAAAGTAGAAGCACAGTCAGGGACCTCATGTCCTGTGAGTGTGAGTTTGTGTGTGTGTCAATCCTAAATGATGGCGTTAAGCTTGTGTGATGATGGTATGAGTACAAAATTACAATAATAATTCTTAATGTGACTGTTATAAACCTAAAATTGGTGACAGTAAATCTGACAGCAGAGAGATCTGAGAGGAGTCCTGCATTTTCTACCATGTCATTTTGGTCAAAATAGGATTCTTTACCTCGTGTCTCTGATTATGTTTTTTTTTATTATTTTTTTTTTTATCCCTTTTCCAGCCAAAACAGAGTAGAATATGAAAAAAGAGTTCGAGCACAAGCCAAAAAATTCTCCCCCTCGTAAGGGCGAAGACTCCTCCGCTGCGGCAGAAGGAATGGGTTTAACAAGAATCACCTCCCCGCTCAGTCTCTCAATGAATGTGCTCCTCTCACATCAGGACTTGCTTAAAGACTTCTATTTAAACTCCAGACATTCTGTGCCATCCGTTCTCCTTTGACCTGTCATTTTTTGTTCTTAATTGCCAGTTGGCGCATAATGCTGGGAGGGGATGGGTGCTTCAGCACCCTGGTCATTTCTTTTTAAACATTAATTGTCTTATGTGGTGCAAGGGACACAGCTCGGTACAGTTTCATCAACTCCATGCAAGCTGGCTGTCAACAATGTTCAAAGAAGAAAATGTCTTTGTTTTATTTTGCTCTTTCACAGGGTCTATTCCTTTATGTTTCCCCCTTTATTTTCCATAAATTTAATGTAAAAATAGCTTATTTCATTGTCAGTATTTCAACTGCTGTATAATGAATGGCACTTTTATACTGTTGTATCTCACTAGTGTCTCTAGATGGCTCTGTCTAATTCTCTTTCCCAGGTTTTCTATTCAGCATGCTGTAATATATGATAGAATCTGCTGCCTTGGCTGTCTTTTTGTTATTCAGAGTGTTTGCTATGGAATAAATAAAAATGGCCATGATGACTGAGGCAGGTAGGCTTACTTCTGTATCAGACTTTAAGGTTATATGGTGCTTTGTTCATGTATGTGTTGGCGTAAATAAAACTTTCTACAAAAACATTGGATTTTCTTTATTAAATGAGTAACATATACACAAGATTTCAGAAACAACGCAAACTTCAGTCAAGAAAATGGTCAAAATGAATTTTTCTTAACTGTGGAATGTACTTTGTACTGTTTCTTTAAACAATTTATTCATGTGATGCAAGCAAAAGGCTATGCAATTATTATTATAATTGACTATGCATAATGCTGTGGGAGCATTTTACAATAATGTTCTCCCTAAATAATATAAAGAAGAATTTACTGTAGTTATTTTAGCTTGAAGCAGTTGTTTTGAAGCCTTACATTCATCTTTGTAAATGTGCGTAGTTGAACTTTTAGGCCCAACCGTATTTAAAGTTCAACTTAACAGTATTTTACCCTCCAGTTACTACATACAAACACAGCGGCCTATGCTTCAGTGGCATCCACTCTGATCATCCCTGTTGAGCAGGATTTTGTTGACAGGCTCCCGTCGTTCCCTGCTGTGACGGGACTAGACTGCTGGAAGGCGCTCAGGGTGCAGTACTCGTTGCAGTAAAAGGGAGGGTCCCTCTCCAGGGATGTGTGGCTGCAGAGCCAGCACCCGGAGTCTCCTTCAGTAGGGCTCCCTGGCTGTGAGCTCCCTGGAGTTGACGGTGGAACCATGGTGCTTACTGCGTATGGGATGCCCAGGAGAGAGGTATCACAGCCTGGGTCAATTATATTGCTGTATGTGCTGTTCTCCATTAACTGCTGGGGAAACTGGCTCTGGCACTCTTCCTCCTGGATATCTGCACACTTGCTTAGCGTGTCAATTTGGAGCGTTTCCTCTGCCTTCAGCATTTTTGATGTGTTTTCTTGAGTAACCACCCAGCTCTGTAATTACAGTCATGTTAAGGAACATTTCTCATGAGATCAATGTCAGTATTTTATATAACAAGCAAAACTTACCTTGAAATCTCCGTGGCAGTCACTGTACAGGGTGTGGAAATAGGGTGCTGGAGTTGGGATGAAGGTGCTTTGCCTCCACCTGTAAATGTGAAGAATATAAAGATAATATTTAGTGGATATTGCTTGTAGGAAACAGCATTTGCTATACTGTGATTTGGCATTCATTGAGGAGTAAAACGCTGGAGGAGGAACTTACTTTAAAACTGGAGCATAGCACAAAAGTAAGAGAAGTGGCACCGTCACACACAAGGGGATGAACACCTTACCCAGACCGGAAACATATGTGTTGGATGGGGGATCTGTATGGACTAACATACAGTAGAAAATATTATTTTTAAAAAGGCAAAGGAAGGGATTTTATACACATGGATCAAAGAATTTACATTAGCTGCTTTCTCAACAAGTTGCCTTTAACATGACATTTCTCTCGATGAAGCTTAGATCAGCTGGAGGAGACTCACCATTCATCTTACTCTTCCAGTGAACCTCAGAGGACCAGTGACTCCACTCTCCCTTGTAAAAAGCCATATTAGGACTGGACCGCACTCTGGCAGCGTACTCTGTGCCTGGCACAAATTTAGGATCATCCACAGAATAATTCTTACTGTCTATGTTAATTTCATGGAATTTCACCTGGAAGAAATAAAGCATGTACATTATTCAGTTGGATAGAGCTGTAGATAGTATAATAGGTGGTATAATGTATGGTAAGAAAATAATTAATGTGTACTACAAAGATTCTGACTGTTTTAGGAGGTGGGTTTTAAGGTGCTGTCAGTTATTTCCAACATTATACAAATCCTGTTATGACTTTTTACACTGCAAATATTTTGACATGCCACCATAGAAGGAAAAGCCCAGATGTAATAATAGTGCTAGATTGACCCAGGAGCCCCCAAAAGTCCCTGCTTCATTGGGTGTCAACCGAGCCATAATTGTTAGTTAAACGTGCACTTTTCTTACTCTAACAAGCGTCTGTGGTGGAAAAGACAAATAAAGTCACAGTTTCACCCACAGACCGACACCACTCTGATCTGATGGCCACATTGGCCACTGATGAAGTTACTTATTTCAAGAAGCAACTCTGAGCAGTCACAAGAAGAGTTCCAGAAAATGGAAAATTACTTTCTGAAATCTGTTAAATTATTGACAGTAGTTTGGTCAGTCAAATGCACCAGTAATGGTCACATTATTCATCATTTTACAGTTGAAATACATTTCTCACTTTCCATTGATTTGCAATTGATTTACCACCAAAAGGCCAAAACTGTTGCACAAAAGGCAGGTTTTATTCTCTTATCCCCACCAACAAAGAGTGCTTGTTTAACATTGAACCTTACATTTTGTTTGTCTCCTCTTTGGTAGTAATAGAGTTGATACTTCAGGTTTTCACCCAGAGTGATGAAATCATAGTCCTCGTAGGTACTTTTCCAGATGAAGTGCCATTGACTTGACTTGTGGCTGACTGTGAGGCAGCACGGTGCGTTTGGTTTAACTGATAAGAGGACACAAACACGCACCAACACCAGGTTTTTAAAAAGACAGACGTGTATATTTTATAGGAATATATGTGAATGTGTTGTGGGTGTTCCTTACTGTATTCCACAGGTGTATATTCATCATCTAGCATATCGCAGATTTTAGACCCATCATTTTGGTTGTGACAAAGTAAGATTTTATAGATGTCTAGATCGTCAAAGGGACTGGATGTTTTAACAGAACAGAAGTAATCCTCATTGATGTTTGTCAGCTTGCACTCAAACTCCTCTCTGCACAATAAGGAGAGGAGAAACACTAATGAAACAACATCACATTTAAGGCCGACAATGAATAATATGTGCCAGTAAAAAAAAAGGGGCCTCACTCGTAATATGTTATAGTGAGCCAGTAGAAGCCGTTGGTGTCTGAGGTGTTCCCTGATGGAGGGATGCTCAGGGAGCAGTTGATGGTGTACAGGTAATCATTCACACAGTGCAGATTGTAGTCCACACCTAAAAAAATATACAAGCAATGTTTGATTTTAAATGCATCAGGAGTCAAAACGTGTCAAGTTTAACCCAGACTGTCACTGTACTACTTATCATACCACTTGAACTTATGGTGCACCGCTTCGTGAGGATTTATACACTGTTATGTTACTTAATGCTTAGTTAGTTGATGCTAAAAGTATTTATTAATGCTTTAGAGATCCATAACAAACCATTATACACGCGAACATTTTGTAAAAAAAAAGTGAGCCTTTACATTTTAAATATATTCGTTTTTTTCCTTTTGTTTGATTTCCCATAGAGTCCAAGAACTCAGTCAAGAACAAGCACTCACATGCCCATCTGTATATTTAAAGTGTGTAATTGTTTCTTCTGCCCATACTAGAGATTCCTTCTTAAAGCAAATTCAGTGAAAGATGAAAATGAGAGAAATGAGAAAAAAACTTTACAATCCTAAACTCAAATGTGGCCATATTCCAAACTAACATTGTTTTTAGTGACTATAATAAGACTTTAATTCAGGAAGATGCCCACTTGATTCGTCTAAGTCGGACTGCTGAAGCTTAATATTGAATAGCTATAGGAGGGGATGTCTTTGGAGCTAATTTGGACACAGGGAACAATTACAGTGACCAATATGCAGATTTTCCCCAGAAGATCGAAGGTCAAATAAGCCATAGCTGAGGTCCTAATTAGAATGAGTTAAACAGATGACACATGCTATAAGTAGCTCATTCAAACTTCTAGTGTATGTATTATATTTAGTTTTTAAAGCATCTTACATTTTACAAGAGTCTGTCATACAGTCAGTAATTTGGCAATTTAGGTACAATCTAAGCAACCTTGATGAGCATTTACATGTTTTATCTGTAGACAGACATCATTTTCTTTCATAGAAAATACTGGCAGAGACATAACCTGTGACAGGATTTCCGTGCAGACAGACAATGCTGGTAGATGCGAGCAGAAACAGGGTCATCAGCTTCAGCTTCAGCCTCGGTGGAGAGCACCAATCCATCACACCGGGTGGTCCAGACATCACCTCGGCGCAGAGAGGTCTTGATTAAGTCATGTTGCCCGAAAGGTCTTGTGAAAACTGTATTTAATGTAAACTGAGAAAGGGAGGTGTAAGTCAGTGTTTTCACACTGATTGCTATCTGTCACTTGTGGGAGAGGATATGCTTTTTTAAGAGAGCAGTTGTAAAATGGAAAGCATGTGAAAGGGGTTAGGCTTGAGTCCCACGTGACAACCACATAATCTATCATACTCTGCACTGACTTTGGTATGTCTTTTTCATAAAATTTAGTTAAACAATAGATCACCAGACCCCATTTTTAATTGCTTTAAAACCCAATTGATTATAAAATCTGAAATGCTTTGGGTCTGGTAATGTTTCACCCTGATGCTGAGTGACACACAGTGAACCTAGAACAGTCCTTGAGTTGTATTCACTTCTGGTAAGCTACTGTAAAGTTAAAAAGACATTTACCTCATCACATGAGCACTGTGGTGAGGTTCGTTCTGGTTGATAAGTCGATAAGTCACCAAAATACACACATAGGTGAAACTCACACAATAACAAACATAAATTAACTTCTCTTTAAAACTTTACATACACAATTTGCACTGTACACACTGCATGGTGCATTGGACTCGGCACTTGGACACACAACTGATTCTATTTTAGATTGCCTTATATCTTTGTCTATTTTTACCACGATGAAGACACATTAGTGTCAGATGTCATTAGTGTCAAAAGTTAGCCAGTGTAATTCGGTCCCTTTTTACCCCTTAAATTGGATACCACTAAATATATTGTTCATATGTTATGGTTCATATTGTACATCAATTATCTTTTCACTGTCATTTATATTATTATTTTTAGCAGAAATAAAGATTGCCCTTCACTAATCCAGAGATATCTATTTCAAATAAGTGGCACTGTTTATGCACTGAACAGACAAAACACATCTTTAAATCTAGATGGAGCATCCTGCGATTGCAATATATCAATTATTGTGCAACTTACCAGAGTGTTGTGCAATGCATTGAGCAGTACCAGCTGAACGTAGGCTGTGTGTTGTGGTGATTCTGTAAAAGATACGAGCTGACAGTGTCTTCCTCTGAGGTGATTTTGTTGCTGTATGTAAACTAGTGGTTCTCAAACATTTTCTCACCCCACAATTTTTAGCAATCATTAACAGTTTGAGGTGAACCAAAACCAATTTTATTGAAATGAAGGTAAGCACAAAAACATCAGCAAACTCTGTTTATTTTTCCTCCATAAATCATATTCATTCAACATTGCTCCACTTGATATCTTTCCCCTGGACATCCATAACCTACCTGCAGTGGCTCGGCGAGAATCACTGCTGTAAACATACTAACTTACACACCAGTAGTGTAGCCTATGTGTGTCTCAATGTGTTAGGTCGTACATACAATAGTGCATGAAGTAATCTGCAACAGAATCAAAAGGAAGTCATCTTCAGCAGGCTAACACAGTTCACTTTTGTTTAATTGAACTGGCATACACACACTCTGTTGTTTGTTTTCAGTTTGATTTGTATTTAAATGCATTTTGCTGTTCATTAGTGGTCCAAAGGGGGTATGGTAAAGTAAAGGTCAACTTTATCATTTGTTGCAGCAAGTACTAGCAAAGGTTGAAAGTTAAGAAGACGATACACTCAAGGCTCCATTATTTAAAATATAACTTGAAGAGCATTTGAACAGGAAACAAGTACACCGTATTACCATGCAGTTAGTCGTGTCAATATGATAACAGAGGTTACGGTTTAATTTGGGGCTTTTTGCCATCAAAAATATCTGTGCAGTTCTGATCACCTTTTTTTACCACAGAGCATAACAGAGGCCTATTTCTATTTATTGAAACTGAAATTACTTTCTGTCCCCCCATGAGAAGCAGTGTGAACGTGCTTGAGATCAGCAATGAAATTCTTGTGAGAAGGGAACATCTTCAAGTCTTTATATTGTGCAAGATAGAAACCCTGATCTCTCCCTCTATCTGCAACTTGTTGCAGTTCCGCAACATCTGATAAAAGTTTTTTTCAGTTTTTAAGTGCTTTGATAAAAATGCTTCCTTCTTTGTGATAAAGACTCTTAACACGATAGCAAACAGCTAGATAACTTTTGGCCGGAAAATAACACGTAATCTGACTGGTGAAGATCTGATGGGATGATTCTGGAAGGATAAAATTGTGTTGGAAAATCTCCTGCCGCTTAAGATTGTGATTGTTCAACGAGTAGACATTAAAGTACACACAGTACAGATCTATATTTCTGTTTAAAATGGGAAAAAAAACATTCACAAACATGCAAACCATGTATTATTATCATTTAATATTTCACTGGTAGTGTTTAAACAGTTGTCCCCAATATTTTAATTGCACAAGTAATTTACATATCTGGCAAATATAAAAAGAAAGACCATTAAATTAACATGTACTAACTTAAACGACTGTTCTTCCACTTCAATATAAAACCAGTGGTACAATAATACTGGACCTATAAAACAAGTCTAAGTCTGTGGCATTCTTTTGTACACAAAGTGTTACAATGCACCAGGATACAAACCATGAAAAATGACCCTGTGGAAAATCATGGGTATAGCTTTAATTTAAACCGTAAGTTTCTATCTAGATTATCTATCTAGTTAAGCATTTGAGGCACACCAGCATGGGTCACTCACAGGCCAGTTTGCCATCAAAAGATGACAAGGTGATGGCAAAGGCTTGCAGGGCACACATGGGGAAACTGTAATCCATAGAGAAGACGTCCTCCGCTACACGGCCAAACTGCATCACTATGTAATCCTCTGTAAAAATCAGCAGCGAGGGGGGCAGAAAGAGAGGACACGGTGATGTTAGGAATGAAAACAAGACAGCCATTTTCATTGTGTTTGCTGACTGAAGATGAGAGAAACAAGTCAGTCACATCTTACCATTGTCAGGGTGGATGATCTGGAAGTTCTTGACAGAGGCCTGGGTGACACGTCCGTGGAAGTTAAGCACGTACGACTGAGTCTGTTCATTCCAGCTCGGGGATTTGTTCACCAGGGTGACCAGTTTGTCTGTGTTGCTGTTCGCATGGCGGGCCAGTAGAGTCTCAAGTTCCTATAATAAGGCAAAAATGTCAGTATTTTCACACTATCCACACATTATATGTCACACGTATTCTTCATCATCACAGGGTTTAAAAACTGAGGATTACTTTATCAAACGTACAGTTTTCGGACGAATGGACACTCTTTCATCGTTCTCCAACATACCGGGGATGATCACCGTCATTTTCCTGGGACCCTTAAACCCCAGCACATTTGTCTCCTGGAACACAAAAAGCCAGTTGTATTAGAGGTTTTTATCTCTTCATATGCTGTGTTAAGTGGGATATTAAGTGTACCGAGTAAAGTTGAACTCACATAGCAAATTGCTGCCAGCTCTTGCCGCACTGACTCACACTCTTTGATGAAAGGCTTTTTCTCTGGGTTTTCACCTCCATCATAGACTGTAAACTTTGTACCAAGAACATTGGACCTGAAATAAAAAAAAAAAAGAAGTCTCATCAGATACATCATATGAAATCTGTCAAGGTAGGAGGTGAAAGGTTTGTGGAATGAAGAAACATAGCCATGGGGTGCATTCACTTCCATGTAAAATGATTGCTTCCACAAATCAAATAGGTATTACAAAAATGCCAAATTAAAAAATAAAAAAGGAAAAATTGGGTTTTTGCTATGTATTGCCTTCAGCATGAAGTGTGTCCTACAATTAACTACAGCATGAAAACTGTAGGTGGAGAAAGTTTAATTTATAAATGTAAATTAAACTTTCATTGCCTGTTCATTTACAGTGCTGAATCATGGAAGTGAAAACTTAGAAAGGTCTGAAGCAATTATGGCAACACTTTCTTTTATAGCCTCCTTTTCACAGCAGACGTTTTTACTTGCCATAGCAGAAAACACACAGGTGTCACTAATAACATTAACAATGACTCTGCTCCATGTGGGTGTCCCAGTAGCCATTAGGCACAAAACCAGAGCCCGGACATTGGGACACTTCAATGGAACACAGCTTTTATTAAGGTTATTATTTTTCTTGCTATGACATGTCAAAATGTCTGCCAGAAATAAGTACTTCAGGTCCAGGTTTGAGAGTCACTTGTTTAGCATTATGAAGTGCATTTCTGAATGTTATCTAAAGGAGTTCTGAATTACCGCCCCAAGGTTGTGTTACTGACTAAGAAGTGTAATAATAATGTATGTAGTGAATACTTGATTGGGATTTGATAAAAGGTATAAAGTGTATTTTCTGGCACAACTGATGATAGATATGTATCATTCCAGTGAATATACATTACACATGTACTTGTTTACAATGTAAAAATGGATTCTTGTAGAGTATAGCTAAACAAAACGTCGCGCTCACACAATCACCATTAGCTAGGCGCACTGCAAAACGTTGTTTGCAGTCACGTTATTCCGATGATGCTCAAAATTGAGAATGAGGCAGGGAAAGGCAGAATGGATGAGATGGAAAGATGAAAGCACATACTGTGCTAGTTATTGTGAACTCATTGTGTTGTCCCAGTCAACATGTGTGTGATATCTGGAATCAGTCAGTTCATTCTTAAATTACGGCTCCCCTTCTGTAGCTGAGTTATGATGTTGAATAATGGCCAATAACACTGTGATCTTATCATGTCACATTGAAGTTGACCTTTGACCTTTTGGGTAATAAAGTGTCATCACTTCATCGCTGTATACTGTTAAATATCTGTGTGAAATTTTGTCATAATTACCACATCAGTTCTTGAGTTTGTCAAGGTCATTTTGAGATCACAGTGACTTTTGACTCAAAAGTGTCAGCAGTTCATTGTCCAACCAATAGAGTGCTTGCAGGGGTGACGTATTTTTGTAGTTAGCATCGCCAACGAAAAGCCAATGAAAAAAAAACTGAAGCAGGAAATAAGCTCTGTGGTGAACAAAGGTTTATGATACTCACATAGTTTGTTCAGCAAGTTAATATTCACAAGATTTTTGAAGCATAACTGATTGCCAGAGGTAAAACGCTAACGTTAGGCTATAGACAAACAACCCCACGGTCGCATGACTTCAGTGTCACCACTACTAAACTTCTAACTTGTAAACTGTGTAATTAAAATCTACAAGTTGGGAAGTTTGAGCTAGAATATTTTGCAAGAGTGCGAATATAAACATAATGAGGCTGTAAAGGCTGACAGGTAAGAAGATAAGTCTCCGTGTTCAGCATACTGATGTTTAATGTCACAGAAAACCTTGGGAAGTCTCATTTAGTCACTTGTTAGCAATCACCTTTTCTAATAAACGTAGAGGCTTCAAAATTCACACTTTCACATTTTATTTTGTACAAAACGTGAATATCTCTTGTGTTAACCAAAGACCTTATTTCAGGCATTGCGACAAAAACCCATAGACTTCGAGGCAGGAGCTACAATGCTACCTCAGTTCCGGCTTTTAGGACTCATTCCTGCGGGACTCTATTGTAAAAAGAGGTGGAGGCATAAAGATAGCAGATAATTCACAAAAAAGAGGAGCCGTGGAAACCTTTAACTGAAGTGACAACATGAAAATGGAGCCTTTGAGTAAAGGAAAAAAATGTAAATGAAATCAGGACAAAATGATTTGGTTTAGTATTCTTTCACAAGGTAGAAATAAAAGAGTCATACCGTAGTTTTCCAATGTAGCAGTTTGTGTCTCTGGACAGGTTTGTGGGGTCAGTGGAGATGAGATAGTTGGATGTTTTGCACTTCTTCCTTTTTCTGCCTGCCATTAGAAACACCTTAGTGACGGCACAATGAAAAACAAATGTCAGAACAGACAGAGACAGACTAGAACTACCACCCCTGTGCACATTGATAGCTTTACAGTTTTGCCAACCCTTTTGCCGTCCTCTTTCTCCATGTGGAGGTAGTAAGTCGGGTAAATGCCCTTCTCCATGCCCCTCCTGTCCCTGGTGACCCTGCACTGGATCGTCACATCTCTGGGTGCCGGACGCAAAGTAAACTTCTCAAGATCCTCCACTGACATCGGAGAGGATGACTGAAATGAGAAAATCTAATTTTATATGCTCTCTGTAACAAATCCAAATAGGTTTTTAAGTTTCAAAACAGTTGTTAATGTCTCACTCTTTCATTAGATTCACTGCCTGAAGATGAACCCTTCCTGTAGTTGGAGTTAAGGGAGGCGAGACTCGGCGTAGTTTTCTCTGCTTTGGTTGTCTTTTTCTCCTTTTTCTCCTTTTCCTGGGTTTCCTCGTCTTTGCTGTCGTCACTTATTTGGCACCTGGCTGTGGAGATAACACGCGGCATTAATCTCAACTTTAACTTATCGTCAATCATAAAATGCACTAGGCCACACTGTTGCTTACATGTGTCGAGTTGTTTTTTCCTCTTAGGCGTTTGAGTGACAGGCCTCTGGGACCCGTCTTCCTCTTCATCGTCACTTTCATCAAGTTTATTCTTCTTTGGACTTGCCACCTCCACCACTGACTCTGTCTCCTGGGTTGGAGGCTCCAGTAAGTGCTTCTCTGTAAAGGATGTGTTAATGTTAAAGCTTAATCTTGAACACTGTGAGGCAGTTTTTTTCCTCCTTATACACAACACACATAGGATCTCATGCATAGTACTGATGTGTTAATGATACATTGATGTTACTTTTACGCTCTTGTTTGGTTGTCTTATTTGTCTTCTGTGGGTCTTCAGATTCTTTCACTTTGTCTTTCTTTTTTGTTTTCTTCTCCTTTTTCTCCTTGTCTTTTTCCTTCTCCGTCTCCTGTTCATCATTCTGTTCCGTCTCTGAAAAAGCAGTGAGTTTCTGATGAATTATTTATTAAAGCAAAGTGCTTCTTAGCATTACACATGCATGCATGAAAACACAGAACATGCACAAACACATGCAGAGCCCCAGACCACGCTGAAACACATTCTCATTAGAATAAACTCACGTTTGGCTTTTTCTTTCTTCAGCTCTTTCTTCTTTGTCTTTTTTCCCTCCACCTGAGCATCATTCTCCGCTTCACACTTCACCTCAGCCTCTTTGTCAATCTCCAAGTCCATTCTCTTGGGAGTGACGGGCTTCTCTGAAGGCATCTCATCTGACATCATGTTTGCTGTCATGTCACATTCACCCAACGTGATCTCGTCCAATGGATTATCATGGGCATGTTCAACTTGATCTCCAGGAAAAGAAACAACAACTTGTATTTAATATTTTTAAAGAAACTGGGCATTATTTTGCTTTGGAATTAGATTTTCTATTTAAAAAGTCTAAAGTTGTTTTAATTATCTGTTATTCTAATACTAACCACTCAGGGATGTGTTGCTCAGGGACTGGCTGATCAATAGAGGTGTTTCATCGGAGCGGGAAGCTTTGTGCTTTCGGTTCTTTTGGCGCGTATCCCGATTGGCTACCACCATTTGAGAATCAGCCCTCTTCTTTTGCTGCTTTTTAATCAAAAGGGTACGCTGTGGGAGAATTGAAAACTGTCAACAGTGTCTCCACGCAATGTTCATAAGTGGGGATAAAACTAGAAGAAAGAAAATAGTGCATCTTATCTCTTTACATTCAGCACAGTGATATCTTTCATTGTTTTTCCTCTCAAAAAACTTTAACTAGCTCCACTCCAGAAAATACTTTCTTTATGTACAATTTTCTCACTTTCAATGTTCGATCTACATATAACAACTAAACTCAACTGACCCTGAGCCATGGGTATTATAAGCTATTATTATAACATTATATTCTATTATTTAACCAAGACAGCAACCAGGCAGACAACGTTTTGGAACGGTTACCAGGGATAATTCATATGTTTATCTGTAATATATTGGTTTTAGTGTTTTATTAAATTCTAGACACTGATGATCAAGATGATCAAACAACTGATCCTGGATGCAAGATTTTAAATGCAGGTTCCCATA
>NW_023339651.1:13058830-13060901 GCF_004916995.1 Morone saxatilis
CTGATTATCTGCTGATCTTTCTGATAAAAGTTATTTATGTAGCTCACACACTGTACTAAACAAGTCTGTGACTTAATGTTGGGCAGTAGCTCCAAACAGCAGGTGGTTCTGACACAGGTAGCCATGACCTCATGAGACTCAAGAAAGCTTTATTTGTTGCTGCCTCATTTTTAATTAGCTAATTAAAACATATGTTCCAGTTTTTGCTACACTACACTGCACGGACTATGATGATTACCCTACATATAGGTTTTATATAAAGGAACTGAGCTAAAAAGCTACTCTATCAGCTTGAAAGCATCATTGTAAGCTATTTGAAGTGCGCTGTGATTCTTGTACCAGTTTAAAATAAAGCAAAACATAAATGGGGTTATTCATGTGTAAATGACATCAAATAATCCTTGTTTCTTTACCTGGTTGTCCAGCTTTTGTTGACGCATATCAGGGTCCTCCATGTCTGAGTAAAGACTCACTGCTAATTACAAAGTAGATAATTAAGGACGTTTAAAAACAACAGATGAAATCCAGCATCAAAGTTCAATGAGAGAAATTGTTCAGTTTCCAAAATAAAAGAGCATTTAAATATGAAAACGGGTGTTTGACTGTGCCACCCTGCTCCATCTGACAGTCTGTCCACCTGCATGTAGCAGAAGGCAAAGTGGATTAAAGGGGGATAATGTTCTTAAACTGCACTGCACAGCTCAGTCAGTGTGGACAAGCAGTCTCGGGGGCAAGGCGAGCTTTTCCATGGCTGCTCTATGGAGATGCTAAGGCATAATGTTACAGCTGAAATGTGAGACAAGAGAAGCGGGGAGGTGATGCCCTGCTCCTGTCCTTTCACTACATCACTTACCCAGGCGTAAACAGTCCAACACGGAAGTCGCAGCAGTGACCACAAATTGCCCCAAAGCCTCCGAGTATTACCCAACGCGCCTCACTTGGCCCAGCCGACACACAGCACACATCCCCCCCCCCAGAGTGCCGTTAAATGACCAAGAGCGTCCCAGAAAGCATCAACACAAGCAGACACTGGCCATTAGCGGGACACTCGGGCAGGTTTATCTCGTTGCCATGGATACGGCTGCCATGCAGCGGCGATGGAGAGCCGTGAAATGAGAGCCAACAACTCGTTTATTTAGATAATATATCGTTCAGGTCTTTATTAGTTGGTTCATTTGTCTTTGTGTGTGTGTGTAGCAGTGCTTTCTCACCGTTTTGGTACACTGACGCTTGTTTGCAGTTTTTACTTATATTTAATAGCCTGGTTTGTTTGGTTGCATTGTGGTTTGTCGTCCATTGTCATTATTATTAGTATTTGTTTATGGATTTTATATGTGTTTAATATTTTTATAAATCTACAAATGCGTATACAGTACTTTTTGTTCTTTGGCCTAATACACAAAGTTCAATCAGTAGTGGTAATACAGTGGTATAGTCTAGTTTAGCTGCACAATATGGTCTAGTCACAGTAATAGTTGTATGTATTAGAAACAGTGAAAGTCATATTATTGCCAGTTGACTCAAAAAGACAATTTTCGACTTCCAAATGAAATTAAATAAAAAATAACCATCTATAAGTGATTATGACATTTCAGTTTTATTTGTTTATTTTTTAAATGATTTGTACTAAGCTATATGTTATTCTATCATTAGGGTGGGTAGTTCTGTGTTTTAGGTCTATAATCAATAAAATAAAATATGAGTGATGCCTAGCGGACATTTCAATTTGTTTTTCTTTCTTTTTTTCTTTCTTTTCTTTATTTCATCAGGGTTTTACATTATATATATTAATATAGGTGTTTTTAAACAGCCCTATATTATTAAGGTTTTTATAGGCTATATTTATATTTGTATTGTTTACCGATATTATACTTTTTTTTATTTTCGGTAGTAGTAGTAGTAATAGTAATCTTATTATTATTATTATTATTATTAGTAGTAGTAGTAGTATTAGTATTAGTAGTATTAGTATTAGTTAGTATTAGTATTAGTAGTATTAGTATTAGTAGTATTAGTAGTATTAGTATTAGTAGTATTAGTAGTATTAGTAGTAGTATTAGTAGTATTAGTA
>NW_023339651.1:13061001-13085244 GCF_004916995.1 Morone saxatilis
AGTAGTATTATTAGTATTAGTAGTTACTGTTTTTTAAGATTGTACCACGCGCTAAACCGGAAAAAGAAAAAAGGATATACTGTTGCTAGGATACAGCGAGGTAGCCAAACAGGACATTATTCAGCTTCACTGAAGTCTGTTTGGGCCAAAGTGAGGTTTCTACCAATGCTGTTACATGTTAAAAAGACAAACAAACAATCGATACCTTTTAATGACATAATCAGATCAGTCGCACCTCTGTTTTTCAGCTGTTTTTCAACGCCTTCAGTTTGCTCAATTTATAACTCGGCAAAAGAAATAAAACATGGAAACGAGAATAAAGGTAGGCTCCATACATTTAGCTTGTTTTATCTAGATTAGCAGCTGGGTTCATTTTACCGTCTGCTCGTTTAACATCCTTTGTTTTTTTAATCATAATTAAAATATAAAGATTTATATTTGACACTATATACAACCATTCTTATTGCCTTGTAATGCATTGCATATTAAGCAAGCATTGTTTTGTTCTGTAGGAACCACAGACCCTGAAAGCTAAAGTGATGTTATGGTGAGAGCTGTTTTTACAATCTCGATCACTTGGACCGTTTGCTGCTTTATTTATCACTAAATATAATGTCTGAACCTGAACCCTGGGTGTTTTTTCAGGACAGATGTAAGCTACCATGACATGGAGGAAGTAGACAAAATGCAGTCCGTTCCTGATCTGGAGAGGTTTCTGCCCTTGTTTATGACCAGAAACACATCTATGTATTGATACAAAATCACACAGCACTGATCAATGACTGTTTCTTATGTTCTGTGGCAGTGCTTTGTGCAGTGTGTTTGGCATCGACCTCCCTGAACCCAGAAGAGGAGTTCTGCTGGAGATGTATGTGCAGACTGTGCTCTTCTGCAGACAGCACAGCTTCAAAAAAGAACAAACGTCTGCTCTCTTGTCCATCATCAAGTCCATTCATGAGGCTAACATACGTACGTAAAATCATATTATTGTCATCTAGGTTAGTAGTTTGAAATGGAACTGGTTTTCAACATTGACTGTGTTACCTCTGCAGCTGACACAGTTCGTGCTAACTACATACTAATAGTAACTATGACAACCAATTCAATATTTAGATGCTATGGTAAAATACAGCATGCTGATGGGTAAATATTACAGGTTGATTTGTTAAAATAATTCATTTAAATGTTCCTTAACTTTATGCAAAATGTGTTTGAAACTAATTTCTTACAGAAACTCCACTTAACAACATAGAGCAGTGTTTCAAATACTGCAAGGAGCTACTTCTCTGTCACTCAGTCAGGGTCTGTAAAACAATCTTTTTTTACTCACAATATTGTTTTCACACCTGTACATTTTCAGTAATGTAATGTTTGTCCGTGTCTGCCCCCTACAGAGACCTCCCTTTAGTATCAACCTCTTCAGCTCTGAGGAGGTGAGCTGCATCTTACAGTACATACACAACAGCTATATGAGACACTACAAACTCTACAAATATATTTTCACTCCACAGGTAAGAAACCGGAAATTAGTTATTCTGCACAAATAGTTTCAAGCTAGTTCTGCTAGGATTCATATTTCATTTTAGTAAAGTTAAAATACAATATTGAGAGAATAATGAGCTTTTTAGTATTAATTTTCACAGGTAAAACTTGATTTGTCTTTGACTTACTCTGGGATCCCAGACCAGGATAAACATACTGTGGAGGATTCTTCTGCTCCAGGTAATAATTACAGCGTATCAGCAGTTGTAGAAGCACAAATGTGTTTGGTAGCATGAAAAAGGTTTAAAATGTTTTCAACTTTAAGGACGCAACTAGGACTGAACAAAAGCAATTTAAAATTTTAAGAACGAGGCTGAGCGACGAAAATATAGAATGTGGAAGAGTAAGAAAAGACAAAACAGTAAATTATACATTTCCTGATTTAAAAATATTTGACATCCTTGTAATGTAAATGCATCAAATTTACGAACTTCTCGTTGTTTTTGAAAATCCATAAACATAAAAATAACTTCAATCTCCTCGCTCTTAACAAACGTCTTCAATTTTACGTTGTGTTACATGGAAAATCAGAATATTCTTGATATTCTAGACGACCTTGGAAAAGATTTAATAACACTTTTAAGTACTTTTCCTGCAACCAAAATGTGATGGACAAAGAAGCAGAAGCAAAGACAGACAGCGGCCCTCAAACACAAGAAGCATCCATTGCAGAGTCAGAGGGAGACATGCTCGGTAAGATCATAAAAAAAGACTGCAGAAATAAATGTTTAAGTCAAGTGCACTCTAACTGGTGTATTGTATCTGCTTAATTTCCTCACTTTCAGGTTCAAACTCAGAACTGAAGGCGCTGATAGAGAAAGAGGTCAAAGAGCAGATGATGCATGTGTCCGGACAACTAGATCAGCGAATGAAAGAAATGGCAGGTCAACACAACCGAGCCCTAGAATCTCCACAGCTCAACCACAAGGCCAAAAAATAATGGATTCCAAATAAGCACTCACACAAAATGAGTAAATTCTGACTCAAACATTTGTTTTATTGTTAATACAACTTGTTTTCTTTTTTTCATATACAGTACAATTTATACCTACATTTGTATAATTACTGTACATTTCTCACACTTTCAGGAAAAGTGCCATTTATTAAACTGGGGAATGAACTGAGTTGGGAATTGTGTTTGTTAGTTTTAATAGGAAATACAGTAACAGACGGTCATCACAGTTAGTGTAAGTAGGTTTCCTATTAAGGAATGTCTGCATGCATGACAGCTACAGGATTCTCTACCAAAACACTCCAAAACACTGTATACATGCCATGTAACACTGAAATATCTGTAAATCTGAGCCCTGTTACAATATGTGTAAATAATTATATATTAAATAATGATTCACAGTGCTTTAATGTTCACTTCAGCCAAACAGTGCCTAGAAACACATCCTCTACTCAGTTATAACTGACTTACAGATCTAAAATCCTAAATGTATAAAACATACCTTTCTGTAACATCTTTATTCAAACGATTGTGCAACGTGTTTTCTGCAAACTGACACTGCGAACATGATGACCTGACAAGAGGAGTTTCAAACCCACAAACTTGGATGAAAGCACAGATAATGCATGCTTATCTTTAGCTTGCAGGACCACAGTGCATATTAAGGCATACAAACATCCAGGTCCCTGAATTCCCCATCTTAAAATTAAACACAGTAATGCGACAAGACAAACGCTGACATGACAGCGCATGCGAATGTTTAAATTAAAATCAATGTGGTTAGGAATGAGGTTAACCTTTTATGCTTCAAAGTCCTCCAGGCCAAGCAGCATGATCTTAGCTGTGTTCTGAAAGAGGGCGGCTCGGTTCTGCTGTTCCCCTTTCTTCACCCAATGCCCATAGATGCGGAAGGCGCAACCGTCAATGAGTTTGCGGACACCACGAAGGGAGTACGGGTCTCTGGCCAGTACCTCGCGTGTGAGCGGCCGAGCCCTGCGGTAACGGCTGTACATCCTGATACAGGCCAGCACGCTGACGATCAACACCTGAGGAGGCATGAAAGAAAAACAGATGAGAAGGGAGACTTTTTTTTCTTTTTGTTTAAGGTTTAAAATTTTAAAATCAGCTGCTATAAAAAAAAAAGGCCAAGTCAACACAGTGACCTACCCTAAAGGTCTTTCTAGGACTGAAGAGACGCACATTCTCCTTCTGGTACAGTCTGAAGAAGGGATGCGCTAAGGCTTGCTCAGCAGTGAGACGGACAGTCGGGTCCACCACCAGCAGCCTGGAAATCTGAGCAGCACAAACAAATAGCTTTATGGTTTAACCTCATGATTTTGTCACATACTCTGTTTTCTGCTGAAGGACCGTTGTATCTTACTTTATAAACTGAAATTAAACATCAAACATTAAGGTTTATCAGTCTTACCAGGTCTTTCACAGTGTCAGACCTGTCGTCCCACTCTGGGGAGCTGAACTGATAGCGACCCTCCATGATCATCCTCAGCATCAGCATCTGTTTGCGATGCCAGAATGGTGGCGAGCCAGCCAGTAAGGTGAAAAGGATCACTCCACACGCCCAGCTTTCCAACGCATGCATCAAAACAAGCGAGCAAAAATTAGGAACAAAATTCAGGACAAAACCTAGGATGACGTTTTGGGTATATACACTGATATAAATGTTACTTTAAATAAATGTTGTTGACAAAATGGAAGACTTACAGATCAACCTCTTTGCCATAGCCTAGGTGCATTTCATCCATTGAACATTTCAGTATTTCCGGGGCCAAATAACCAGGTGTGCCACAAAGCTCTAATTAGAACAAAAGAGAAAACAGATCATTTGAACCTGTGTCTATACAAATGATCTTTAATATTGACCTTCAGTCATCATGTTATACTAATGTACCTCTAAGTTTCTCTCCAGGCTGTAGCTGCACTGAAAATCCAAAATCGGATAGTTTGATGTGTCCCTGATCATCCAGGAGAATATTCTCAGGTTTCAAGTCCCGGTGGATGATGTTGAGGGAGTGGAGGTACTGCACGGCCTCCAGCAGAGCTCGCACCATGCTCCTGTAGAGCAACGGGTTTTACAAAAGGCATCATCATTTCCAGGCAGCCATTGGCTTCATTTATTTCCTGAACCATGAGATGTAACTTTCATGTCAACTTTTGTCTGAAAAGAAACTTCAGTTTGAAAAACACATTCACTGCACCATAAAAAAATCTGGGTATATTTTGGAAAATGCTCTGCAGAAATGTAAATAATAAATGATTTGGCGGCGGACACACAGTTATAAAGCTTTAATAAGGCCTAACTTTGTTCTGCTACAAGAGTGTGACTCTGGCCAAAAATGCTGCCACATTGAATTAGCTGATGGGGCGTGTTGATGCTGAAGCTCACCTGGTTTCCTTCTCACTCAGAGTCACTTTTTCTGTGAGGTAGTCAAACAGCTCTCCTCGCCTCATGCTGTAAAATGACAACAAGAGAGTGATACCAGTCTACAACATTCACATTTTACGGCGGGACCACAAAGACCACTGCATTGTATTTGTTGTAATACTCACAGGTCAAACACCAAAAATATGAAGGTTGTGGACTCATAGGAATCAATCAGAGTAACTAAAGGAAAAAAAACATAACACGGTTTTAGTACTTTTGAATCCCCAAGAAGAGAACATTAAAGTGTCCAAAAGAGCAGAAGTCCAACATACTGATTGAGGAGTGTTCCTTCACCATGTTGAGGACTTGGATCTCCTTCAGGGTCGAGGTTTTCACCTCCTCCAGCTGCTGAGCGGTCATCTTCTCCGCTGTGATCTCAATAATCTTCACTGCCAGCTCCTGACCCGTGTGTCTGTGCACACACCTGCGCACCACACTGCTCACACCCCTGAGACAGCATTCACACACATTACAGCATGGGTTTTTATTTCATCATCCCAACAGACAACTGGGATCCCATTTCAGGTTATTTTGCTGGACTCACCTGCCAATCACCTCTTTGGGGTCATATTTCTGGTAAAACTCCTTGGCCCCCACCCAGTCTGGTAGTTCATCTCCAACAACTATGTCTTTGGTCATGGTGACAGCATATGAATCTATAACAACAACAACAAATTGTCAGTCACATGTCTCACTCTGTCACAGTGCTGCATGATCTGTAGCAGGAACTACTGATCTAACTCCTGACTAGGAAGTGTTTGTATTGCTTTAAATGAATCCTAGTTAGCGGGACATCGTTGGGATCTGCTCGCTACATACACACACATTACCTCCCTACTGTTATTTGGTCCATTATGACAGTGAGCAAGCGGAGTCTTTCATTTGGCCTTGCAGCAGCAGCAGGTTCACTGACCGTAAGTTACTAACGAGGAAGCTACTCACCGTGTATGCTATCAAACGACAACGAGGGGAAGGGAGACGGCGGAATTAAGGAATCAGTAAAATAATGCCATCTCACCTCCAGAAACCTATCGTGAAGCCATAAGTGTGTTCAATTCAGCAGCGACAATAGCAAAGAGTTAGCCAGAACCTGAGCTCTGTTTACAGTCTACTCACATTCCTCGAAACTGCCTGTAGTCTGTCATTACACAGTGTGGCAGTACTGCCCCCGTGAGGCCGGAGTGGGGATTGCAGCACGGTTCATTTAATAATAATAATAATAATAATAATAATGATAATAATAATAATAATATAGTATTTTTAGGGTTTAGTAGCTACATTTTAGGGCAAGATACCCAAATAATGTAACACAACTGATGTTTATTATTTATAATTTCTTATTCTCTCTGTGGATGTGCAGTGCTGTATAAATATGAGGAATATAATAATAATACTTTGATTTGGGAAAGGTAGAAGCACTAATAAAAAAGACATTTGGCCCCCAAAGGTGGGATGGAGACAGCAAAGGGGTAGAACATATGTTACAGGAAGAAATAGAAGAGAGGAGGTAGTTATATCTAGATTAAGATCTGATATCACTGGTTTGAATAAGACATTATTGTTATCGGGTAAGATAAATTCACAAGTATGTGTGCATTGTAATATAAGTGAAAATGTTGAACATGTAATGCACTGAAGAGAGGGTAAGTTTATAACAAAGGGTGAGAGAGGCTGGGTGAGGATGTTAGGGACAAATGAGAGAAGGTTTGGGAAGTACCGAGAGAGCTTATACGTTTCTTAATAAACACACAATTGTTTAGTAGAATACAGTTCTTGTTTATTTGTTTATTTATTATGTTCAAAGACTTAAACCCGGTTCCACATCCTCCGGTACGGTAGGTGGCGGTATGCACCTGTAAATTGAGATTGCAGTCCGCCAAAAGAAAATACAAAGAAGAAGAAGAAGTGACTTGTCGTAATTTCCTGCAGCACTGAGTTACCTTTTCAATCGCTCCTTGTGAAGGTTTGTAACGTTGATATTTGACACACAAGGGTTTATATATGTGTGTGCATTCAGAGTTTCTTTACAGATTGTCTTCTGCGTGTTTGGACGGTCAGTGAATAAACCCAGCAGACTTTATATCGCCGTACAAAGAGCGCCGTGTAGCTTTAACAGCTCTCGCAGAATTAACGTTAGCGTTAGCATAGCTAGCGTTAGCAAGTTCGCTAATGTTCGTTAATCTTGGCCAAAAAAAAAGGCAAATTAAAAAATGTCGGCAGCTTCTCGGGCTGTGGCTTATACAATATCAGTCCGCTTAACCGTCCCTGAACACACGTTTCCATATAAACAGCACACGTTCAGTATTTTAAACTAGTTAAAATCAGTGGCCCTGCGCTGGTACTGGAAGACAAAGCTAGTTGACATCAAATGAATGAGTTCTCCATTTGCAAACGAATCTGTAGCTCCCTAAAGCTGTACCGATGCAAAGGTTTCATGTCATGTTTTGTCTCTTGCAGGGGAAGACACGATGTCAGGTGCTGGGGGAGGAAAACGTCCCTCAGGTGGGGACAGCCCCCCTGGACCACCTGAGAAGAAAAGCAAAAAAGAGGAGAAGACCACCACCACTCTCATTGAGCCCATACGCATAGCTGGAGTCTCCTCCACGGTCAGTCATTTGGTGTTTACTCTCACTATTTGTAATCTTTTTTTTTTTTTTCCCCCACTTCCATCACGATGAATTTGTACCCTAATGTGACACTGCACATCATCTCAGCAACATTCAGAATCCCTGTTGTTCCTCACCTCGGCGTCTGTATTTGCTCTGTGCAGGAGGAAATGGACATGAAGGTCCTCCAGTTTAAGAATAAGAAGCTGTGTGAGCGCTTGGAGCAGAGACAGGCGATGGAGGATGAGTTACGAGAGAAAATTGAGAAGTTGGAGAAGAGGCAAGCCACTGATGACACCACCCTGCTGATTGTCAACCGCTACTGGTCGCAGGTACTTCTGCACATTTGATTACATTGTTTTAAACTAATTATAACCCTGTTTGAGCTGAAACTGGGTTCATAAAAGGTATGTACCATGTTAACACAGGTTTAGGGGTGTCTTGGTGGCTGGCGCACCATATACTAAGGCTGAGTCTGCAACAGCCTCGGTTTGATTCTGATCCCTGCTCTTTGCTGCACGTCAACCCCCCTGTCCTGTTACTCTTCATCTGTAAACAGTAACAAAGGCTAAAAGCTTTAACGATAAAAGATGACCTATTACATTGTAATAATACTCAAAAGATTTTACAAATTCTGATGTTTGTTGCACAAAACATTTACCCATGGTAATGCTTTTTCCAGAGGATTAACACTTCTTTTAAATCTTGTGTTTTTGATTTGCAGTTGGAAGAGTGTGTGCACGTTCTACGCAAACGTATTGAGCCAGAAGCTCCGGTGACGTCTACCCCTGCTCCACCCTCATGCCCGCTCCCTGATCCCACACCAATGGAGGAAGATGGTGTTAATCTAACCTCACCGACATCTGCCGTGCCTCCACCTCCACTCCCAGAGGCCCAGAATGAGGGGGAGCAGGCAGAGCAGCATCAGCAGGAGGAGCGTCCGGACGAGCGCCAGGAGGAGCAGCAGCCCCCTCCTCCTGCTGGCTCAGAAGAGTTGTTATCGCCCACAGAGCCGCCACAGGACTCAACAACAGGTAGGCAGGGTTTTTCTGACCAAGCGGCTCCATCACTGACTGTATTTATGGATTGTTATAATTTGACCATATAATCTGTAATGTGACTTTATTTTATATTAATAGTTGAACAAAGGTGGTTACATGGGTATGACACCACATTAGGTTACTTTTAAGTCAGTCCCCCTTCTGTATCTAACTTAAAACCCCTTCTTTCTATTATGTTGCTACTGTTGTTTACACATGTTGCTATTTTTTTTATTGCTTAATAAGGATAGATGGAAATCAAACAGCATGTATGTGCCACAAAATACCAAGAAAACATCTGATAGAATCATAGTTTGGTTACGGTGATGGATGTGTATTCTCTCAAAGTGAAAACACCTGCTGAAAATGAAGGAAAAGGCAGAGGGTCAAGTCAACTTTTATTTATATAGCCCAGTATCACAAAACACAATCAGTCTCAAGGGGCTTTGAGGCTGAAACAATATTACTGAATCTAAAAATATCTTAAAAGACAAGCGACAAAAAATGTTGGAGGTGTGAAGAAGACTTCCCTTTTATGCTTTGGTACACTCTTCTGGCAAAAAGCATGAAGCCTTTAAGGCTGTTAAGTAATGCTAACCTCCCTCTGTCTGTATTTGCCTCATTCATTGCTTCATGTTTTAAATATCAGAGAACTTGCAAAATGCTAAACCGTCAGTCAATGGCTGGAACTCAAACATATCTTAAGTTTTAATGAGCACACACACAGTTTCCATTTTTCTATGTAAAGATTGAAAGTTATCTCCTACATAACCACCTCCTATTATGTTTAGATGCATCGCCGCCCCCTCCTCCCCTGAGTGACAATGCCAAGGGTTTCCTGACTACATTGGAGCACAGCAGCGAGGAGGAGCTCACCCTGCACCTCCAAGACCGCATGCAGTTCAGCAAGGAAGCCATCGCCTGCTTGGTCTGTGTCTTTGACAGGCTGCACAGCCGCATCGACAGCATGTGCAAGCAGGTCCAGGCTGCAGGTAACTGTGGAGACATTCACACGTGCTGCACATTTTATATCCTACGTTAAAACTAATTACCTGCTACTAATTGGGTTTTATGTGTCATTATCGAGTTGTTGGTCTACATAAATGTGAATATGGTATTTTGACACTCGTAAGCTCCACTCTAATTTTGCACGACTACCTTTGTCTTCATTGGCAGCATATGAAGACGATAGCCAGTCTGAAATCATCAACATGAACCACACTCTGCAGGAGGAGAACAGCCGACTGCGAGACCTGGCCACTCTGCTGCAGGGCCGACACCACAAGATGTCCATGGAGGTACAGGGTCCTTGGCATTGTCAGCGGGTGTCACTGTAAAATGATTAATATTTGTGCTTGTGTGTGGGCAAGCAAGCGTGTATCACAAATAGTATGTGAATGAGAAAATCGTAAAACCGTCAGTGTAGTCATTATCTTTGCTGTGTGTACTTAACTCATGACACAGCTGTTGTGGTGCCTTTGTTCTTATTGCAGTACAATGAGTTAGTGGACAAGGTGACCAGCTCTGAGACCAAGGTGTCTGAGATGGAGACGACAGTGGAGGACCTGCAGTGGGACATTGAGAAACTCCGCAATAGAGAACAAAAGCTCAACAAACATCTGGCAGAGGCCATGGAGCAGGTACATTTGTATGAAATTGTCTATGTGCAACTTTTGTGTCTGTGCCTCTTTCTTGAGGGTGTGTGTGTGTGTGTGTGTGTGTATGTGTGTGTGTCTGTGCGTGTGCTTTTATTTTGTCCATAAGGTGTATGCTCATGCTGTTATTTCTCATATAAATTATTTGACCAGCTGTTCTTAGTGATGCACATCTCGCTGTCCATGTGTGCATTGATGAAGTGGTGTTACTTGCATCAGCTATCTGAACATGAGCATTATCTGATGGATGTCGTAGGATGTGTGCTGTGTGCTTTTATGTTGTTTTTCTGTCACGTTTGTTCCTTTTTTGATCTATGTTCTGCATTTGCTGTCTACAGCTAAAGTCTGGATACAGCAGCACCGGCAGTTCAGGTGGACTACCTGGAGGCCAGATTACACTGAACATTCAGAAGGTGAACAGGAAATAATTGTAATTTATTTTGTGTGATATATGTCTATATCTTTGCATGTAACTCAAGGTTATACCATGCACATTTGTCCTATCTATAAGATGTTTGTTTTTGTCCTAGTTTGAGAGTCTCAATGCAGAGTTGGAGCACAACCAGGAGTTGGCCAATAGCCGAATGGCAGAGTTGGAGAAACTGCAGGTGGAGCTCCAGGAGGCTGTGAGGGAGAGCGAGAAGCTCAAGGTAAATATATGATCTCTGGTTGTTCCATTAGAAGCACTGGTACATATGATTATCAAGAACCCATTTCATATTCTGGAGACGAGTTGTTTTTAAATCTTTGGCTTCACTGTCATCTCCTGATTTTTCAGATGGACTTGCGTAATATTCCAGAAGAGGTTGTGAAGGAGACTCTAGAGTACAAATGTCTTCAGTCCCAGTTCTCCCTGCTGTACAATGAGTCTCTCGGGGTGAAAACCCAGCTGGATGAGGCACGAGCCCTCTTGCTCACTGCCAAGAATGCCCACCTACGCCAGATTGAGCACATGGAGGTAAATTTACAAAGTGGATGTAAGATGAGAAAAGTTAATCCCTTTCTTTTGTCCTAGCAACATAAACCTGTACTTGTGTTATTACCTCTGCTTGGCAATATAGTCAACAATGTGTGACTGTCTCCAACTGTTCAGAGTGATGAGCTGTCCCTTCAGAAAAAGCTGCGGACTGAGGTCATCCAGCTGGAGGACACGCTGGCTCAGGTTCGAAAAGAGTATGAGATGCTGCGCATCGAGTTTGAGCAGAACCTGGCAGCCAACGAGCAAGCAGGTACCTTTTGAAACACACCATCACATCTACCAAGAAGTCTTTGAAGAGGAAAAGGAAATAATGCCATAGTGTGGGGAATTAGTATATACTGTATTTGTAAATTTACGCTTGCCTGTAGATATGTATTAGTTATTAGATCAGTGCAAACTCATTGTAAATTACAGTAACTGGAAGATATAAATTTAACGATATATTGCGAATTCAAACTGGTGAGATGAAAAATGAATCATGATACTCTTATTACTGACTTTGCTTGTTTGATGCCCTACATTACTCACGTCAGTAGCTGTAGAAGTGCGAAGATATGTTTATAAAAATCCTATTTTTAATCACAGGTGTGTCAGCTTTCTAGCTTACCTGATTCAGAAAATGAAAATGATAACAGACAAGACATGGCAAGAGTCATTTGGCCCATTTTTTGGAGTTATATTTTCAGTTTCACTTTTACAAAGGAAAGTAAATATGCAGTGTTTACTGTATATGCAGTATTTGTTTTGCTTCCTCAGAAATGAAAAGGGATTATTTTAATTGGATAAAGAAAATGTATTTAATTTAATGTAGATTTTTCTAAGAAATAAAAAATAAAAAGTTTTTCAGTCATTTTGTTAAGTAAATTGTGAAGAAATGTGAATTGTTCCGAATCATGAGTTGATTGTTTGTTACATTTACTTTTTACCTGATTTTTATCATTTATTAGCACAGATTGTAGAGTTGTCATTTATGTCATGATGTCACTCCTGTGCACCATGCAATTGAGCTCATCATTTACAGCACAGATAACGTTGAATGACTCAAAACCAAACCACACGTTGATGGTGCTCTGAGTGTCTGTCTCTTATCCTTTGTCTTCACTCTCTTAGGACCAATCAACAGAGAGATGCGACACTTAATCAGCAGTCTTCAGAACCACAACCTACAGTTGAAAGGTGACGTGCAGCGCTATAAGAGGAAGTTGCGGGAAACACAGATGGAGATCAACAAGGTAGATGGCGGGATTCATGGCCAAAATGTTTCTGCCTTTTGTTCAGTGAGATTCAGAGGGTTGTTCTAAGCAAAACCAAAACATGTATTGTGATACATTTCTTATAACCAGTGTCACTTTATTTATCAGTAAAATATAGTAATTCTTAAAAATGTTTTGCTTTATTGACAGTTGCGTTGTCCAAGTGGCGACACAGGGGTGCTGATTCTGGAGGAGACGACGAGTGACAGCATAGACGTAAAGAAAGAGGAGGATGAGGACCAGGAGGAGGAGGAGGAGAGGAGAAAAGAACTGGAGAGACAGCGGGCCCGGGAGAGAGAGAGGGAGAGGGAGGCTGAGCGAGAACGAGAGAGGGAGCGTGAGAGAGAGAGGCAGCGCAGCGATGAGCTGAAGAGGAAGGACTCGGACACACTGAAGATGCTCCGAGTAGAACTCAAGTACATCCCCCTTTATTTATAATAACAAAATGGTTGGCCTTAATCATCCATTTGTGGTAAAATACAAGCACTCGGCTAATTGCACTGGTGGGATTTGCTAATGTTAATATACACTCTTTTTCTTCTTTAACCCAACAGAAAAGCCCAGGAGTCCCAAAAAGAGATGAAGCTGCTGTTGGACATGTATAAATCGGCTCCAAAGGAGCAGAGGGATAAAGTGCAGCTCATGGCAGCTGAACGTAAATCTAAAGCTGAGGTTTGTTCTTTGGTGTGTTGTCCTTTCATCATACTTTTGCACATTTCCTTTTTTGCATGTAACAAAAATCTCTTTGTTAGCTGCTAATAGCAAATAAATAATTAAATTCAATGCCTATCCCCGTACCTTGAACCGCCCAGGTGGATGAGTTGAGGATGCGAGTGCGAGAGCTGGAGGAGAGGGAGAGGAAGGAAAGCAAGAAGCTGGCCGATGAAGATGCCCTCAGGAAGATCCGAGTGGCAGAAGAGACCATTGAGCATCTGCAGAAGAAGCTCGCTGCCACTAAGCAGGTATGTGTGTGTTTTGTTCCCTCAAACATATGAAAGTGGTAGACACGCCACTTTTATGTTTAGTTATGTCTAGTACACTCATGCTTTTAACAGTGCGAAAAAAAGACCCTCTCCATATATTTTTCGTTCTTTTTTGTTTTGTCTATTGTACAGCAGTGTGTAGCAGCAGGAAGATATTTGTTGTCAGCATTTACCCATCCAAGGGGATTTTAAATGCAGCCTGAACACGTATGCATAATTTTTACAATTGGTCATAGCAGCAAATTGACATTATACAAGAAGACACAGTTGAAAGAGTTTCATACTAGCAAGAAATGAGACATGAAGACATGAATCATTAGCCCTATTTGGAGAAATGTCAAATTTAAACTTTTGGGACAGCACCAGATATGAATATCAGCAAGCCAGCTGTAGAGTGAAACTAGTGCAGTGAGTGTCACATTTGCTTATGAAAGATTGTCTCCTAATCTTAGACAACAAAAGAGGAACTGAAATCTGATGCTGTGGCCTCCAATTTAAGTCTGATCAGCTGGTTCATTTACTGCAAAATGTGTTATTGCTTTTATTTCTGATAACTGGCTCGAATGTAAATTATAAATATATGATCTCTTGGCACCCGAAAGCTGTAAGCATGGCAGCTGTGTTGTTAAAAAGAGTGAAAAAGAAAACTGCTTACCCTGAAGCCACTCTGGATTGTCCAAACATCTGTTAAACTACTTTTCTTAACTTTTTTTAATACAAGAAGCAAACATAATCGTATTATAGTTCTAAGAGTGTCTGTAAGTTAGTTTTTCTTCATTTTCTGAAAACATAATCTCTTGAAGCTCTGCCATTATTTATTTAAATGTGTAAATTATTAAGAATTGCTGGCGCTCTAGAAGGAAAAGGGCTAAAAATTCAGATACTCTTGTTTTGCACTAAATCGTGTCAATATCTTTGTAGTCTTGGTAAGATAAACAACATAAATGTTTTTTAGTCATTCTGAGAGGCAACTTTTATTATCTGGCATAAATTATTTGCACTGCTGTCTAAATCTGCTACATGAGAAGGAGGGAGGTGCTATGAAACGATCATGTTGACATTTAGGAGAAAAAATATAAATGCAAAAATGAAGAAAAAAAAATCTTTTTGGGTGGGGCAAATCTTTTGGTTGAGCCACCCTGATAAATTCCAAGTATGTAAAGCACTGTCACATCTGAGCTCACTTACTTGGCTTTGCTGTCTTGTAAATGTTGAGACCCCCTTCTGGAATTTCAGTACGTCAGAAAACTGAGGGAATAAGAGAGCAAGCTGTCAAGAGATGGAAGATATAAAAACCATTAACTGACTTGGGTCAAAAGTTGGCTAAGTAATTCTAAAACTTGCGTTGCGTAGATAGTGGATCCACCCACATTAAATAATGTAAGCATGTCACAATAAGATTCATTCAGCTGTTGACCTTAGTGCTATATTAAATATAATCAGTCTTTTCAGTTTGTATGAATCCTATTATCTTTACCCAATGCACCTAAGGAGTATTTACTCTTTGAATATATGAACTCCAGTGCAAAGCAAATAACTGCACTAAAACCACCTAAACAATGCAGGTTTCCTCTTCATTAGCACTGAGACTGTTATTAAGTCAAATTAAATTAAATAAAGGAAATTACACCAAAGTGTTACGGAGTGTTTTAAGTTGTTTAACTGTTGTTCCATACCATTTTATAAGCATTAAACAGACAGATGTTGTGATCTGAAAGCCTACAGCTCCTCATGCGTGGGAGGTCTAGCAGAACATAATTAACAGTAGGTAAAACAGTCTGGACTGATGCTAATTAATTCGGTTCTTTTACTTTTGCCGTCTTAAGTGGTAAGAAGTTAAAGTACAACTAAACTGTTTTGGACTCAGATGTGTTTGATTTGTTCCCCTCAGTTCCTGGCTGCCAGAATTTAACTGTGCTTGGTGACAGATTGCCAAAACTATCCAATAAACAAGCTACTTGTGAGTTCATATGACTTTTGTTTATAGGCCCCAGTTGGCTTGTAAGTGGGCAACGTGAACCAAAATGAAGCAAACGCAGCAAAGTAAAATTTGTAGCTATGTTTGTAGCACAGAAAACAAACCAGGTGTGATTGTACCTCGAGATGCTTAGTCATAAATAGGCCAATGAAGGTGTAATGTAATTAATCACATTAGGGAATATGCTGACGGCACACTCAAATTTAACAACTTTGCACATCTGCGATCTAAGAGATACCAGACATTGAACTGTATTAGTATTTCTTATTGAATCTGTAAAAAAACAAAACATTTTTATTTCACACACATGGATTAGTTTTACTTTTTTAGAACATATTTTAGATAGAAGCGTGGCACTTTTGAGGGGAATATGACTTGGAATTAACACTTCTCTGCTTTGCACACCCCCAGTGCATGCTTTATATGAACAACTAAAAATGGTGAGGAAGTTAGTTCTGAGTCCAGAAGCAATATTCTTGTTTTTGATCCCTGACACCTGTGTCTCTTGAGGAGGAGGAAGCCCTGCTGAGTGAGATGGATGTAACCGGCCAGGCCTTCGAGGACATGCAGGAGCAGAACAGCCGACTGCTGCAGCAGTTACGGGAGAAGGATGATGCCAATTTCAAGCTGATGAGTGAGCGAATCAAATCCAACCAGATCTACAAGCTGCTGAAAGAGGAGAAGGAAGAGTTGGCTGACCAAGTTCTTACATTCAAAACCCAGGTGATGTGTAAATTCTTCGCCTGGAAAATGCAGCATTGATTATTTTCCTTGTATCAGGGCACTGATGTTTTAACTGTCACTCTCCAGGTGGATGCCCAGCTGCTGGTTGTGCAGAAGCTAGAAGAAAAAGAGGGCGTCCTCCAGAGCACACTTGCCGCTCTGGAAAAAGAGCTGTCTGTCCGGACACAAGCACTAGAGCTCAACAAGAGAAAGGTGAGAAGAGAGATCAACTCATATTATCAGCTGTTGCACTTAAGATTGTTGTCGTATGTTCCTAAATATAAGCAGCATCTTAAGAGGATCTGAACAACAGCATGTGCTGAAAGTGATACTTGTACACTTCATCATTTCAGTGTTCAGGTGCTTGGGAAAAAGTTCTGACATCCAAAATTTGTGGGGTTGTTTACTACAAAACATTGCATTAATGAGCTACATTGTTAGCAAATTAAACCCACCATCTGTCCTGATTCTCACACTCGCAGTTTTTGCGAGTAGTCAAGTGCCTGTTTGTGACTTAAATCTGGTAATTGCTATCATTGCCCAAGTACCTGTTAAGACTGCATTTGTGCACTGGGAAACTGCTAGTGAGGTCATCTTGTTGCTTATGTAAATATGTTTCTTGAAATAGGAATGACCATGAATAATACAATTAAAACACACAAAAGTGGTCGCTTACTTTAACTGAAACCAGTGGATGTCTGGAAGCCATGAAAGGAGATCTAAAAACATGGTATGTTGTGGAAAATGGTCGTCAGAGATGGAAAATAGACAGTCTGCAGTAAATAGCATAAAACGTGAAACCAGTAGTGTCATTGTTTAAGTTTGTACTCGATCAAATCTTTAAAGTTAAAGCACAAAGAACAGACTCAGAATGTTTTATCCAAGCTTACTACTACCACCACCACATTACAGCTCAGGAATCTCATCATTAGGTTGTTTTTTTTATTGAGTGTGTCCGGTTCCTTCCCTGCTGCAGGCGGTGGAGGCTGCCCAGCTGGCAGAGGACCTGAAGGTGCAGCTGGAGCACACACAGGCCAAGCTTAAGGAGATCCAGGTCTCTGTGGCTGAGAACCGCACAGCCCGGGAGAGGGAGAGCAGCAACCTGAAACGAGCACAGGTATGTTGTATTTCAGTCTTGGGAAAATCACCCCATACTCTTTCCAGATTCAAGTTCTGATTGGAAGATTGCAATGAGGAGTCTGTCTCACACAACCCTTTCCCTTAATCCCTTTCTAGGAGGATCTGTCCAGGCTGAGACGGAAGCTGGAGAAACAGAAGAAGGTGGAGGTGTACTCTGATGCTGACGAGATCCTGCAGGAGGAGATCAACCAGTACAAGGTGAGAAAATGTTGTTGTGCAGAGAAATTTATGAATTTAATCAACGTCTGTTAGTAGCAAGGGAGTTATAAAAACACCAGCAGCTTTCTGGCAGACTCTGCAGCAGACTGTGAAAAAGTAATATGTCGTAATGTAAAATACTACACCTTTTGTAATTTCCTTGATTGGCTGGCAGTGGCAGTTTTTCATTCATGAGTATGGGCCAGAAAGTGAGCTCAAACCTGAAATTATTATAGTCGCTTTGTGCTTTGGGGATTTCAAGAATCTTACTTGTTACACCCTCAAGTGTTAGCTATGGTACCATACAATGGATAGAGGTAATAACAATGTTGGCAAGGCAGCATTTGGCTCAAATACAATGTGTTTATCTGTCTCCAGGCCAAGCTGCGCTGCCCCTGCTGCAACACACGAGACAAGGAGACGGTGCTCACCAAGTGTTTCCACGTATTCTGCTACGAATGTCTGAAGATGCGTTACGACACCCGACAGAGGAAGTGCCCCAAGTGCAACTGTGCCTTCGGCGCCAACGACTTTCACCGCATCTACATCACCTAATTCACAGAGGGGCAGAGGAGTGAAAAGAGAAAACAGTAGACAGAACCAAAGGAGGGAAAAGAATAGAGAAAAGACAAAGGAACTGAAGATTTATTCAAAGAGGCAGACATTTTGGGGGATATCAGCTGAGTGCGTCTCCCCATTTTAATCTCTTTGGAAAGACTTGTTTTACATCATCATTGCCAGTTGGTGATTTAATTTGGTGACCAAACAGATAGTGACACATCTGACTGAGTGTTGTGCTGTAGTTAATAAACGCAGTTGTTTGTGCACAAAGTGATATTCTTACATGTTGAGCTGCTCTGCACTGTTTTCCTGTCTTTGCCGTTCTTGCCATGTTAAACAACCTCTTTTAACAAACTGGGCCCACTTTTAAATGTTTTTTTTTTTTTTTTAATGTATTGAAGAACTTGGAAGTGCAGTGGTACATGCTTGATCTCCCTGAGGCGTTTCTTTGAATTGTTTTGTCCTGCTGGAAATCCTGTAAAATCAGTGAAGCTGAAATTTAAACTTCAAAATTAAAAGAAGCCATCCTTTACAAACTGGAGGATTGCATCTGTAAAGCTAAATATGTTTCTAATATATAAAATGCAACAGTCAGAATTGTCTAAACTTCCTTGGTTAGGCTATAGTATTAGCAATGCCTGAGAAGAATCAGCTAGTTTGGCACCCAGTCAGCACATACAGGAGTGTTTGGATCACCTTGGGCAAGGTCCTCTGTGTGTGTTCATCCTGTTGCCATGGTTCCTATTGGAGAGTTTGACACAACATCTGCAGCTTATAGTGCCTCATTACTGATGAAATCACTGCAGTGGAAAGTCAGCTCATATGGGTGTCCTTAGTGGGCTCTGCAGCTCCAGGTCCTCTTAGACTGCTTTCCTAAAGGTTAGCCGTGACAGTCGAGTACAAAAACATCTGTTTAACAACATGCTTCTAGTCTAATTGAGCCAATGAAACTCCTTTTCCTCTGTTCTGATGATGTGAACTATTTACTGGGAGGTTGGTTAGCGTCTGTTTGACGTTAGCTCTTGTGGGAAAGGCAGTTCGCACCATGTAGCACACACATAAAAAAAGTTCCAGGCTGCAGAGAAAAAGTGAATATGTGAAAAAAGAAAAAAAAAGTTTATCATGCATTTGGGAACAGTTAAGTTAGACTTTTGGCCCAAAAAGAAGAGTAATTGGTAATAATACATGGGCAGAGGTTGTTTACGCATATGAATGTGCATAACCTGTATAAATGAGTAGCAGTGCCAAGTGATCGTTTGTGTGCCACACAGCACAGATGTTGTCGTAGTAACCGATGGTCTTCATTAATATATGAGACAATGCTGTGACATGGGGCCAGCGTGATAGCACTCCGAGGCGTGCGTCCACTGGCTTTGTTATTGCATATTTGTGCTGCAGCAGCAGGCTACACCCAACCCCAGACATTAATAACAGCACCCAGCGTCAGGGACACACTCACTATTCAAATGTCAGTTTACCAAAAAGCAAAAGAGCATCACAGCTGTTTTGTATCTGCTGAGGGGCACTCGAGTGGACAAAGATAAAGCTTATCTGACTTTTAACTTTGAGCTAACTTTTCCTCAGCCTTTAAAAGGCAGATTCTTCTCGTGAATGTCATCTGTTTTTGCCTCAGTTGCTGTTCCTCTTTTTTTTTTTTTCTGTGTATGGGACCCACTCTCATGCCAGAGAGTTGTGTTTTTTGGCAGAAAGGACGGAATGACGTCGACAGGCGTGGTAATAACAATGAGAACACTATTAAGTCCAGACTACACAGACTCTCTGGTGAAAAAAGGGAAGAAAAAAAAATTGTGAAGGAAAAACCTGCAGGGTGTGGCCCATGAAATATGAAAAAATACATGTATCGAAACTACCTGAGGTGGTTTTAATTGAAACTTTCACTTGAACTAAAGCAAATGAAACCACATTACTATGGTAGAGGAGTTTCCTGTGAGTCGGGGAGTGCGCACAAGAGAATCCGAGCAGTACAGTACATAGGAAATGACTCATAGGAGTTGAACTGTTAGCGTGGGTGTGTGCGCTATTAAAACAAGGCGCAGACTCCTCCGGGTGACTCACTCTGATGCTCGCTTTTCCATGCTGAAACCCAGCACGGATTGTTAATCAGATGAACTTTCGGGAATTGTGTAGCCGACAGCGAGCAGCTTTTTACCCGCAGACGACATGGCTTCAAACGCTCTCTGCGCGCTGTGCGGACTTATTATAGCGGCTGTGACCAATTTCTATGGTGTCAGCGCACAGAAAAGTAAGTGAAATAAGATTTTTTTCCCTAACAAAATTCATTTTTTATGTAAAATTCTCCTTTTTTTATTGTTTGCTCTGTCTTTTATTTTTTTTAAATTTTATTCAAGTCTGATTTTGGGGTATCATTGTCTCACCCCTGTGAACATGGATTACAATTCTGGTGGTCTGGTCTCCCTATAATGGAGTCAGATAGTGGGTCTGCTTACAAAGCCGCTTCCTTTACCAGCTGCATTTCTCACCGGTTCCGCATTCCGATCGCCTTATTTCACCCCGTCCATCCGTGCCCCTGGGTGAGAAGGACAGGCTGCATGGAAAGTGTGAAGTGTCTGTGTCCGTTTTCTGCACAAGGATACATTTTTACTGTCTCATAGGGAGGGAAAAAAGGAGAGTTTTTCTGACTTTGTTTCCATAGCCGTCTGAAGTTTGGATTTAATCCCAGTGGAGAGCACCAGACTCGGATTGCACTGGGAACATTAAATCTTGAATAATTACATGGGTTAAGGACCATTTCCTCAGGCATTCAAGTTACCAAACGCATTTTAACACACTAAACTCAAAACATGCTCGATCTAGATTCTGTCCCGTGTGAAACCATCTCTACATCTGGACATCAGCTGCTGATCCACCCACCCCTTCCCATTTATGACAAATCACAGCACCCCCACACCCAAAAACACCCTTTGTCGGGCTAGGTGCTGAGATTTCTTAAGGTATTCTGGTCAGGAACACAAGAAATGGCTTTAAACTTCCCAGATTTTAGCTGCTGAACTATAAGACATCTCTGTGACAGTTGATAACTGATGCTTAAAGTTTCCTTAAAGTTAAACTCAAGCTCAAAAACATGGTTGGAATATTGTTAATAACCACTTCTTCTCACATGTGGTTTGGGTTTGGAGGGAGGTCAGCCAGCAGTCAAGGTTCATTTTTCCTTCCACTGACCTTTTGAACCCAGCTGGACTTGCTTGCATGATGTAGGGCTGAAATCATCATGAGAAATGCTTACAAGAACTGTGACACATTTTTACAGTGACCACAGCAATAAAATGAGTCAGTCAAGCTCTGTAGGCGGGCTGGCTCTGGAGGACGGAGAGTCCTTTGGGGCCAGAGCATGTGGCTCTAACATAACCAGAGAGTCAGAGGTCAGAATGCCTCAAACATGAGTTTTTGAGCAGGTGCTTTTTGGCTGCAGCTGGTTTAATAACCTGTGTAATGTGACCAGCTAAAGACCCATACATACACATTTGTGACATAGGCTCTCAGGCTCAATGAAATTTCACTCTGGGTCAAAGGTTCAGCTCTTTCTGGATGTGTTTTGGTTATGAGCGATAAGAGAAATCAGGTGAATTGAATTCGAATTTACTCAATGAGTCAATTAAAGGGGTGCTCCAGCAATTTAGTATTACACTCCCATAAAGTTTAGGAACTTACAAAAGATTTTAATCATGGGTTAAACTCTAGAAACACTGGATCTTATATTTCTCATAATGTAACTTAATTGCATCTTTCATCAGACCCTCCTTGCCTCCTAAATACCCACTTCTTTCAAAGTCCATGCCTCCGGTGTGTAACACAGTCTTTCTGTTGAGTCTTAAGCTCAAGACAGCGATAACCCAGATGACATCACTATGACATCATCAGGCTTACTCAGACGTTCGGTCCAGTCAGGACTAGTTTTTTTTACTTCTCGGTTAAGTTTCTGCTTTTCTGTCTTAGTAAACTGAAACTCATTCGTTTGTCAGATAGAACAAGCACATAGACAGGTCTTTAGGACATTTTCGCTATTTTTTAATAACAGATAGAACAAACAGCGAATTAATACATAACTGAAAAGTCGCCAGTGGTAGAAACATTTAAGTACATTTACTCAAGCACTTGGCTTCAGTACAATTTTGAGGCACTTGTTCATGTTTATACTTCTACCCCATCAGGGGTAAATCTTCTAT
Organism: Morone saxatilis; assembly: GCF_004916995.1. NCBI lineage: Eukaryota > Metazoa > Chordata > Actinopteri > Moronidae > Morone > Morone saxatilis. The sequence continues at coordinate 13,083,260 of NW_023339651.1, forward strand.
ATTTATGTGACAGCTACAACTATTACTTGTCTTTTTGGTTAAGTTATATGCTTTATAATCATATAATACAATATACAACACATTTTTAAAGGTTTAACCAGTGGTTCAACATGTTTTTGGATGGTGACTGCTTACTAAAAAGCAGTGTGTTGGGGATCGTTGTCAGACGTAACAGTGGGCTTTAAGACATGTCTATGATTTATTAGCAGTTCCACCATTTCCCATGAAACATTTCCTCCATAGACTTCTCCAATGGTTTCATTTAAACTATTTAAGGCTTAAAGAGGTAAAATGTCTAATAATTCACAAAGTTTCCAAATTTGTGTATAACTTATTTCCTACCTCATTAATCATCTTACGGCCCTCCATATTTATCTTGTGACCCATTAGAGGGGGCCAACCCCCAGGTTGGAAACCAGTGGACTATATTACTGCTCTGTAAAATTAACTCCACCTCAACCAGCTTCAACAGTAAAAGGCTACATATGCACTGATGCATCAGTATTAATCCGATAATTGCTGCTCACAAACCTTAAGAACATTTAGCTGTTAATATTTCTGTACAAGGTTTGAATGCAGGACTTTTACTTGTGTCCATCACTATGTTATTGCACTTCAGGAATCACACTTGACACCATAATATAGATAACATGTATATAGCTTTATTATGTGCAGCACTATGTTCTTTTCACTGAACAAAGATTGATCATCATCAATTTGTTTCTCAGATATCTGATTTGCAGTGATTTCCTTGTTTAATTTAATATATATTTCATACCTGTAACCCTGTTATGTCTCCTATGGTTTCACACATCTTTTTAACTTGACTTTGTGATGCTAAGTTAGCTCGATTTCACAATATTCTTTACTTGTTGTTGTTACTGAAGCGGCCGCAGTTTCCTTCAAACATTCATGAAATTACTTTTGGTTTACGTCAAACTCGCTTCTGATAGTTTTGGTATTGCTCTCAGTGATGATTAAAGCAACCAGTCTGAACAGGAGACTTACCACTAATGATGACTCAATTTAGGCTGTTTCCTTGTTATAATGGACCAGTGTCAATGCAAATATGTGTGACACAGAGGAGGAAGAAAGATTATTTTCATGTTATCGATCAAATATCTGTTTCCTTGTTACACTTACTGTAGCTGTGTCATGTCTGGTATTGTTTCTTTTATCCTATTATGTTGTAATATTGTTTTGTATTGGTGTTTTTTCAGCTTTTAGCTCACAAATGTACAACTTCATGCATATGTGTCTCTTAACCAAAGTACCTGCAGAGAAAACCACACACTACACAACACAACACTTTCTATCTGTGTTAACTGTGTCACATCTTCAGGCTAATTCCTTCCTTATCTTTTGGGAAGTGCACAGCTTTAATTGTTCATCTGTCTGGCCACCATAAAAAGAGATAAATCTTTCCATTGTGTCCACAGAGGTAGACATTTTCTCTCTGAGCTCAAACCGCCATCGACTTCTTTCTCACAGACACATTCGTTCATTCTCTGGAAGTCACACACGTACACAGAAGCAAAACAATTCAGCGGAAGGGCACTTGTGTGAACACACATCCTGCTCTTCACACACTGCCTGCCCGTTCACGCAGCAGAGGTTACTGAGTAATTCTCTCTCACGCAATTAAGTTGCATCAGCAGCCTGACCCAAAGGAATTTCCCAGTGTCATTTTATGAGAAGAAGAAAGCCGCAGAGTTCTGCAGGTGTTCTGTTCAAACTACATCTTTTTCTGTATTAGCTGATTCCTGCAAATTTCCTTCTGCACGTCACCTGGTTATAGTTTATTTTATTTTGTTCCAGAGTTAAAGGTGCAGTGTGTAACATTTAGGAGGATGTATTTGCAGAAAAGGAATATGATATTCATTGGTATGTTTTCATTTGTGTATAATCACCTGAATATAGGAACCGTTGTGTTTTCATTACTTTACAATGAACAATGAATCAATTGTATCTACAGACACTGCGGG
>NW_023339651.1:13085344-13110396 GCF_004916995.1 Morone saxatilis
AATCACCTGAATATAGGAACCGTTGTGTTTTCGTTACTTTACAATGAACAATGAATCAATTGTATCTACAGACACTGCGGGTCGCCTTCCATGGAGCCGCCGTGTTTAACTGTCATGTTTCTACAGTAGCCCAGAACAGACAAACCAAACACTGGCTGTAGACACAGTCTTTTGCATTTTTTTTACAGTCACCAAAGTTTCTCCAGCTTTGACTCATTGTGTCCCAGTGAATGACTGAAAAATATGAACTAACAGATGATGTTGATGTTCTGTCTGCAGGTCAGTGCAACAGTTCAGAGTTTTGGAACCCAGATTTGGACAAGTGTGTGTCGTGTGCATCATGCAAGCAGTACCCAAAGACCCCATCATGCAACACATGTAAGACAGTGAATTAGAAAATGTAAATTTCTTTGTGCCATGGTTCTGTCTTACAGTGGCATCCTTTCATTCAGTGCTGCAGTCTAAGTTGTTTTTGTACAATCAACAGGTAAATCTGTGGAGGAGACATCTGATGTGTGGAAGTTGGCAGCGATCACCAGTTTCTCAGTGCTGGCTGTCGTGCTGGTTGGTGCTGCGTTGATCATCGGGGTCATGGTGCATCGGCGCAAGTCACACAAGCGGCCTCTACGTGGTGAGATTCTTTCAAGATTTTCTGACATGTACAAGCGCAGCAGAAATATTTTTTTTATGTAAAAATGCACAATTGTTCAGCCTAAATCACAAATAATGGCTGGAATTGAAAAGTATCTCATGTTCCCAAACTGAAAGTGTGATCTAATTCTCTTACAAAACAAAATTGCAGTGTCAAGGGTAGTCTGTTCTCCGCCAACAGGAGGCGACAGATTTGAACTTTATGGGATCTGTCTTACAAATATGTTTGTATTAGTTCTTTATGCTGCTCTGGAATCCCAGAAAAGAAAGGTTTTCCTCATGCTTTGTGGTTTGATTTGGTTTGGAGTATTTGGAGATTTGTGAGACATTAAAGGAAAACATGGATGAGTAATGATGATGAGTAATCCTTTAAGAACGTTACGTTTCTTGGTAAACACGATCACGCTGTGTGCGATTCACTTTTTTGGTATGAAGACTTTTGCAGCTGCGTCACAAACAAAAAAATGGCACAGAAAATAACTTTCTTCTGTTCACTGATATTGAGAGACAATAGGCCTCTTTTTTACAGAAGCCATTTCAACGCGTCACAGTAGGAAAAGCACAGGTGCAAACAATTAAATGAATGATGAATTCCATTCAGCTGCTTCAGCTTGAGGGTCCTGTTATTGTGTTTGCTGGCTCATTGTCACAGTCACAGTCACGGCTTACTGGGACTCAACCATCATTAATGTTTTTGTAAATGCTTTTGCTACCATGACAAGTGAAAATTTCTGCTGTGAAGAAGGTCTATTACAGATAATTTAGATATGCAGTCACTTTGCTGGGATGGGAATAAGCTCATTTTTGTCTTGATTTCTTACAGAACCCATTGAAGAAACAGCAGGGCCACTTTATCAAGCTTAAACATTTCAGTAAGTATAATTTTAACTTTTTCATAACAAGGGTTTGACCAATATATGACACCTGCTGACCTGCATTATAGAAGAACTACGTCATGTAAAGTGTCGGTCTACAGGTGTTTTAAAGACTTTTTTGGGTTACAAAAAAACCTCAAACATTTTCTAACTAAAGTTTAACCACATAGTTTTTGTTATTTGGCACATAACAATTGCTACAAAGTTCTTGAACACCAGGAAGTATTTTATGTAGGTGTGTTGGATCAAAAACTATAGAAAAAATAAGGATATACATTTTAAGTTATTAAGTTCAACTGATGAAGATTTGAGGACCAAAATGTAATGAATCAACAGTGTGCTTGTTTTTTTTCGGTTCTTTCACTTGTGATGTGGCCTTAAGTCTGGTTTGATAACTAAATATCAGCAGCTTCAATACTAAAATATAACTTATCATATATCATATCATTGGACATAACGTGAATGTAAAGGGAACTTAATGGTTGTCATGGCCTCCACAGCCTCATCTTCCTGTGGAAACAGATGTGACAGAACCAAGGAGCGACTGGTTCAGAGCCGGATGGAGGAACCTCTGGACCACGAACTGTATACTCTGACTGCAGGGTATCTCTTGACCAGAATTGGACCATTTTTATTTATTAGACTGTTGAGTGCAGAGACATGCTCAGTTCTCATGCTCCGTGAAGGTCCAACAGTGACCACAGGACTTAAAAATGAGCAACTCTCACACCTCTGTAGGAATAGTAACAACATTATATTAGTGGTATAGTTTTTTGAATTTAGCGTGCCTTTTATATTCCACTTAAATAAGATGTTGATCTGGGTTTACAGATGTTTGATTCAGAAGTAAGGTAAAACTACAGTCCTTTCCTCAGAGAGATGGATGCTTTCCAAATCCTGTATTGTGCTGTTCTCCAGCAGGACTCCAATGAATGTAACACAGCTACTGCTACCTGCTGGGCTGCAGTTTGATCTCCTGCTATTCAGTGGGGGTTAGATGGGGTCTATCTGACAGTCCTTTACCACAACAGCCTCTTAAAAGATAAATCAACATGTGAATAAGACATACAGTTGGGCACATTAAGGCCATTTGAATGTAGCTACTTTCATAGTAGTTCTTTTAGTAGCCTCACACAGTGATAAAGCTGTTGATTTAAGGGAGCAAACTGTACTCGTTCACTGTTACCGGGTCTCCTGAGACCAACACAGACCCTGTATTGCAGGTCATTACAATATTGTCTTGTCTGTTTTAATGTTACTAGGTTTTTAAAAGGATTTTTCTCTATCACGACCCCGGAATTCGCACGTTAATGTCCCAGCGCTTGTAGGGTAGGATGTTTGAAACACTAGACATACAATCTCAAACTGCTAACACGTGGGAATGCTGCGAGGAATGTACTGTAGTGAAGAAAAATTACACCTACAGTGTTTTAGGTGGAGCTACACAATCCCTATGCTTGCCAACTCTTGACCTGTCGTTTCAGATCTGCAACAAGGCAAACAGATGTGTCTAGTTGTCTGTTTGCAATTTTGTAGCCATTGAAACCAGCGAGACCATGGTAGGCTGGGTTGTTGTTTTTCACTTTTTTATAGCTCAAGATGTTGTTTATCTTCCAAACATCATGCATTATGTGGTTACTGAGATATTTAATGTGACTGACAATGTTTCAGGTCATATTTTTGGATCTGTCTGCTTGTGGGTAAACTGCCTGCCCTCTGGCAGAAAAATCACTTAAAATACGGATACTTCCTCTTCTTTTTTTCTTCTCTTCTTTAGATTTTTATATTATTTATTTGAAAGTATCTCGCAGTGTTGTTTTTTCATTGACTGCGAATGACAAGCACAGTTTTAAAGGGACTCCAGTGAAGATTTGTGTTAAACTTCCGCCAGGCCAGCAAACAACGATACTGAGCAATAACTAACATTTCCTGCTTGTTTCTCTTGCTTTCTATTTCTAATTGTATATACTGTACATGCACTGGCTTCTTTTACTTAATGCAATCTTATAAACTTCCTTGTGTACCAAATGTATTTTCACAATAAAACTGACAACTTCCAATAATAATGCAAGTCTTATTGTTATGCTAACTGAAAAAATGGCTTCTTCTTAAACAGCTTACATTCACTCATTTGGGAAAATATGGACAAGAAACAAACACACTGTATTTTCCAAGTCTTTTAATTAATTTCAACTAGTTTTATTTTCAATAATTTGCTTATATTCTAAACTAAGTTCTAACAAAGAAGTAAAAATCTACGTTTCAGAGTGACAAAATAGTTATATAAATATGAATTAAATAGTGAGCAGACATTTTTGAGCACTGAAAATCCAATAAATCAACATGTGGTATATGTTTTTTTTATTACACAATAGCTAATCTAGAACTTTTCTCTTGCTGAAGAAAAATCTTGCCAGGAACTTACAGAGATCCAACCAATACTTCTAATATTTACAGAGAGAGCTCTGAGATTAACACACGTCACAAATATCAGTCTGTGATTGTGATCAATGACAGAGGAGTGAACGTGTTAAGTGCCACAGGAGATCAGATGGAGAACATTGTAAAAAAATAAGTCAGTCTGAACTCAAATGTGCATGTGTCCTTTTACATGTAGGCTACCATGGCATACGAAAATGTTAGTGAGATCATCTAAATCATTACAATTAATACACATTTAACGGCAGATGGCAAGTTGTCGTGGTGTTTCAAGGCTATAGTAAGTATACTGAATCTGATGCCACTGTACTCTATACAATGGGAAGACAAAACATATGAGATGGACTCTTGCACTGAAACAATACTTTCAGCATATTGCTTAAATATTACGACCCGCAAACTAGCTGAGGTGAACTATCGAGCAGCCAGACTTGTTGCCGGTCGACATCCCGACAAACGACGACAGGCTGGCTGCATTATTATAGACTTCCTTTCCTCCATAGGCTACAAGTGTCTCATCTACAAATGTGCAAATATAACTCTGAAAACAACAAACTGCAGAGAAACAACCATGTTACGGAGAAAACAGCACCTGCAAACTACAAAGTAAAACCTTAAAATTGATGCTTCATCCATTCTATTTGTCTTACAATTGATAACTTATCTGAATTTCTATGATTACAGTGTATTCTCTACATTTAAGCTGCATGAGGCATTAAGTAGCAGTTGCTAGGTAGGCAGGGCTTTCCATGAGGTATTTCATACTTCTGACCAGTGCCAAACACACTCATACATGAAATGTATGTATAAGGCATAAAGAAAATCAAATTTTAGATTGTTATAAAAAAAAAACAACGGCCGTGCATTCACTTTTGCTTGATTTCTTGGTTTGTGTGAAAAAAAAAACCACTTCAGGAAAAACAGGCACGATAGACAACTTAGCTACAAAGAATAACCCAGAGAATCAATAATTGCACATTATTCACAGAACATAAGTGGTTCAGGACCTCGACAGTGAAGGTGAAACTGGTTCGTCGTTGTAAATCCATAAAGCTCTGGTATGTTTCTAATAATACTTGTGCTCGGCAAAAATGAGGCATTTTTGGCCACATATTTGTCTGAAAATACATATTCATTCTATTTAAATTGATATAAAGCATCCGGGAGGGAAGAAAAGTCATGGAGGCAAAAAGGAATCACTTTCACCTCACTCAATACTTTTGTTATCGACTGCTTTAAGACATTTTTACTGTTTGTGGCTGAGGAGATTCACAAATCTAAAAGAAAATCTAATTGACATTATAAAATCAACATTGTGGTTTTACAGTATAACAAGTACAATGGGAGGAGGTTTGTTCACATTAAACTGCTACAGTTGACTTACACTTTAGGCACTGGCACTTTGACATAACTGATGCTTCTCAAAGGATCAAGATGGATCATAATTCAACAGTATGTGCTGCAAGTGGAGCTGCAACTAAATGTGGGAGTGACAACTGTTACATGAGCTAAATTATAATAGTATTGAAATGGCACAAGTGAAAAATAAATGTTATGCTCAGTTCCGAAACTGATTATCTACAATGTTTTCCACATCAGGTACGTTCCTTTTGAAGGTTTCCCCTGAGTGCTGCCAATAATGCCAATAATGCTTGGCTCATTCATTCCTGCCTGTTGTAACTGAGAACGGAGAAGTAAATACAAATCGACTGATGAAGTTCCTTAAAGGCTACATGAGTTTTAGAAGACATTTTTTTTACAACATTCATAAAAAGTTTTTCTAATAAAATATGCACATAAAATAAGAGGAATAAATTAATAAATACATCCATTTTAGCATAAAATGTCACTCAACGTGAATATTATTAGCAGTACGACTATTTACTTGATAATATGATTTCAGTAAATCACTTTGCCACTGACCTTTGGACACACCCAGAGGTATTTTGACTTTATAATAACAGGCTTGCCCTATGTGAAATCCCAAAGGAGAGTGAGCAGTCCTTTGACACTGACGGCAAAGCTAACAAAAGGATTCAGAGATAAATATAGTTTGTATATTTTTGTTTCCTAAGGAACTTACAGAGGCACTGAACACAATTATACATAGCAAGAGAGGAGAGATCACCGTTAGAACAGTACTGTCTTACAAAAACAAGTTATCAGTGTTAATGTTCATACATGGACCTGGGCTGCACTTTTCTGGTCACTTTGGTTGGTTGGTTTGTCATTGAGGAGGAATGAGCGGTGACTAATATTTTCATCGCCGCCCTGTATTCTGTGGAATCCTGTGTATTCATGGAAAACATTCAGGCCTTATTAAAATGATACACCGATAAACCCTCTGGAGACTTTTCAGTGATGTCACCATCTGTTGTGGAGGTAAGACTGGAAGTCTGTAATGAAATGTGCACATCTTCAAAAGGAGCTTTTGTCAGGACCAAGGAGCACTTTCTGAAAAAAAGATGACTGATTTACAATTATTGATAGAGGGATAAATAACAGATAAATAAGAAGACCACCTGGCCTCTTCTCTTGTACACTCTGAAATCCTACTTCAAAGGAAAGACCCCATGTCCAAGTCCATAAACGTGTTAGCATCCATGCTAAAAGAGGAGTCGTAGGTCTGGGTGTTCTGGTGCATCTTCTGATGATGTCGCAGGTTGGACTTGCTGGAAAAGCTCTTGTCGCACAGCAGGCAGGCGAAGGGCTTCTCTTTGGTGTGGATCCGTCTGTGACATATGAGCTGAGTGGACACGCGGAAGGCCTTTCCGCACTCCAGACACTGGTAGCGCTTGGGCTCCGTGTGAATGCGCCGGTGGTTCTTGAGAGCCATCAGGTTGGTGAACTCTTTCTGGCAGACGGAGCAGAAGAACGAGCCCGTCTTGTGGCTGTTCTTGTGGTTAAGGAGCGAGCCGGCGTGGCGGTAAGTGCGGCCACAGTGCTCGCAGACGTGGCTCTTCTCTTCCTTGCCAGGGGAATCGTTGCTCTTCTGCGAATCGGCGATGCTTTCGGGAATATGGGACAAAGGTGGTGGAACCTGCTTGTGCATCCCATCCATCCCAATGGCCTGATTTATTCCTGAGTCCCAGCAGATGTTGTTATCTACAGGTTCCTCCACTCCTTGTTGATAGGGGTCCTGAGCCCTGTGGTGCAAGTCCTGGTGCTGCTGGTAGCTGGCTGTGTTGGGAAAACTCTGCTGGCAGGGGCTGCAGACAACGGGCCGGTCCTTCGAGTGCACCTCCATGTGGCTCTGCAGGTGTGTGACCAGACAGAAGGTCTTGCCGCACTCGGGGCAGCAGTGACGCCTCATCTGGGAGTGTATCTGTAGAGTGAGAGGATCAGGAAATGTCTGGAGACACAAGGTACAGTGGTGGAGGTTTTCGGAGTGGGTCTTTTTATGGTTGAGGAGAGAGCCAGCGTGACGGTAGGAGCGCCCACACAGGTCACACCTGCAGCAGGGATATGTTCACATTCAATACCTAACAATACACTTCAACTCAAATCATTTGACCCAACACTGAATTATTCATAAACCAGAAAATTACTCATAATATTACTTTAATATTTACTATTATTAAGCATTACTATATTTTCAAAATAATAGCCTGATAATACTGATTTTTTTGAGGTTGATGCCAGTTGTGTAAAGGTCAGTTGACAGTTTGCTGATAACATTAACACATAAAATAAACACTGTTGATAGGAACACTTAAAATGTGTTTAATTGTTATAATCAAGGTCAGCACTGAGCAGGACATTTCACAGTTTAAAATTTGTTTTCAGGCGTATCTTTAGCATTTCTGTACTGCAATTCCTGGTAATTTATCAGGCAACATATACATTGAAACAGATATCTGCAGTTAGCTCATATTGTTCTGGCAAATGTGTCAAGTCAGGTCTGGACAGCTTTGTTAAACAAATACAAAAAATATTCAAAAAACAAAAACAAGTGATGACTAATAGACAAAATAAGATGCTGGGTTCACAATAAAGACAGTAACTCACATGAAGCACTTGTCTCCCCTCTCTGACTGCTGGACTCCAGCTCTCTCAGAGTTCTCCTGACCTCTGCGGCAGCGGTGCCTCTTCAGGCCAGACCTGCCCTGGAAGCTCTTCCCACATGCAGGACAGCTGAAGTGACTCGCCACGCGGTTGTGGACCCTCTGGTGGTTGTGCAGGATACTGGCGAGGCGGAAGGCCTTTCCGCACGTAAGACACACATACTTTTTCTTCTGGGTATGGATGCGCGTGTGATTGCGTAAAGCCATGGGGTTAGTGAAAGGCTTAGAGCAGAAGGTGCAACTGAAGTGTCCTGTTTTGTGGGTGTTTTTGTGGTTCAGGAGTGAGCCCGCATGGCGGTAGCTGCGATTACATATGTTGCACGTGAAAGGCCGCTCCTCTTTATTTGAACATATATTTGCTTGTGCATCGCCGCTGCCTGAAGGTCCATCACAAGTGTGGGCTGTGAGTTGGTCAACAGAGAGAAAAGCCTTCTTACATTCCCTACACTTAAAGGCTCTAGGTTTCAGGCCCCTCCTGCCTCCGGCCCCATCCTTTCTGAGGTCGGCACAAATGTGGGCTAATAGCTGCTTCTTTCCCCTAAAGCCTTTTCCACAGTTTTGGCAAGAGTGCTTTTTATATGCAAAGTGGGTGCGCAAGTGGTTCTTCATGGCTAGTTGATTGGAGTATGTGTTGTTACAAACAGAACAATAATATTCACCTGTTTTATGGGAGTTTCTGTGGTTGACCAGACTTCCTGCGTGGCGATATGTGCGGCCACACTGGTCACAGGCGAAAGGCCGTCGTTCACCTGTGTCCTCCGATTTGACTGAGGTCTCACACTTTGTTTGTTCCGTCTTCCCTTCAGGCAGTTGCCTGCAGCGTCGAGGGGAGGTAAAATCCTGATTGGCATTAGAAGTTAAGGACTGCATTCCTTCATCTGACCTGGTCCCATTCATCTGCATGAGGGCCTGAATCTGGTTGTTGAGTTCCTGGATTTTGGCTTGATTCTCTTTGTGCCTTCTCAGGTGATTCAATAGCTGCTTCTGAATTTTGAAGGCTTTCCCACACTCATGGCAAGTATGTCTGGAGGGGGAGACAAGGTGTATGGTTAATTCTATGTTTGCAAAACAGGGAATAGAGAAAAAACACTCCATATGCAACTCTCAGCTTGTTTAACAATTATTTATCATTTCCAACAAGCATTCAAAGTTTGCAACATTGGTGAAAAATGTAAGAATTTTACAAGTAATAATGTGCATTTTGGTTGGAACTAACCTTTTAATATCAAAGTGGGACCTCTGGTGGTTTTTAAGGGCCAACAGATTGTAGAAGCGTTTCTGGCAGACGAGGCATCTGAATACACCTGTTTTGTGGGACTTTTTGTGGTTAAGGAGTGAGCCGGCATGACGGTATGACCGCCCACACTGATCACACTTGTACTGGCGCTGTTTGGTATCAACAGCTTCTTTGATTCGACTTGTGTCTTCATGCTGGGTAACATCATTTACTTTCACTTCCTCTTCACCATGTGTCGACTCATCTTTCCGCTCAGCTGTACAGCCGTGGTTTTCAAGATGATGGTAGTTGGTGCAAAAGATGCCACAGCTGCCACAGATGATACTCTGTGCTTCCTCCTTGCCTCCAGTCACACCGCTGTTGTTTATTTGTGAATTATTAACATTATCTACCTGGTCCTTGTTGTGCAGAAGCTGATGAGTTATCAAGTCCTGTCTATTAGCAAAACTTTCCCCGCATGTGCTACAGATCATCATCTCTCCAGGCTCATCATCTTTCACCTCTTCATGGGAGGACATGGAAGAAGGCCCTGAGCTTGCAGGAGTACCGTGGGACTGGGTGTGCCCTCGGAGATGGCTCCTGAGAGCCCTCATGCTGGTGTAGCTGTTTCCACATATAGAGCACTGGTAAAGATCTCCGTCGTCATCCTCTTCGTCAGCGTCATCACCTTCTCCGCCACCATTCAGCGGATCACTGCTCATATTGTCCTGGAAATTCGGTTCAAAGTAACTTTGGCTGTGGCTGCCATTCAGACCATGGAACTCTACATTACTTGCTGGATTTCCAATGGCACAGTGACCATTACTGTGCTGGAAATTTATATTACTGTCATAGTCACTGCTAGTAGTGTCATGTTGCTGCTGTAGCAGTGGGCAACTGTGAGACTTAATCCCTGCGATATCTGCAAATGTTTCACCACAGTCTGCACACATGTGCCTCTGCATCAGGTGTTCATTGTGAGGTAGATGCACAGTCATATCCTGGGAAAAGTCCTGATTAAACTGCCCGTGGTACAAAGCTCCGTTGCTGTGGTCTGCTCCTTTCTCTTGATCGATACCAAGAACAGGGTGAGCACCATCTTCCTCCTCATCTTGAGAGGAGTAGCAGCCCAGCGGGTTATCAGGAGCCAGTGGCTCTGTGGAGAGCCAGTCTCCCTCAGTGATGAGGCTGAAAGATGACGACTGAGCTTTGTGGAGACGAAGATGACTTTTGAGGGCGGCCAGGTGGGGATAACTCTTTCTGCAGATGGAACACTGGTAAATCCCGACCTGATGTGACCGCTTGTGGTTGATGAGGCTCCCAGAGTGCCGGTAGCTTTTACCGCAGATCTGACACTTGAAGGGACGCTCGTCAGAATCTACAGTTGAAGTCTCTTCCAGTTCAGTTGCATTGTCAGTGTTTTGTGTGAGCGTCAGGGCAGGATTGAGAATGCTTGTGTCCATTACTGGGGGTTCTCCCTGAGTACTACTGGAGGATGGTGTTTGATTATTGGAGCAGTCTGAGTACACATGACCGTTGCTTCTAATCTGCTCCTGCGGCAGATCAAAGCCACCATGATTATCTATTGATGACACTGAAGGAACATTGTTTATCGGAGAGGCATAAAAGTTTGACTCAGGCGATGCGATGCTGTTGTCATATGACACATTGTGGTTCTCTGACATGGTCTCCTGCAGTCCGAACGACAGAGATGAAGAGTTATGCATCTGGATGTGTTCCTGGAACTCCTCATCATTAGGGAATAGAACCTGACACAAATGGCAGAAGTTTACAGGAGCATCCTGGCTCTGAGGTGAGAACTGGTCCAGTGGTGTGCCTGCGTATGACCCGCCCAATGAACCGGGGTCCGTCCCACTTCTTCCCTTATGAGTTCTCTGGTGGCTGTAGAGAGCAGCCATGTTATTGAACAGTTTGAAACACACTGTGCACTCAAACATCCCCACTTGGTGAGTCTTTTTATGATTGGTCAGGCTTCGATGATGTATGTATGACTTGTCACATAAATCACATCTGAAAGGTCGATTCGCTGCATCGTCAGAGGTCTCGGATTGGGCATTATAAACAACCTCATCCTTGTCCTCAGCTGGGCTATTTACTGTGGGAATCCCAACGCTGGCTGACTGCTCACTGAGATGAAGAGGGTGATCGTTCTCAATTTCATGTGTGGGATATTCCACGTCTACCTTCCTATAGGACTGCTCCTTCACTCGCCTGGCAAGATGAACTCTCTCATGTGTGGCCAGCTGTGTTGCCAGACGAAAAGCTTTCCCACATTCTGCGCAGGAGTACTTTTTCTGTGAAGTGTGGCTCCGGAGATGACTCTTCAGGGCCAAAGCGTTAGAGTTCTCCTTACCACATATGTTACATTGAAAAGAACCCACTTCGTGAGTCTTTTTGTGGTTAGCTAAGCTACCAGCATGCCTGTAACCACGTCCACATTCATCACATTTAAATTTGCGTTCCTCCTCTTGCTGAAGGTGAGCATCCATGTGCTCAAGCAGACTGGGCATATTAGGACATACTGCGCCACATTGTTTGCAAGAAAAACCTGTTGTCCTGCCAGAGTCCTGCACTGCCATTACAAGATAATGACTGAAGTAAGTGCACCAGACACAGAGCGTATGAATATGCAGGAGGGAAATGCATTAGATGCCTTTATTGCCCATATAAAAAGACGATTTATGAGATCTTTACGATAAGGTCCCAGGACTTCCCAGGGAGGTAACACGGCAGAGGACGTTGAGATCCAGTTCCACACAGTTAGGAGAGTGACTGGAGGTCACGAGAAGCGACAATTGAGCTGTTGAGGACAGAAGAGATGCCAGTTAGCGTTGTGGTGAATGTATGTAACGTGAACAGTATTCAGTCCAATGAGTCATGTATAGATTCTGGGTAGATACAGACAACGTTAACACACATTTTCCTAAAGATGTTAAATCACTCCACAATACAAACACCTTAACCTGCACAATACTTCTGTGTCAGCTCAGTAACACGATAACAATCAACATCTCATATTTGTTCTGCTTCGAAGATGTTGATCCCTAATTTAACTCAAAGTCTGTGAATCTTTGGGGGGGAAAAACTGCCACTGTATGTTTGGTTTAAAAGCGTCTGAGGCAGCAGGTTACCGGCTTCATGGACACACTTATTCAGCTGAATGCAGTCAGCAGAAACGGGACACAGCCTCACGTGTTTTGCTCCATCTCTGCACCAGCGGGCTAACTGAACTAGCTGTGTCAATAAACCGGGAGACCAACGCCTTCCTCTACAGACTCACTGCCACTGCAAACACCCACACTCTCCGACATTATAAACACACACAGACTGAACATGCGGGCTGTCGTCGGGTTACAGGCAACAGCGAACAGGTTAACTGCGGTTAAATGTGTGTGAGGAAACGAGTCGGCTAACGTTAGCGCGACACCAGCTAGCACAATCGTGGCTAGCTAAACAAACATTGCACCAAAAAAAAGCCAAGAAGTCGTTTTTCAACGCGGAATCACAGCGTCAGCAAATGCGTCAAATTAAATACCTGCGGCGGTGACGATTCAATGCAAGCCTCCGAAGATATATGTTCATTCATCGTTTTAAAAACGTTGTTTCTATGTAAAGGGCAACCCCCTTCTTTGCAATTGTCTTTTTTTCCTCCATCTCCATTTCCACATTGCTCTTGTTGCTAGGGAACAGGAAATGTGCAGCAGAGAAATACTTCCCCTCTCAAAAGCGACTAACTTAGGGGGGCTAAAAGTTGAGTCAACGCGAACTGCGGCGAGCTCCGCGTCAAAGTAATCACAAAGCAAATATTGAACGTGGAAATAAAAAGCACTTTAATGTTATTCGCAGTATTTTGCTGCTGGTTTTCGTAAAACTCCTAAAGCACAGCTAACGTTGGGTTAGCTTGTGTAGCGTTAGCTGGCGCTGCCATTGTGAAATATACTCTCTTCAGCTCGGTTACCAATATGTTAGACAGCCTGTTAGCTTTATTATGACCACCATGTTTTACCAGGGGACTCTAACACATTTAATGTGCGTCTTATATTCATATTTTCTACCATTAAACGCATTAAAATGTTGCACACTTGGCTTGCCGAGAGCTTTCGTCATCATGGTCCTAGAGCCGTCCCCCATCCTGCAGCCGCTCAACCAGCAATCACCGTGTCTCACAGTAAATGCAGCCGTGTACCCAGACGTTGTCCCAGGCATTATCGACCAACTATTAATGTCCTGATTCAGGTAAGAAATGCCTTTATTTCTCAAATGCACACAAGATGCTAAGGCAGCTAATACGAGCTAAATCCATCCCGTATAATCACGGACATGTTGATGATGACACTGTGGAGTGAATTGGTACAGGTCCTAAAGCCAGCCATTTTGAGTTAGTAAAAATGTTTAGCAAGAAAGCTAGCGAAAATGAATACGTACATATGGTATCCGGTTGTTAACACCAGCACACTAACTCGTGATCTTTGATCCTTGTCTCCGGTCGGGCACATGCCAGTCATTCATACGTGATCTCTGTCATTACATCGCCAACTTCCTCTGGCATCAAAGCGGTTAGCTTATTGTCCCTGAGGTCCTAATGCCAGCCATTTTGTGATTTAATGCACACCCACATATTTCTGTTATTATATTATTATACAGATTTTTTTTTTCTGGTCCACCATCAGCTACTGTCACTGAAGATCTGCTCCCCTAATTCATATCTGTCACAGGACTTCATCCTGATGTTTGTGCAACAATCTTCCAGTCTCATATGCTGCTAATGAACTGTTTGTTTACTTAATTATTACAAAGGGTCTTTTTACATGATCTCTTTGCAGATATAAAGATGGCCTCTCCTCAGCCTGGCAGCCCACCTCTTGCAGAGCAATACACCCCTCCTGCACAGAAAGAAGAGAGTCAGCCAAATGAAGAGCTGGTGAGGGATCAACCTGCAAAAAAACGTGGCAGAGGCAGGCCTCCGAAAGCCAAACCTTCCGTCAAATGCTCTGAGTGCACAGAGGCTTTCAGGAGTCTGTCGGCTTTGCAGAGCCACAAGCTTTCAGCACATGTAAAGGACCGTCAGCAGCAACACCCATGTCCTCAGTGTGCTAAAACATTCTCAAGCAAGGCGCAACTCTCAAAGCACGAGCGCACTCACTCAGCACAGCGCCCCTTTCAGTGTCCTGACTGTCACAAGGCTTACAAAACGCCCACGGAGCTACGTAACCACAGCCGCTCTCACACTGGGGAGAAACCTTTCGTATGCACGGAGTGTGGGAAGGCCTTTATGCAAGCTATATGCCTGAGGATCCATATGACACAGCACAGTGGAGAGCGTCCTTACTCTTGCCGTCAGTGCTCCAAGAGCTACCCCACCCTGTCTAAACTGAAGGTGCACATGCGCTCTCACACTGGAGAAAAGCCATACTTCTGTGCCGAGTGTGGGAAGAGTTTCGCCGACCCCTCTGTGTTCCGAAAACACAGAAGGAACCATCAGGGCCACCGGCCATACGCTTGTGACGAGTGCGGGAAAACGTACACGGAGCTGAAGGACCTGAAAAACCATGAGCGCTCCCACACTGGAGAAAAACCATACCTGTGCTCAGACTGTGGCAAAGCCTTCTCCCGCTCCTCCTCCCTGGCCTGCCATCAGCGCATTCACTCCCAGAATAAACCCTATCAGTGTGAGCAGTGTAGCAAGGGCTTCACCCAGCTGTCCTCCTACCAGTCTCATCTCCGCACTCACTCCGGTGAGAAGCCGTTCCTCTGCCCGCAGTGTGGCAAGATGTTTTCTGACCCATCCAGTTTCCGCCGCCACCAGCGAGCCCACTTGGGTTTCAAGCCCTACCCCTGCGATAAGTGTTCCAAGAGGTTTCGTCAGCCAGCTGATCTGGCTGTGCATGAACGTGTCCACTCTGGAGAGCGGCCTTACAAATGCCAGAGCTGTGACAAGGCCTTCGTAGCATCCTGGGATCTGCGGCGCCACATGCTTGTGCACACGGGTCTCAGGCCCTTTTCCTGCACCGAGTGCGACAAGTCATTTGCTGAGCGCTCCAGCCTCAACAAGCACCGGCGTGTGCACTCTGGGGAGAGGCCTTTCAAATGTGAGGAGTGTTTGAAGTCATTTGTGGTGTCCTCAAGCCTGCGCAAACATGAGAGAACTCATCTAGCAGAGCACGCTGAGCAGCAGCAGCAGCAACAGCAACAACAACAACAACAACAACAAGAGGAGACAGAGGCCGGGTCAGCTTCGGGCTTTCCTGCCCACACAACTCTACCTCAGTTCTCCTGTACTCACTGTGATGCTACATTTGGAAGCTGGGATGAAGTTCAGGCACATGAAAATCTTCACTCCATCGACTCCGCTCCTCCAACTGTTACCAAAATCGTGCCGCTGGGCTCACATGTCTGTGAAACCTGCCAGGCAGAGTTTGCACAGCTGGCGGACTTGCAGGAGCATGAGAAGCAGCATCCCAAGCCGAGGCCTCATGTCTGCAACAGCTGCGGCAAAGGCTTCCTCAACAAATCTGGACTGCGTAAACACCAGAAGATCCACTCCACCAGCAAACCTCACAGCTGCACACACTGTGGCAAAGCTTTTCTGTTTGCCGCCTATCTTCGCAAGCACTTACGGACTCATGCAGACGCTGCCACGGCCGCCCCGCAACTCGGTGACATAAACATTATTCACACTGACCCTCTCCCCTCTCCCCCACCCCCCAGTGAGGTTTCCCCCTCCACTGTTGAATCCGGCACCATATCTCTGACAGTTCCAGTGACTGTACCCGTGACTGCTTTTCAGACTCTGCCCTCTGAGTACTTAGTCAAGGAAGAGGGACCTTAAGCTTTTTTTTCTTTGACTGTTTTGGAATTTTGATTCCACAGATATTTAGCCAGCGGCCTTAAATCTTTTTAGATGATGGGTCTGATTTTGACAGAAGTGTTATTTTCAAAATGTTCAAAATAGTTTCCCTCATGCAAATTACAAGCGCTTTGTCTCATGATATTTGAAAGATGTTATGTATATTGTTCATGTTTTAAAATATACAGTATACTGTACTATAACTAGCCTACTATGAAATTGTCTGTTGTAATGTTTTCATGAAAACGTGGTGTTAAACATTTATGCTGATCACTTTAAAAGTTCACTTAAAATGTTGTGATTTCAGATAAACATGTTTTTATAATGTGTTTTAAATTACAGCTTGTCTTAAATTCATTTTACATTTTGGTGGAACAAACTGTTTGTAACTGTTTTACTGTGTATTAGTATCATCAAATTATCATATAAATTGTCGAGTTAAAAAAAAAAGTGTCAGCGGTGTTCCAAAATATTAAAGCAAGAAGAATTACGTTTTTATACCAATAAATGTGTAATGTGTGAAAAACGGTAACGTTTTAGTGACATTTATTGTCTTTCCTTATGTACAAACCTGTTCTGTGTGCAATATTTCCTACCAGTGGACATTTGAAATGTTGAAGAGGCACAGTGCTGCTTCGGTACGGTAAAGTGAGGCCAAGTCAGCACATCTTATGGTGAGAAACTGTAACACATATATTGATGACATACAATATCTCGCACCCATAAAAGACTGAATGCAAAGCGAGAGCGACAGTGTTCCATTAGCGGGCTGCAACTCTTTAAAGGTAAACTCTCTTATCTGCCACACTTCACTCCCATTTATTTTGAAGTGCATTAAAAACCACTTCATACGCACAAACAGAGAATTATATATTTGCTATGACATTTGTGAATGCTTAAATGAACAGCTTCCGTGATTAATGCTTTCTTAAAATCAAGGACTGGGATATTGTCAGTTTTGAGTTTTGTTGGTCAGACATATGCACCGTTAAAGCTTAATATTGTCCAGTCTAGAGGTATATCCCATTTAAAGACAGAAGACATTTTTAATCTTTAATGTAGAGGGCAGAGGAAACGATAGACTTTGGAGTCTATTTGGACTTTGTTCAGTCTCTGCTTAACTTATAACTTACTTACTTACTTAATATTTTGTTAATCTTATCCTCTGGTCCTGAAGAATTTTAACTTTTTTACAGCTACAATCAAAGATACAATTCCTGACACTCGATATAGATCTGTCATGATATATAAGCATGATTGAAAGTGAAATGATCTGTCATTTATATTTCATAACAATATATGCAGTGTGTTTTCCTTTGTTCCAACTTCCACGCTGTTAAGATTCCCAACCAAAGCCAGGAAAGACGATGGCAGCCATAGTAACAGGCCTCATCCCCATCCTGCGGACTGCAGTTGATGCCACCGCCACCTACAAGGGCCGCTCGGTGTGGTTTGGCTTCCTGTGCATCCGCCTGGTGATCCTCTTCCTGGCCGAGCTGCCCTTCACCAAACTGGACGCTGACTTCACCTGCAACGGCACTATTGGCAGCATCTGCACCAAAGCCTGTTTTAATAGACACTTCCACAAACCTATGATGGTGGCCTGGAACTTCATCTTTGTCCTGGCCACCCTCTCTGTCCTGCTCATGGAGCTGTTCACCTCCCACCTGCGCTCTCTGGCCCAGAAGAGGAACTCTAAGGGGAAGACTGATGTGAAGCTGGAGTCTCGGGGGAAGGAGGAGGCTCAGGTTGCTACCACAGACCCCGTGGGCAAGATGGTCATAGATTTACACAGAAACAGAGGCGCAGTAGGCTTCTACCTGTTCAGCGTCTGTCTGCGTATTCTGATCGAGGCCTGGTTTGTTTATGTTCTGCTTTCTTGGAACTTGCCAGCACTGGATAATAGTCCATTCAAATGCTCGACAAACATCTGCTCAGAGTTACATGTTTGTGTTGTGAGGGCCGCCCCAGAGAAACGCATGTCTATTTATGCTCTGGCTTCCATCTCAGGCATGATCATTGTTTGGTCAGTCGTATTTTGTATGTACTCCATTGCTCACTACCTTTGCAACTTCTGAATATTGACACTTGTTCTTCATTATTCTGATTTAGAATATATTAAATCTATAAACACATATTTACTGTGTGTCTATGCATCTTTTGATCTAGTGCATATATTGTATGTTTATGTAAACTCACGCTTAAATCTTCTGCTGTATCGTCAAGTTTGGTACAAATAAATTAGATATATTAAAACACAATGACATAATCAGAACTGTATTAGCTCTTCTGTCTGAGGTTTACATATGTTGTGAGATGTGTTTTGCTGACAAAAGGATTGAGGTGTTAGCTGCATGATGGTGTTTCTGAGTCAAGTTTTTTGGTCAGCGCAAAAAAGCTGCCACAAGTACGGTGTCAAATACACACCCATGTACACTGTATACACCTCAGCAGTTTTGATCTGTAACACTGAAAGGAAAGATTTAAAGACCTACTCTGAGAAATGAATGTCTTTATGATACAAATGACCCTGTTTTATGTTGATATACTGTCATACATTATTTACATTGGGGAGTATTTAAACGGTATTTCTTCAGCCAGATAGTCAAAAGGCAGCATTTGTCCTTGTCATTCATGACTTGAGTTGCTTCCAACGGGGTAAAAGGTGGAGGCTGACTGTTAGAGTTTCTGTTTATTCTTCAGTGAGATAGACTTCCTGTTGCTGTGCTTCATGGTATAGAGCAGTGCTGCACCAGCGTCTGTTAGAGACTGGTGGGAGGAGAAGAAAGGGAGAATTATCAGAAGAAGTTAACCAAAACAGACAAAGTATTCTAGTGCTAAGAAGTATAATTCATAAGTACGTGACATGAATTACCTGTGAGTCTGAAACGACAGATTTTCTCTGGAAAAAAACAAAAAGTGTTTAATTTTCGGTGAGAATAACCAATGTGAAGTACTGAAGCTGATAAAAAAAAGTACTGTAAAAACTCACCCTTGTAAAGTTATGTGTGTTGTTGTATATTGGCTCCATGGTTTTAACCCATTCTTGGTATGTCTGTTTTTCCTCTGCACTGCGATTATGCTCTCTGTGAACAGAGACACACTCACTTTGTAGAGAACAGTATCCGCCCAGCCTAAGATATCCTCTACTAGGCAAGAAAAACAATCAAAAAATGAAAAAAAAAAACCTTGGGGTCAATACTTACGAATCTTTGAATTACAAAAAAGTGTTCATCAGTTTGAGGTAAAATGATAATGGTCTTAAAAGCATAAAAAAAATCAACAGTTCATCAGATTAATCAGATGTATTTGAACATTTTAATGTCAGTTTTCTACTGAAGAGTCGGCCAGTTCATCTGATCTTCTTTTAACTTTTTACTTTTGCTCTCAGTTTCTGTAATGCAGTGCAGTCATATTTGTCACCTAAATTCATACTTTTGATCATAACATTTTATGCAAAGTGTTCTTAAACTCCTTTTTTTCATGTTGAGTGTATTATAAAACCAGCAGTCATTAAATCCATTTGTCAGACTTCAGCATAAAGTAGCTCTCATTCTACATGTTGCCCACACGCTAATGTCAGTCAGAGTTTCCTCCATCCCTCCCGTAACTCACATTGCTCTCTCAATCAGCTTCATCTGTAGCTCTCCCTCCATCCTGGCGTCGAGGAAGCGGCCTCTCACAGCCAGAGCGGCGCTGGCCTGTGACGAGTTGAGCTGAATGATGGCCAAAGACAGAGAGGACAGGGCTGCCGAGCTGAGAAGGAGGGTGACACTTTTATCATAAGAGTGCTTCTCATTTATGGCTTCAGCCTTGCCATTGTGTTGCTGTGCAAACACGCACAGGGGCCACTTTGTAGCTGCTCAGACGATGAATTGCATGACCTTCATGCGGTATATGAAGCAGGCAGACTTGAGTTGAGAGGTTCATTTAATGTTAGAATGGATGAGAAATGTGATTTACATGGTGCAATCCTTTCTGCATGATATGAAGGCTCCGGTATCTCAGCAACAGCCAGTCTCTTTGGGTTTTAAAAACTGCTTTGCCTAAAGGTTCACTAAGATTGGTAGAAAATAATACATCTAATCAATTGTTGTCCTCAGGGCGAGAACGCCTTGTTGATTAAAGATGTCACAAGATAATGAGTTGTTTAAGCTTTTGAGGAGGCCACAAGCATGCAAACAGCTCAGTTCAACAGTGGTGTGTGTGGTTGAGGCAATTTCAAAACACTGTGATTATGGAAACATCATTATTACCTGTCATCAGTAACATCTCGGTCTGAAGTGATCACTCTAAGGACTGTCTGTCCGTTCCTCTGCCTGTACCTAATCTGCAGCTGGATGGACACACGGCTACCAGAGGCTGGCACAGACACTGAGAGAAGGAACATAAATATAAATCAATTCGAGTTTCAGCTTTTAAAACAAAAATACAATTAAGTGTTTTTATAGCACAGAAAAAGAACATATTGCTTTTTGATCATAGTTAATATGGTATCATGGTCTGGTTTTGTTCATATACTTTTTTTACAACTAAAAATCAGTGCTGTAGTGGTCGATTGAGTCAAACAGCGCTCTGCATCTGATGCCCTCCACAAGCTGCTCTCCTCAGGCAAGTGTTCAGTGATCCCAAGTTCAGGTTGAACTGCTGCAGAATAAATTTGTGTCTATTGTGTCTAAGTCTAGATGCCCAGCATTATAGCTAAGCTGTGTCTGTATGTATTGAATTATGAATCATAGTCAACAGGCATGCTAGGGGCTCATTGAGGTTGTGCCAAACAGTCATGGGATGTACGGGGTCCTATGTTCCCAAGCATGTGTGTGCCTTGATAAAAAACTGACATTGTAAGAGATTGGTAAGTGCTATCTTTACAGTTTAAATTGCAAAAGAGCAAAGGGAGAGGGACGTTTCAATGGTAAAAATCCATTCAATCACTGAGTAGATATCAATGTCTGAAGTCAAGGATACTGTCTTGCTTGCCAAGGCCTAGATTTTGAAGAGAATAACATCAGTAGGCTATAAGCTGTAGGTGATTTCAACATATTGACCAGGGGGAAGAGGTTGTTGAGAAAAGTAAAACCCTATGAAAGGTCTCTTTAATGTGTTACATTAAGAGGATATATAGATATTGAGCTGGGGGACATAAGACCCAGGGAACATAGATACACTCCTGGCTGTACTTAGCTTAATGCTAACATCAGCACACTAATATACTCTAACATATAAAAAAATATAATGCTAACATGCTGATGTTTAGCAAGCAATATCTAGCAGGATTCATAATCTTAGCTTAGCATTTGCAAATTAACACTAAACACACAGTAGGTAACAGCTAAGGCTGATATAAAGTTAGTTTTGTAGGTATTTAGTTATAAAGTATTTGACACAAACTTTGACTTTGGGTGCTGGAGGAAAAGTCACCAGAATTTATCCCCAAGGCACCTGTAGCAAATTGTCATAGTTGTCAAGATATTTCACTAACAACGACACATGTCAACCTCATGGTGGTGCTAGAGGAGAGAGAGGTGCAGTCAGGAGAGATTTCATCCTCTGGGCACCACGAACATCTACAAAATGTCAGTGTAATCAATCCATCTAATAGTTGTTGAGATATTTTAGCCTAGACCAAAGTGGTGGACCGACTGATGAACAGACTGACATTGCCATCCCTGGAGAAAGTCCAGGGTCCAGGGAAAAAAGTAATTTAATCTGAAAGCTATTTCTTACTAACAGACTTATAATAG
The DNA here is from genome assembly GCF_004916995.1 of Morone saxatilis. Lineage (NCBI taxonomy): Eukaryota > Metazoa > Chordata > Actinopteri > Moronidae > Morone > Morone saxatilis. Next base: position 13,107,202 of record NW_023339651.1, read on the forward strand.
TTCTTTGTTTGCCTTGATAGTTTCTGCCGTTGGTATTGCCTTTCTCAGAAAAATTACAGATTTAGGAGGGGACCTTGGTAGCTCACCTGGTAGAGCGCGAGCCCCATGTACAAAAATGCTGAACTCAGTGACTAGGCTCTTTGCTGCTTGTCATCCCTACTCTTGCTCCCCACTTTCCTGTCATTCTTCAGCTGCTACTATCCATAAAGGCAATAAAAATCCCAAAAAATAAAAATTACAGGTAGTAGTGTGACATGTACGTCCAGATGAAAATATTTTTGTCAGACCAGAAGTCGTAAGACATGGACTTCTGTTTTTTACTGGGCCTATTCTTGTATTTTTCCTCAAGCCAGCTTTGTTAGTTCTTGTTTTCGAATGTAATGACCTTTGTTCCCTCTCGGTTTGGCTTGCAGTGATCTCAGAATGAAAACAGGTTTTCCTGGTTTGCATCATCACCATTTTGCAACGTTCAGCAAGACCTGGTAGCACACGTCACACCACCACCTGTGATATTCCTGAGGAAGGCAGCAGAACTGCAAGTGAAACTGGCAAGGTAAAAAAACATAATGTTTATTTCTGGTAAGGTGAATGTTTATTTCTGTTAGCCTTCACGTGGTCACTTGTTGGAGCTGAGTCTAGACAGTGGCTCCAAAATAAGGAAGTGAGAAAATAAAGAACGGTCAAGAGTGTCATAATTCAAGGCCAGTTCTTCTTTAGTCAGACACACTATTATACAGTCAGTCTGTCAATAGTGGCATACAAACTTTTTCTCACCTTCTGCGTCCTGTTCATTGGCTCCAAACTGGAAGGTGATCTCTGTATCTGGGTCCAGATTCCCCACCTCTCTGGTCCCTTTGTGTCCTGACTCCTTCTCTCCTCTCATACGCCTGGACCGAAGGAGAACATCAGTCAGGGCTTTGTTAATAATATAATTTAAAGTGCATTCATGTGCCAATTAGACCACTTGATGAAGAACTTTGTAATATTAGTATAAAGGTATACAAAGCGCAGATCTTACAGTGACTGAGGCAGCAGTAATGTGACAGTACAGTGTGTCGCTATGGTCCTGTTCTCAATGATTTGTTCCAACTCTGGGTGCAACCTTCTAGGACTTGCTATCACCACCTATCATGGACAAGACACACAGACAACAAGATCTGGTGAGTGATATACATAATCAATATACTGGCACTTATTATACAAATCTGTGCAACACATCACAACACTATTACAAATCGTCTCTTACTTTCCCTCCTGTGCGATCAGCGAGTCTTCCCAGCTCATCCAGCCTGCAGTCTGTTCCCTCAATGGACAACACAGACACTGTCACACTAATGAAAGAAGGACATTTCAGTATGAACTTCATTACAGCATATCACAAAAACATTCTTATTAGTACTAATGTCAGCTCCAGTCCCTTTTTTATGTTGGTGGAGCACAGTGTTTTAAACCGGTAAATATATGATAATGTTCTCTTCAGCAGTATAATAACTGAATGCTTGTTTCACTCTTGACATTGATGAGGTGTACCACCAACCCCTGATTGGCAGCATATTCCCCCAGCTCCTGGTAGAAGATGGTGGATGAGAGGAGGGTGCGAGCATCATTATCCTCTACCTCCAAATTCCCCAAGTCTGTGTTGGCCTTCCCATCTGTACAGATAATCACCTTTGAGATCAGCAGGGATAAAAATGAAAAAAATACATATGATTGTCTTAGGACCATACCAAAGTTTTATTTAGCATGTTTGTGACCATTTATTACAAATCATATACATTTTACACCACAGCTCATCCAGTTCAAAGTGCAGACAGATTTCTGCTCTGCAGTACCACACAGCAATAACTTTTACCCAAAACATGGACATGGAGTTGTCCCAAGTATGTACAGTACACTAAGTTCAGCTTGACATTCATAAAAATTAATGCAAATAGATGCAGGAAAATATTTACTCTGTTAACAGAGAAGGAGCCAGTATTGCTGAGGACAGTCAACAAACTTAATATTCAAATAAATGAAGTCTACATATCTCTCATAAACATATTTATGGTGTGCATTAGCTTTGCTGAATATATCCAACTGTGCAGTGCTGTGAAATATACATTTTCTACAGGTCACATGTATCATGTAGTGCATGTGAACTGTAAATGGGCTAAAACATACACATAAACTGGTATAGTCATGTAAATAAGACTTAGGACCAAACCGACCTTGGATCCTGGCTGTCTGGAGGCCATTGCAATCGCCAGGAGAGCAGCTGGACCAAGAGCTGTCGCCCCACTTTCAGATAATCTTTTAACAAGAGGAAATCAAAAAATACATCTGTTTTTTGAAGGTAAGGTTACTATTAAGTAATAAAAAGACAAAAACAATTGATTGTACAGCAATCATCGCTTTTTCTCTGACCTCTGAACTTCTCTCTGTAAGTAGTCCTTGGTCTGTGAGAGTGGAGGAGGACTGGGGAAACTGGCTGCAGCCTCTTTCAGATAGTCGCTGTCAGCCAACTCAACATCACTCAGTAAAAGTGATGTGAAATTTTCATATCCATGCAATGTCACCTGGCAACACAAACATTAGGGGATGAAGGACAGCAGCAGTAATAACTTGACTTTCGCACTTGCATTTCTATATGAAAAACTAAAAAAAAAAAAAATCTAAAAATGACACAAACTTAAAAGACAGATATAGATAACTAAAAAACACAGGAAAATCAGGAAGAAAATGTTAAATGACCCTACAAATCTATTGTGAACAGCTTTTTTTAAAGGTCAAGCCTCTAATAATAATTTATGTACCTGATGGTTGAAGGTGATGAGTCCAACTCGTATGTCAGGTTGTTGTTCACTTAGCCTATGAACACACTGCAATACGGCTTCCTGGACAAACTGGTTAGAATACAATGATTTTTATCAACAAAGGTACACAAACAGTAAGTGCTGACTTTCTAGTAAACTTATAATGTTGTGTTACTTAACTTTAACTGGCACTGCAGTGTGTTAGGACTCACATAACATTCATTTAAAACAGTGGTTCCCAACCTTTCTCTTTAAGGAACCCCTTTTGTGTCATTGAGTAAAATGACGACCCTTGATTAAGTTAGATATGTGTGGATATTTTATATTATGTTGAATACATAACAGTAGAGAACAGCTGATAAACATTTGTGTACTCTCTGTATTGTGTATTTTTAAATAT
>NW_023339651.1:13110496-13112616 GCF_004916995.1 Morone saxatilis
AATACATAACAGTAGAGAACAGCTGATAAACATTTGTGTACTCTCTGTATTGTGTATTTTTAAATATCATACATACTTAATAGGCTTATTCTTTTGACAAATCCAGTGTTTTCTTCTCCCTGACACATGGCCATTGTTCTATTAGCTCTTTGGTTGTTTGAACTTTTATAATGCAGGACTAGGCTGCAGAGTGTGAAGGCTCCTGTGAATGCAGCTCAGGTCTTCAGACTTTAGATCTTAAATAAAATTTAAACTGTAAAAATAACAATTTCCCTTTTTCCTTTTTTTTTTTTACATACAAACTGCTACTGTGTATATTTTTTAAGTTTACACCCCTTGGAATTAAAAAGGCCTCACAACCCCCCATGAAGCTTTGGCGACTCATAGTGGAGGTCGGGACCCCAAGGTTGGGAACCACTGATTTAAAAGGACACTTATAAATGAAAACAAAAACAAACAAAAAAACTCACTTGTAGACGGGATCTGTGGAGAACCGTGTCTTCCAGTGACACCTTGAAACAACAGAGATTGATCATTTGAGACACCACAGCTTGTATGTGTGAATGCCAGCTGTCACAAACAGTGAACAGATCAGTGTCAGTCAAGTGGTTTTCACCTGGGAGGTGATGCTCATGGAGCCCGAGATGTCGATGCAGAAGAGCAGCAGAGCGTCCGCAGCGCACAGGGGCTTTTCATCAGGGCAGAGCAAAAAGAGGCCATCCTGGTAACCAGTTAGAGGACACTGTGGTATACTGGGAGGGCTGGTCAACTCACAGGGCTGACAGAAGTAACACATATCAACCTGTAGTTCAGCAGGAGGAGAGAAGACACATTTCACAAGCCTGTATTAGTCAAACCTGTTATCCATTGTTTCATTATGTTATGATCAATAATGCTTAGGCCTGACTGCCTCTAAGAGTTTGTCAAGCCCTGTGTTTCTCAGGAGTGATTACAAAGAGATTTACAGTTATTATTCACATTTAAAATCAATGAATTCTACTTATCTGTTTCAGAATAAAGGTCAAATGAAATTCGGCATGTAATTACCACATTGTCATAGCAGGAGTCCAGCACAGAGCCACACTGGGAGCAGGAGGTGGGTTCTCCTTGTATGGTCTGCACTGGAAATATGCAAACATGATCATCATTACAATCCAATAAGACTGAAAATAAAACCAGATGGCAGATAGTGAAGGTTTTATGGTGATGATAAAAGTTTACTGACCTCTTTCCTCTGAGAGTAATTTTCCTAAACTGACAAGGACCACATTAGGATTCCCTGGCAGGAGCCCCTTATCTGCTGATCCTGGGATGGGAACAACAAGAGCATTAAATTAAAGAGCACTGGTATAAAACATTCAGAATGAGGGTTATTCTTTTGACAGCAAAAACAATTACCTTCACTAGTAGGTGATGAGACAAGTGACGGGTCTGAAAGTGTTTTCCTGGATGATGAGCGAGACGAGTGGGATGCAGGTAACAGAACCAGGTAATCTGGCATTGACTTCATAAATGAAGGTCTGGGAGGAAGTGGTGGGGCTGAGGTTTGAGAGCAGAACAGAACCAGGTTGGTTCTGGTCCTTAAAACTATTTGCACAAAGCTGCTCAAAATCTTAGAATACAGTATGTTGTGTCAAAAACCTGCAAAGAACATTGTCTGTTTACCTAATGTCTGGGCCGACATGCTGCTGGTATCAGCTGGTAGCTTCACATGGAGGCCCGTACCTTCTGGTGTGGTGTATGAGTAGTTTGCGTCCGATGGTTGTGCATTTAAATCCGGTTCACTTTTAGGGAGGTCATAGGTAAATGTCTGACTGTTGGTGTTGGGGCAATGGAGTGGCTGGCTGTAAGAATTGGACTGGCTGTTTCCTGAAGGTCTCATGTGTGGTGGAAGAAGAGCTGGGTAAAGCCGAGAGGAGCAGTGTGTTAAAGGAATAATTCACCCAAACAACAAAAACTCAATCATCTCACAGGCTCCTGATCAATGAAATACCTGCATGAGCACAGTGGACCACCAAACACACAGTAATTTATCACCTGCAGCTCAATCCCTGTCTATGATTCCAATTGGCCTAAAGGGCTAGTTCACCCAAATTATGAAAAAAAAAAAAAACATTCAT
>NW_023339651.1:13112649-13118125 GCF_004916995.1 Morone saxatilis
AAAAAACATTCATTCAATCATGATGGACTCGGTTTTAGTGCCATAGCGATCCCTGGCTTCATTTCAGGTTTCAAATGTGGAAAAAGATAGCACTGGTATGAGATTCAAAATGTCAGAACCAATATCAGAAGAGAAAAGGTTGAAATGGTGCATCCCTAAGCTCTAGTGGTATGAAGATACTACTAGATACAAATGTTTTGTTTACTGGCTGATCAGACCCCTTGAACCATTTTTGACGCTTGTAATTGTTCTTTTCGCACCGTCATTCCACCAATTCTGGTGTTATTTAAGTTTGTAGTATTTAGTAAGGCCTACTGAGAATACAAGTTTAAATGCAGAATTTTAAGAATCAATTTTGCTGAGCAAGCAAACGAGGCGGCATTGGTTTGAGAAGTACGCTTGTGATAAAGGGACAGGAGAACCAAAGTTTCCTGATCAAGGCTTTTAAAGGTTTTATACATAGATAGATAGATAGAAGATAGATAGATAGATATGATTAGATGGATAGACTGGATAGCATAGATAGAATAGATAAGTAGAATAGTAGATAGATAAGATGATAGATATCTTAATTGATCCCAAGCTGGGAAATTACAGTATAATTTATTTTAATACATTAGCTGCTATGTAAAGGTATAGGGGAATAATAGGTTAAGTTTTTGTTTTGAGAATGTGCTGTGAAGTAGGAGAAACTAAGGTGGCAATGAAATTCATGAAAATCCCAAAAGGTCCTATGTACATAATACCAACTAAACTTGTTCAGTCATACATTTACTTACATTGCCACATTCACTGTACCTGTTTTTTGAGGAGGTGTTGGGACCACCTGAGGAGGAGTTGGAGGGATGAAAGAAGCTGTGTTCAATTTACTGTGAAATGCTGCATTTTCATAGAAGGGGATGGGCTTCACAACCTTCTTCACTCCCCTGCTCTTTTCCAACTGTTCAATAACCTTGGGAGGGGATGGGAGGGATTTAGGTGATTTGGCTTCTGCAGAGTTTGTTGGAGGAGGAGGTGGAGGTGTGCGAGGACGTATCCGGTTAACAGGAGGGAGAAGAGCTAAAAGGGATAAAAAATAAATTATATATATAGTATGCACAGTGGCTGTTAATTTAAGATCACTTTTTGCAAGAGAAATGTGAGCAGAGATAAAAACAACTGGTGCAGCGATGACCTTTGTGCTGTGAAGAAAATGTGACTCAGGTGGCAGATGGCTCTAAAAGGAACAACTCCTCTTAGATAGACAGGAGAGGTTGTGTGTGTCAGTGATTGCATAATACATAATGGTACTTAACCAACCAGTCACCCAGAAAGCTCTAATGAAAGGCAAAATCCACCTGCGGATGCTTTATGTATCATCGCTCTTCGATATTCAAAACAAATTATTTTGTGATTAGGTATTGGACTTCTTTAATCTTTCTCTCAGCTTCTTCTTCAGTTAATGACTTCCTACATTTCCCAGAATGCCCCTTGACTTCCTCTAGAGAATGGACCTGACAGCAGGTGAGGTGTCAAAGCTTTCACTCATAGTGACAGGCAGAGTGAAAGCTTTGATTCTCTTTGGTGGATTTCTTCAAACTGGTGAGTAAACAAAGAAGCTGTTTGATACTAAAATTAAATGTTTCCTGTTAATGTTTTAGATTTGAAACATTTTCAGGTGTCAAACTCCACAGAAGCTGCATTGAAAATATCTGTGTGTCTGGCTATTAATCTGTAGAAATGAGAAAACTACAACTAAACAGCAAAGTGGACCCAGGAATGGGACATCTGTCTTTTTAAACGAGTGTTATAAATTGTGATTTTTGTTTCTTTCATGTCATGCCTGGGAGTGTTTGAAAGAAATCCCACCTGAGCGTTTAATGACATTGGCATTGGATCGTTGGCTGTCCTTCTGAATCACTGATGGTGGCACATAAACAAACCCACAAGCAAATTCCATCGTGAGTTTACGTGCCTGTGAGAGAGAGGACATTATTTAACAGAATGTGACACCCAATAACACATAAAAGAGGATACATTGACAACATATATCTATAAGTAAGTAATAATTAAAAGTAATTATATAAAGTAATTACAGAATAATGTTCTCTGGGGACATGTGACAATCAGTTTTTAACATGTTAACACACCTTTAAGAAGTGCTCAAATAAAAGAAACTTAATCCACATAATGCAGCCAACATGTATCTTTTGTACCTGCAATTAAGCACGACTAAATCCTCTAAAAATAAGACATACTTACACCTGCAGAGTCCTTTGAATGCAGATCGTACAGCACAACTGTAAACATAAAACCCGCCCAGGTCTCAGAAATGATTCAACATCTCTGACGTCTCTTCATTCACTGTGTGTGTCTCAGACATCTTGTCCAACAGGTTTCTTTTCCCAAGAGCCGAAGTGTTGTGCTGGACTGGTTGGTTAGTCAGATATTTATCTCACATTGGCTAACTCAGGTTAAAGATTCCATGAATGTAAATAAACTGGGTGGAAGAATAGAAACAGGGAACAAAAATGTCGAAGGTCAAGATGACTCATGTTCATAATAGCCCTTAAAAGTCTTTTAAAGGAATACCTCACACTGATTATACTGTAAAAGTATTCCATGTGCACAGATTTTGCTGGTAAAATATATGTTGTCATGCTATTATGTTCCTAATCATATAAGTCACTTAAGACAATAGCCTTATTAATGTTATATAACATAATCTGTGTACTGGAGGATTGAGAAAATAAGAAATAAATACCTAATCTGAAAAGCATATTTTAGACCAAAGGACAATATACTTATATGTATATATTGTTTTTCATTTTCTTTCAATGTTTTGCTTGAATATGTTTGATTAATGTAATTAAGTGCCTCTGTATACACAATATATATGCAGAATAAAAACAAACAAACAAAACGTTATATATGTAACTTTGGTCTTGCGTAAGAAATATATATATTTAACCAGACTACAGCCATATCAGCTGTGCTTTAAGCTAAATGCTATCATCAGCATGCTAATATGCTCACAGTGACAATGCTAACAAGTTGTAGTTTAGCAGGTAAACGTTCACCATTTTAATTTAGCGTGTTAGCATGCTAATATGTGCTAATTAGCATAAAACACAAAGTACAGGCGAGGGTAATGGGAATGTCATTAGCTTAGTCATGAACCAAAGTGCTGGACAAATTATTTATTTGACCTGCTGGAAGCGATAGATAAAAAGTTAAGGGATCACAAAAGTGATTATACTTCATCCTGTTGGGATAAAGTTTCACAGTAATCGATCCAATATTTGATGAGATATTTCTTTCAAACCACAAATGTCTACTTAGATAGACTAGCTAGATGAAAAGTCAGGGGATCACTACAGTCAGTGGGGTTCATCCTCTGGGCACCATTAATGTCTGTTCAAAATTTCATGACAATCAATTGAGAACTGACCAACGTTGTTATTCATAGACCCACACATAGGCAAAAAAATGTCAGAGGCAAAACAATTATAGTTTTATTTTGAAAATCCATTCCCTCAGTCAAAGTAACGTCTGTGTACTTACTACATAATACTTATTAAGTAAACATTAACCTTGCGTGCACACATCATTGTAAACCTGTGCCTAGGTAAACCTCATGTATCTTTATCAGCTATCTTCATTACTGTGACCTAATGACTCAGACGTTATGGCAGAAAATAAATATCCTCTCTTGTTCTCTTTTGTTTCGTCTTAACGTGCACACATGCATGCAGACACACGTACACACATACACACGTACAGCTCATGAAAAAAACATACAATACATTCTAGTCTTAAATTAATTCATATTGCAGAAGTACTCAAACCAAGTAGGTTAGAATATTAAGGCCTCAACGTTTTACATTTTAAAAATGGCTGATATTAACTCAAGAATCAATGTGACAACATACAATAATAATAAATGTTATTCTTAGAAGATCTGAAAACTAACTCTTTGTGAGAAATAAGTTTAGGACATAGCATATTAGACAGCGTGGCGTCACTCGGCAACTTCAACATAATTTGCTGGGTAGAAGCCCTCTTTCCCTCCACTCAGGACTCCTCGACACCAACCCTGGTCGTCCTCCTCCTCCACCTTCAGGAACACTTCACCTGGGATTGAGAATATATGATGTTATTAAAAACACGTTTTAATAAAGAGTAACTGTGTCATAATATGCAGAGTAGTCATTTTTAGCTTACTTTAAAGTACTACACAAACAACCTTATGGGAGTTTGTTAATTAGCCACCTTACTCATTGTTTGACATTTTGACTATAATAGTTCAACTAGAATTACCTCTGTAGCAAGTAATAACAGCACACTACTCCATCTTAAAGCCGAAGCATTTTTGCAATGACTTTAACTGTTCTAAATAAAACTCCCAAATCTCTTCTAAAATGCAAAACCTGTGATGTTTTTTTATATATAGGTTAAGATCTAAATAGTTAGTGGTTTGCTGTTGCTCAGAAGTGGATTGTTGAGCAGCTTACAGATGTTACTTTCATGTCTTTGTGTATTTAGATTTACTATTACTATTCATAATAATAGTTGCCTCTCTTAAAGCAAATTTTGAGTGTAGCTTTGTCTTTGCTGAATGTGAATTATAACCATAAAAATAAGGTTTAGTGCTCTTGAAGTGTACTTTCTGTACTTATAAGTAACATTTTCACCATTTGGATAAAGCTACAACACTATGATACAGTAAGATCATAGAAGTCAGTAACATTTGCGAAAGGCAAAGGTTTTTCACAACGACTCCTTTGATTCTGGTGCCAATCTAGATAATGGTGAAAAACATTATCTTTGAACTTCACTACCCAGAAATTATGTAACGTGACAGCAGTTAACTGCACACTTATGTTTACTAGCCTGTCTGTCATCATTTCAGAAGGATGTGATGCATTTCTTGTCTTCCCACTCAGATTTATGCTGATACAATGGTTGTAACTTTATATAATAATCTTGCCTATTGTAGCTTTAACATTGAAAATAATAACACTGTCTAAATACGTCTGAGAGTCATCACATCACACTTTATGTGTCACCTGCTTTAAAGGACAGCTCATCACCCTCCTCTCCCACGTAGTCGTACAGAGCTCGCACCTTCACACCCCCAATCATCACACTAACAGGAGAAGAAAATTGATGTTTTAACATTCAAAAAACCATAAATATGACTTGGAATAAAATATACATTGTTATTTTTTAAATCAACTACCATATATTGAAAGAACTATACTGGATAACTTACGGTCGGCCCTCTTTTCTTTTCTGGTCTCTCTTCTTTCTATTAAGCTTTTTTACAGGTGGGACCCACTCCTGATGGAAGAGATAAAGTTTAAGTTTCAAAATGATCAACTCTTAGATCAAGTACAAGAGCTATAATAAATGTATTACAAGCATCTCTACATTTTACTATTTTGGCAGACTTCCAAAAAGAAAGAGAAAAACACTTAGAACAAGGTTTCGTCTA
>NW_023339651.1:13118150-13118636 GCF_004916995.1 Morone saxatilis
ACCTCAATCTTTGGCCAGTCGGTGGGCATGCCAGGACCGTGGTTGTTCTTCCACCATTTGACATCATCTTGCTCACTGATGGACATCAGAGTGTGGTGGAGCTCACCGTACACTGCCTTCACACTGACACAAGGACACAGAGCGAGTTTGTCAGGACAAAATACACTTCAGTCCCACACACTATACTCAAACCCAGTCACCTGTTGGCTGCTCACCTCTCATTGTTGGTGATGTCAAGATGTCTGTGGATGGAGAGGAAGGCCTGCTTCAGAAAGCTGATTCTCTTCCTCTCCTCCTCCTGCGACTGTTCAAAAATGGCTTCCATCTCCTCCATGTAGCGAGGCGTGTAGGATGTCACATCCTCCAGCACTTTCTCATATTGCTCTCTGCTCTGCAGGCAGTCAACAAGAACAGTTTTATGATAAAAAGTTGACGCACGCTCCATCAGAAAGAACACCTGCTGTTTCTTTAAAGGACCAGTGTGTA
>NW_023339651.1:13118703-13150407 GCF_004916995.1 Morone saxatilis
CAACCAACTGAATACAGCTCAGACTTTCTAACGTAAGAAAACTACCATAGCTGTGAAACTCTTGAAAAACCCAAAAGGCCCTTCAGAACCAGGGTTTGGTTTGTCCATTCTGGGCTACTGTAGAAACAGCAATAACATTGCAGACTCCACAGAAGAGGACCCACTCCCTCCGTAGATAAGAACGTCTCATTCTAAGGCACCAACAACACAGCGATTCTTATCTCAGGTGATTATACACTAATGAAAATATACCTGTGAATATTATATTTCATTTGTGCCAATAGATCCTCCTAAATGTTACACATTGGACCTTTAATGGAGCATGGAATGTATAAATCATCTGGTGCTCTTTACTGTTCCCATGCTTGGCTCCATAAACACTGAGCAGTGTAACAATAACACATCTCCATACAAGGGAAAAGCTTGGAACAGAAATTTAAGGCTGGGGCTCGTGTTTAGAGTTGATAGTTCCTCAACTGAATAAATATCACCACATGCAGCAGGCCAACAAAACCTTCTTGGAATGCAACATGTTTAACTCTGTGGCATGTGAATCAGGAATTGTGAATTTAAATGTGCTGTGAAAGAAGCTTTTATTCAGCATGCATGAAGTGGTGCAGTGTGATAACATCCATCCTCACCTTTTCTTTCGCCTCCGCGGCCTTCTCTCTGGCATCTGTGAATTTCTGCTTTTTCTCTGGACTCATCTCAGAGTTTTCGTTTGCTTGTTTCTCTTTCTCGATGGCTGTTTGCTCTTTCTGACAGCACTTGTGATATGCAACTCGGACCTTCTCCAGCTGTTGAATACACATTCACACAAATTATTTACTAAAGGAAAAGGTTGCAGGTTTCTCAACATTGTATGGTAAATGTGAAGCTATGATGGCTAGGACAACGTTAGCTTAGCATAAAGACTGGAAGACAAGGGGAAACAGCTACCCCAGTTTTGACCCCTTTTTGTCACTTTTTTGAAATCTATTAATACGGCATTTTACCGTATTTGACAGTAGAGCAAGAAAGGGAAAGCAGGGGAGAGAGAGGGGATGACATGCAGCACGGGACCTAGGCTGGCCTCCATTGACCTACTGGGGTGCCTATGTTCACACATTTTTAACTCAAAGTTGAATTTTTGGTCAATTTAGTTAGTGAAAGTCTATACCCTCACTGTGCTGCATTATTATAAACCATGATGAACTAGGGGTCACATAAGCGAAATGATCTAATATCCTACTTAAACGTATCCTGACAGTTTTCATGCTTTTAGTTCGTGGTCGTTGCTCGTGGCTTTGCTTTGACATACAATATGTGGTGTATTAAGTTTGCTGTCTTCTGTGATAAAATTTTATAATAACATATAAAAATAACTATAACGCAAACCAATAACACAAAAAGCATATAAATACTGTGCACCATTTAGTACAATGACATAAATACAAACAAACCCCATATATAGACCTGAACCCACTTCTCTCCTAACCCTCAGCTGTGATTTCCAGTGTCCATGCCTTTTCCAGTCTTTATGTGTAACTACCTGCCTCCTGGCTGTAGCTTCATATTTATTGTAAAGACTGAGTGCAATATCAATCTCCTCATCTAACTCTCAGCAAGACAGGAAATAAGTGTTTTTTTTCACAGCACACTGAAAACCCACTATTGTTGTGCACAACACGTCATTCTTGACCTCTGAAATCATCAGTACCAGTACTTCAAGGTCCCCTCACTAGCTTTTTTCAGAGCTTTCAGTCACATTTCATGGCCTTCATCAGCAGATAGAGTTTGCAAACTCCATAACAAAACATCCAAGAAAGAGATGAGATGGAGTTGAAAGCTTCGGAGAAAAAGCTAGCAAGTGGAGACACACACACACACACACACACACACACACACATACAGATTCATCTAAATGACAAATGTGCTGGACCTTTATCAGCTTTTTGGACCAGGGTTTCTGCGCACGTGAAAAACTTGTGTTGTTGTCGTAGCTCTCCCTGAACCCACAGAAGATTTTTTTTGGAAAGGTCTCCTTCTGCCACGTCTTCACCCGGTCCCCCTCCTCTGCGACCAGTGACTGTGAGATGGAGGAGTGGAGGGCGGACAAGCGCTCAGTGGAGGTGAAGAAACATTGCCACGCCCTCATGAGGGAGCCATAAAGTGGCCCTGGGGAAAAAGAAAAAAAGACTGGGGTGAGTCATGGAACCAGTAGAGAAATAATGACCTCCATTTGTTTACTGAGGGGTTTCAAACAAGTACAGATGAAGCCATTTAATAAGAATCAAGCAGTAATTTTAACTTGGTGAGAGCTGACATGATCAAAAAGGGCTGGGAATCATGTTCTCTATTTCTAAGCCACCAAAGCGCCGCTGTGCAGCTTCTCATACTTACGTGAATCCACTATGGACTTCCACTTGCTGCTCCACTGGCTGAGCTGCTGGGCGTACTGTTTTTCTACCTTTGCTCTCTCCATGAAGCAGGCCACAATATCATTGCATGCCTGGAAGGACTGTTCAGTTCGGTGCACTGTACGCACATGATTCCCCGGCTGGGAAAATGAAAGATGGTACACACACATGAGCACTGTTTTGGATAAACTATCTTTGGGTGGCAGTTTTCTTAGATTTAATCATAAATGTAATCCTCACCATCCAGAAGCTCTGGTTCTTGGGATCTTCCCGCGGCTCCTTGGGAAGGCTCGCCATCATTGGGAACGTTTCTGTTTCAGAAAGTAAGAGATAGCTGTTTGTGTTACACAACAGAGTTGCTAGACTGGTTACAAGCAAGAAAAGACAGCTTTTATTGGCAGACAGGTGACACTGATTAACATGCAACAGGTTGGGCATCTACACATAGTGTAATGTGTACATACAGTAGGTTAACTTCCTCATCAGCAGAGCTATTCCCCCTGTATGGCAGGTGTGTTTGATAGGGAATAATTGGCGGCCGAAACCTTGCAGTGTGTGTGTGTGTTGCTCAGCTTATTGCCATAACAACTTAGATGATCCTGACGAGGTGTTATTTACACTGTACAGTGCTTGGATACATCCAAACCCCCTGCGTGAGTAAGGGGAGTGCCGTTGCAGTGGCAGACTGGAATTCACAGGGGTGGGCTCTGCCAGCAGGAATAGAACAGCTGCTTCGGCATTCTTCCTGTTGCCTTCCCAAAATAAACAGCAATGGAAAGGTCATCTTTCCCTTTGCTCTGACTAATGCAAGGCCTATTAGAACCAACTGTCTTCCACCCTGAGATCACGACCACAAGAGCCAGCAGGGGCATATTTCTTATTTGGCAAACAAATGTAAATGCTGGATTTAAAAAGGACAAACTGTCTAAACAGCAGACATTTTTGCACAGCATGTAGAGCAAAGCACAAGTGGCGGATACATTAAAGGGAGAAGACAGATTGAACAAAAGACGGGAGATGCGTGCACAAACATGCAAAGGACGCAGTCACATTAGGGCCTATTTCTGTCTGGGCAACACGTTGACACATTGCTGGCTGAGTAATATGAAAATGACTAACCACACCTCATCACAAGACTGAGCATGACGGAGAGAGAGGCTCACTGAGGACTTTCTTTCCTTCAGCTAGCCGGTTTTCAAACTTATATTTTTATGTTATCTTGTTGTTTTTTTCACTTGTTATGAGCTCCTGTAAGTGGAAACATGGTAGGGTTAGACTCAACTTTTTGACTTAAATCTTCTGTTTGATTCTGTTCTTGTGCATGCAGAGGAAAGGAAGCAGGTCATCCTTTCGTGTTGACACAGAGAAGCATTCATATTAAAATAATGCTAAAAGAACCTCCATCCACAAGCCAGTAAGAAGCAAAAAGTGCCAACTGAGAAGTCATGCCTGGGAGAAACCAGCACTTACATTTTTCTCTGAAACACCAGTGATTACTCAAGTGACCACTTGTTACTGTAGTTCAGGGGCTTGCTGAGGATTTCTCTCCATTTCTCTGTCCGTCTCCCCCTCTCCCAGTGTGCCTCTCCTCCTCTAACACATGCTTCTCTCCCTCTCTGCTCTCTCTCTGACCCAATTTTCCCTTGGCACTTAAAGTTACACACACACACACACACGCTGTTGATCTGAAAGTGGGTGTGAGACACTGAGACAATGCAAGCAAGCAGAAAGGGAAAAAAAAAAATTAAACAAACCAGAGCATTTGCATGGTAATTACTCCGCTGCTAATTGGCTTCAGGGCAAACAAAGAGGGAGGAAGAAACTCACCTTGCTTGCTCTCCTCCCCCGTCAGCTGTGATATTCTAGTTCACAGTCATGCCAGGATGAACTCTTCTTCCTCTTTCTCTCCTGTTTCCTACTTTAACCCCATCCTTTGCTTCCTTAACTCACTGGCTTCCTCCCTATCAGGCTGTTTAGCTCTCCTTTGACTGTCACCCTCTCACTTTCTCTCCACTCTGCTATTAGAAAAAACAGCTGGAAGAATCCCCCTCCTTCTCTCTCCCTGCCCGTCCCTCCCTCTGTCTCTCTCAATATGGTGCTAATGAGATGCCGAACCTTCATTTTGACCGTTCGCTGGTCACAGAATCGTGTCAGTGTGGCACAGAGTCATGTGAGCTTATTAGTGAGTGTGTGTGACAGCAAGGGAGGGGTGGGGTGTCCCATGAACAGCCACATTAGCCCTGTGCCCCTTTGTGACCTGCAATTCTCTCTGTAGTCAGGCCTAGAAAGAGCATGTCCACCCACACACTGTTTACTTATTCTGGGATTTACTCTTCTGGATATTAGCCAGAAGTTAAAGGAGAACACCAGAGTTACAGTTCACTCCCTGCTGCCTCGATCTGGCTTATACTTCTCAGTCTTTTTGTGATAAAGGCTGTATATAATTAGACTTTTCAAACATCCACTAATTTTTAACAGCTCATCCAGAGCCAGAGTATCTCAGAGACTACTTTAACCACCCACTATGCAAGAGATATTGTTTCTCACTTGCACTTGCAGAGGCTTAATATCAATGTGGGTATGTGTTCCTTTAGGTTTTATGATGCCAGACATAGAGATAAGTTGATTTTATGTGTTTAAAAAAATGGTCAACCACTTGGAAATGTAAGTTTATCATTCTACTTAACTTAAAAAAATATATTTTTGTGATTTTATTGGCAATAATTTAAGTATTGGTTTGTTTGTGGAATGAGATCACTTAGACTCTGCCACAGGACCACAATGGATTGGAATTTTGTCTGCGGTGCTCACAGCATTGGAAAATCACATTTCAAAATGATGAGATGCCACTGTTTGCTCAGCACCCATTGACGATACAGATATTTGACAAATTACACGAAAAGCCTGATTACTTGAGTAAAAAAACAAAAACCCAGATACTTGCTGATAATATACTAAGACCTTCGCTCTCAGCAGATCTCAACCAATACCGAATTTCTTTAGCATATTTTAAGTATCACACCTGAACTGAACTTTGCATATCAGCTGATACAGAGTACCGATCCGATACTTGTGCATTACAAAATAGATATATATACAGTATATTGTTATTTTTGAACAAGCGTATACTATTAAGCCTATATGATTGCTATCATTGTGGTATCATTGCCGTGGTTCAGGTAAACCCTTTGTCAGAGTCAGAGAAGGGCGAGTTGTGACTTCGCTATCCTGAGAAAAAAAATGGCGAGTAGAACACTGCTGGGAAGTAGCAGGGTCGGGTTTCTGGGCTAATTAATAATTGCAACCCCCAATACCACATTTTAGGTAATAGCACAGGAATTTACAATACTGATATCGGTTTCGATACAACTGTACCACATCCAAACACCTAATCGAGATCTTGAACCAACATGTTAGTGCTCTCCATCACCACCATCAAAACACTAAATGAGGTAACATATTTTGGTTGGTGTTTGTTTTGATGATGATGATGTTTTCTCTGTGTATGTTTTTTTTCATACCGTGAGAAGAAAAATGGCAGCTTGTGGCTTCATCCCCACAGAGAAAAACAAGCCCCAACATCTGTAATTTTGGTAATTATGAGCAGACTCAGACATACAAAGAAGGGGTAACCTGGACAACTGGCACAAACTAAAAAAACAACATTATATTTACAGTTTCCTACCATGAACCTTAAATTGGCCACCATGCTAGCAAACAGTGTTACATTAGTATTTTTCCAAGTTGTTTTCCAAGTTGTTTTTCATGCCTTACAGACGCTTTCAGTTTTCTGCATGAATGCAGCCACCGCTTGCTTTGAATTAAGCCATCTCATCTTCTCCCTCCCCGTGAGCTCTACTCTTTTGTCCTATTAGCTCACCGAGCCTGATGGGAAAATAATCCCGGACCTGAAAACAATGTTGTGTTCAACCACCGCAGGGCTGAGACGAGCTGCTGCCAAATGACTCAATTCAAATACAGCACTTTAAATTGGATCATTATGTGAATCTGTCAGAAGAGGGAATCCAAGGAGAAAAGAGAATCACAACAGGGCCATAGTTTATTTTAGCATTTATTTCAACACCTTAGTTGTACCTCTATCATATTGTTTATCAGTATATACTGTATTTTATTTAAAGCAAAACTTTATATATATATATATTTATATATATACCTTTTATCTCTGCATACTTATGCTCGTATTGTATGTAGTCATATTCATTATGCATTTTACTAGACCTAAAATACTCTTTTAAATCATAGTATGTAATGCTTTCTACACTACTGCTCAGTCCTTTCACTTCTCAGAATAGTCCATCATGAGATAGCAGTGAGGCAACTCAGCGGGAGAATACAGAGTCATCATTTTAAACTCACATAGAGAGAATACACATTAACTAACATGTGTCAGCTTCACTGGGGTCACCACAGGGCGAGCAGTATAGAAAGCATTTACAGAAAACCCAAAATGAAACATAAACAAAAACAAAGCTTCAAAGAATTTGTCCACACTATTTGGAAGACAAAGATTCTTAAAAATGTTTACATACTTAATATTATTATCTTTATTATACTATATTTTATCATTGTCATCATCATCAATACATATAGATCTATAAATGACGTGTTTTTGCCTTACAGTTGAATTCACTGCAGGGAATGGCTAAACTGGCATATTTTAAAAATCCAGGGCATTCATATTCCTCTCTATGTAACATATACAGTATTTACTTTAAATTCATCACTGAAAAAACCTTTTGAAAAGTGGGTCAGAATATTCCTTGTCAAGGGTTGATGTGTGGAACAGGAAAACGTTGGGATTGTCAACTAGTGAGAAAAAAACAATGTTTTGTGACCATTATAAATGTATTTCGGAAAAAGGCATTAGAAAGAGAGAGGTGTAGGTCAGGGAAAGCATTTGGCCACCAATGCAGGCTGACGAACACTCACACGCACAAAATCAGACACACAGACTCACAGAGGCTGAAGGTTGAGGAAGTCAGGCAGACAGAGAAGCAGTAAAAAGCCCTTTTTGATCACTGCACCTGCTGTGTGAGAGAGAGCGGTCCACATTATGGCATCAAAGAGGATGGATCCATCCCTTGACCTGTGCTATGGCCATAAACACCAGTAAAGTCTAAGAAAAGATGGTTTGCAGTTTTTAAATGACACGCAAACTCTTTTAAATTCCTCTCCAATAATTTCTCTCCTTTCTATAGAATAATCAGGAAAATAATAAAAGGTAATTACACAACAATATTTTCTCAATATTTGTATGAACTCATTATGCACAACTTGAATTCAACAGTTATAAATACCCTGACCAGTTTGAAATTAGTGATTGCTATCAGCACAAAACAAATGGTTCTACTAATAGTGAATCCCGTTTAACATGTAAGATATATTTAGTGCTCGCAAAGTACATACATACAAAGCTTACTGGGGAATCCTTTGGGGGAATATGGCAAATATATAAAAAGAATACAATTGTTGTCTACCATTTTCGTCTATCGTCATTTACAAACAAAACCCTTTCTCTCATATTCTGACTTTGGCTCCACTATTCACAGCCATTTGATTCTCTGATCTGCTTAAAGCTACAAAACTGATGTTAGGATGTGACTCTCATGTGTTTGCTTTCACCGCAGCTTCTGGCTCAGCCACAGTCTGAAACATTTTATTGGGGTTTACCCTTTAAGCAGCAACTTTTCAACTTTTCTTTGAACTCAGACTGAAGTTTTCTCAGCTCTGCTAAGCAGCAGATGGTGTGAGAATCCATCTGTCAGTGTGTGTGAGAATATGATTGTGTGTATATATGTTTGTCTTTTACAGCACAAAACGGTGTGTTAATTAATTGCCTGTCCATAGAAAGTTTGAAAGTATATTTTCAGTTGAAGAGCATCATTTTCACATGATATTCTTAATTTCTTCATACCCTTTTTCGACCAATAGTCATTCCAGAAATTTCATAAACAGTATTCTCTACATGTATAGCACATTTGCAAGAAAACACTTCCCCCCACACCTCCAGTCCTTAGGCTTAGTTCAACACAACCTGTTAGGGTCCGCTGTTCTTCTCTTGAACATCTTCTGTTATTGTTCATCTTTGTCAATTTGTTTCTCTCCCTTTCTTTCACCTTTGAATCACCCCTTCACTCTTTCAGTCTGTGTCTCGGGGAGAAGTAGTGACATGCAAAGGGGAGGAGAGCCGCCTGGGGAGAGAAGGAGGGCAAATGAAAGAATAAGAATGGGCGGAAATGAAATAAAGGCGGTGCAAACTAAATAGGGTTGATAAAACAGGTTAATAAAGAGAAAGGGATGGAGAAGATGAGATAACTTATCAAAATATATACATCTAATGAACAAAGAGGGGATGGTCCAGCTAATTTTTATGGAAGGAATGAGACACTTGGACTTTCCTTCACCATCCGGTGCTTCTTTTTTGACCTTTTGACCCCGTTGCCTCTACGTATTCCAGAGTCTATTAGTCCTCCCTCACCTGTCAGTGAGTTTCTTCAGCGCCCTCTCGATGTTCATTCGGTGTCCCACTCGTGTCACTCCGAGGTCCAAGAAGTCATCCTTGGTGAGCGAAGGCAGATGTGATCCATCTATCTCATTGTCTATAAAACGCTCTCTGTGTTCACCCAGGTTTAGGTAAGCCAGCCAGTCGGCCACGTCATACTTGGTCCAGTAGGGCAGGGGTTTGACAGCAAAGGGTTTGGCTGGTGGAGGAGGGGTGAGATGGGGATAGTTGAGGCAGGACGGACTGGGGGGCAAGTGCATGGGGGAGGACGCGCCGGAGAGAAAATGGGTGGGAGAGAGAGATCGGGAAACAAGTAGGGGGTTTGGACTTGGCACACCAGATGGGGAGAACAATGGAGGAGTTGAAGCCTTGTAGCCATCTCCTAGAGGGAGGCCAGGCGAAGGAGGAGTGAGGGGCCCGGGGAAGTCGAAGGGGTTGTTGTAGACAGGTGTACTGGGAAGGATGGGGAGAGAGGAAGGCCTGGGAGGGGTGGGGTTTGGCTGTTCAGTGTTATAGATAAGAGGGCTGGGAGCCCGGTGCCGGGCGACCGAAGACCGCATCTCCTTAGTGGGACTGCACTGAAAATCAAAAGTCTGCCTGCGCATCTTGGACCGATGCTTTGGTGACGTCGGGTACGGGCAGTAGGTCGGGGAATGGGGAGGGTGTGAATGAACTGGGGAGGAAGGCATCTGTGGAGATGGAGATCGGGTCCAGTTGCGCTGAATTGGGACTTGAGGAGAAGGGGAGACAGAAGGAGTGGCCGACAGATTTGGTGTCAGGATCTGACGATGCTGTGGGGAGGAGGTGGGTAATGGAGAGGTGGAGCGGCCAGTAGGGGGGCTGTGAAATGCATCAGTGTAATCCGCCGAGTACCTGAGAGACACACAAAATGAACTTGTGAGCTTTAATTCTAACAAAAAGCTTTAAGTAAAATAATCAGAAGCAGAAATTTTAATTTTAATATCAAGGGCTGGTGGATGAAAACAAACAAACCTATGAATGGTGGGAGACTTTGGAGTGTGGCTCCAGTCATCCATGCTCTTCATGCCACTCATCTGTTGCAGCTTGGAGCTTAGCTCATTGATGATGCTGGCCTTCACACCCGAAAGAGGTGAATGAAGCCTTCGACCCTCCAAAACCATACCATCTCTCTGCATTCCGCTTCCACCTAGCTCATGCTCCCCAACCTCAACCCAGCCCACCGACCGAGACTCCATTGGCCTTTCTAAGCAGGCAGCAAGAGCGGAACTAAAGCCGTCCTCCATTTGGGATCGACTCTGCTTGTGCTTCCTTTCATCTGCTAGAGCTCCATCTAACCTGGCATCTTCTGGGTTGCTTTGTCTTTGCAACTGCAACGGAGCAGGGTTGGTGCTGTTCTGCCTACGTAGTGCTACAGGCAGGCCCCTCCCTCCGCCCTCCTTGTAATGAGTCATCTTTGGAAACACAGGGTTTGCCAGTTTGGCGCTGTGCACCTCAAATGTTTGCCCACCTGAGTAGGTTGTGCAAGGATCCTGATGCTCACCTCCTCTCTCTCCCTCTCCCCCTCGCCCATCGCCTCCGATCCCTCCCCTCTCTCCCCTTAGCCCACTCAATCCCAGCATTTCTAAGTGGTGGTCGCTATTGCTGTGACTGTCCAGCTCCTCAATCCCAGAATCCACCACGGCATCTTGCCAGTCTCCGCTCTTGGGTATAATAGTAGGGTGATGAGTATGATCAGCAGCTTTACCTCCTGTGCTGAGCCCAGCCTTGGGCCCAGCCATGGTCGAACTGTAGTCAGAGGACGACGGTGAGGTCGTGGTGGTGGAGGCGGTGGCAGAGGCTGTCATGGTTGTGGTAGCATAGGTCATGGTGGCGGTGAGGGCAGCTGTGCCTCTGTCTTGGGCTGGGGTGTGACCACCTACTGAGGAGTCGTTAGAGCTGCTGTAATAAGGGTGAGTATGGGACATGGGCTGGGGTCTGTGAAGCGATGTGGCAGGCAAAGCCGTAGTAGAGGTGGTGGTAGTGGTTGAGGAAGGGGGAAATATATGTGGGGACGGGTAAGATGGAGAGAAAGCTGACTGCGTAAGGTTGGCCACCTCGCTGTCGTAGGAGGTGAGGCTGGAGGCAGCAGAGTCACCTCCCTGTGGAGAGGCCTGGGTAGCGTTTGAAGGCTTGGCAGATGGAAGAGGGGGTGGAGGAGGCGGAGCAACATCAGCAGAGTGTTGGCTCGGGTGTTGATGCTGCCGAGGAAACTCCTGGACTCTCTCGTTCTTGCCATTAGCAAACTGTATAGGAGGGGGCAAGGGGTCTACAAAGACAAACTCATCATCTGCATCTATTGAGGGAGCTGGTGGAGGGAGAACCATCAGTCCTAAACCTCCACTCGACCCTGCTCGTGCTTCTCCCATAGCTTCATGTGTCTGTGCTGGGGCTGTGGGTACAGTGTACTGAGGGATGTAGCTGGTGTGGGGAGTGCTTTCCATCTGCAAAAAGGAAGGTCTACGGGGTGCAGGTTGAGCCGGTGGTGGAGGAGGCTGTATGGGTTGAGCAGGTCTGGTGTCGTACACCTCCTTTTCTCTTTCTCTCTCCCTGGGGCTCTGTGGGTAATACTGTGTTGAATACTGATTGGTTCTGTCCTCTGAGAAGCGAACTCTAAGACCCTCCCTGGGTCCTCCCTCCTTTTCTCTTTCCATCCTCTCCCCACCTCCACCTCCCAAACGTAATATCCTTGGTGACTGTGGCCGGCTCAGAGATGCAGGTGAGGTGGTGGCAGTGGGGGAGCTTAGGTGGAGGGACACTGGGGAAGTGTAGGCAGATTGTGTAGGGGTGGCAAAAAGGGAAGGAGTTGGGGTCTGAACAGGGGTAGGGAACGCTCCTACTGTGGACAGCTGCCGACCAAAGTGTCTCTCCTCTCTGCGCGTCCTGCGGTCATCCTTTAGGGCCCTCTCTCTTGCCGCCAAGGCCAGACCAAGTGGGGACGAGGGGTCCAGAACTTTCCCTGTAAGTGGGTGGATGAAGGTAGTAGTGGGCTGAGTACCGTACATCGAGGGAGCTGACTTGGGCTGGCCATCCTGACCGAGGACAGGGGAGGAATACTCAGGCAGGCCAAAAGCTGGGGGCATGCTGCTGGAATAGTTGACGTAGCTGTCACCCGAGAACATGCCCTCATCTATAGACTTAGAGGGCCGTAGACGAGGGGTGGGCACTTCCATTTGAGAGCCCTGTAAAGGCTGAATTCTTGCCCCTAGTGCCCCCCCTCCCTCTTCTGCTCCTCCTCCTGCCTCTCCTTGAATGTCCTCCTCAGATGAGAGGAAGAAAGAGGCGCTCTTTCTTCTCATATCTCGGAAACGTTCCCTTTCCCTGCGTGCCCCTCCCCCTCCTCCAAAGGACGTACCAAATGTTGGAGTGTATTCTAAGTGTTCTAGGTTTTGCTGTGAGGAAACGGATGGGGCAACAGTTGATGAAGGCAAGGAAGTGGAAGTAGGGGGCTGGGGTGGCAAGGGGGTGAGTGGTGAGGGTAGACTGGTATTGGGGCTGTCAGATGTTGCTTCTGCTGAGCTGTGGTCTTCTGCATCGTGGGAGGGCTCAGCTTCCATGCTGCTACCCTGGCTGCTTCGTCCGCTGCTGCTGGTGGAGGGTGCTTTGACAATGATGGTGGGGATGGGGATGGAGCTCTTCTCTTTGGCTGCACCTCCTTTTCCTCTGTGCTGTCTCAGCCCATCTTCCACTTTTGACTGCTTCATCAGAGCTCCTCGACCACCCCTCCTTGCACCCCCCTTGGCAACCACTCCACCCTGCTCCCGGTTAGCCATGTGTGGGTGTTGCGGTGCTTGTTGGGCCTTAGGCTTAGCACTTGTTGGTGGCGTAGCGCTGCTGTAGCCTCTCCTTAAGCCTCCCATTTTTCCACCACCTCTCCTGGGTGCCTCTGGCTCTCTGACACACAGTCCTTCTGATTGTCTGCGGAGGGTGGGGACCATGACCTGCTGGTTCATCCCACCAGGTGCTCCCCTCTCCCAGCCTGCTTGAGTAGAATGACCTGGCTGGTTGTGGAGCTGGTAGTGGGCTTGAGATACTGGAGGTATGGGCATAGCAGGCCCCCTCCCAGGATGCGGGCCTGCAGATAAAGGTGGCTCTGGAGCAGATGTGTTAGGTGGTGGGGGGATTTCTTCTGGTCCCGGCACTGATAGGCTGCGAGCCAGCTTCATGGCAGGTGGGTGAAGGTACTGCCTTTCCTCCTCTGTTACACCTGACAACAAGGATGCAGGCAGTTACAAACAGATACTCATATAGTGAGCAGGCAAAAATCTTTCCATGAAAATTGCTGTTACCAATAGATTTTTGACGCATCATGACTGCATGTTGACTGTGGCCTGGTTGAAAATGAGCTTGGTTGTAGCCAAAACCCGGTCCGTGCTGCCCCATACTCACTGATGACTGCTGCTCATAGGGTTGCTTCAGGCATCGAAACACAGTTTGAAAAGGGAGCAAAAGAGAATTTGAAAGGAAGGAGGGTGTAAAGACAGGAGAGGGAACATTTACTCAGATATAATCAAGTGAAACTTATGTTGGCTGGTATTGTTATTAAGCTGATTGATTTGATATACAGTATAATGCAAAACAGAAGAACCAGTCTGTCCGAGTGTTAGCGTATCAGGCAACGGCACAGATGAATGAACACAACCTGACTCACAACTTAAACAAATGTTTTAGTGTGGGTGGCCTATTGTCAATCATTTTCTGTAAAGTGCAGAGAGGGCAGGAGAACACAGAGCTAAAAAAAAGACCAAACCGCTTTATAGATGGGAATCATTTTTTGCTAGCATTAGTCACTTCCATGACTAAATATGTGATACATCCTACATCCTAAAGCAGCGTAGAAGCTCTGTTGTATATGTAAATCTGGTATGGCTGGGAGACAGGTCCATAACTGTTCAGTATTTTTTTATATTTTGCAGATATGGAAATTAAGTCTAAAAGCCAGCAGGACCACAAGTTATAGTAACGACCAAAACTAGGACAATTTCCTTCCAATTCCCAACAGTACCTCATTGGAGACATTAGGAACAATGCTCTTGCTCCGGTCCCTCTTGCCTCCATGACCCCTCTGGCCCTGGTTGTCTGATGTAATAGTGTGTTGGGCAGCAGCCAAGATTTCATCCAGTTTATCTAAAACAAAGACCAAACAGGGGCAGAGCAAAAAAGAAATGTAGAGAGGTAGTGAGAGGGAGCATCAAATAAAGGCAGAAACATGAAAAGGAGGATTTCAGTGAGCCCTCTCCTGTCCCCTCAAGGTTTCAAAAACACCCTTTTACACTATGACAAGAGCGGTGAGAGTGATTTCTTACTTAGTGCCATCTGATAGACTGTCCTCTTCTTATCAGGACCCTGAGAGGAGTCGTATTCTGAAAAGGAGGAGAAAAAAGAGCATCAAACAGGCTTACTTTTAATTAAAGCTCAGGGGCTGATAGGGGTAATGATAAAGGCTGATAATCACCTGCTTTCTTTTTCCATGGAGATGCAGCTGTAGCATACATAATTTGGGAAACAGAAATTAGGTGTGACTAGAACTGCTGTGTAGTCATGTGTATTAAACAGATGAAAGGATGAAATGTACATACTCAGACACATGTGATGGTGTGAATACTGGTGTGATGAGAGGGATGGTGATTGGGACGGAAATGATAATGAGAACACACAAATCCATTATTCTCCCACCTTTGTCCACTGTTTGCAGCACATTTGGTTCATAAGAAAAAGAAACAAAGAGCAGTTTGTGACTGATGACATCAGACAAGTATCATTTCACAATATGCAATTGCTTTTATATCTCTAAACAGTTAAATTATCACCTTTCTTCTTCAAAGGTAATATCAAAAGTGCAAATTAATCCAAAAGCTCCTTCCCCATCAAACTATTTGCTAATGAAAAAATTAAATCACACCTATACTGGATAACTTTCTTGGCTCAACTCTGTTAATATTTAATGCTGTGTTTCCCTAATAGTGCCATAGTACTGTACCATTATCCTGCAGAGAAGTTGCTAACCTAAAGCTATTTCAAATCTGACCCCCTAAAAAAAAAATCAAATTTATTTTTTACTATTCTTTCCAGACCTCCCCTCCTCTTTATTCTTTGCATTCAGTCCTTTGTCCCCTTTATAATCTTACCCATGTCTTCCAGCTCTGATGTCATTGACTTGGAGCGCAGGGCAATGGCAGGAGGAGTCAGTCTTTTAGTCTGCTGCGGGGCTGCCAAGGGAATCCAGCCAAATGCAGACTTAATGTTTAGTATTCTCATATAAACATGCAGTCACCAATGACGACCACATTGCAATAGGCTTTTAGGTGAAGTAAACATGCAATCAGCTTTATCGTCACATCATAAACATGGGATGGAAATGACATACAAGGAAAATGTGACTCTTACTTCTCTTCCGAGCAGTGTCCTCCAGTTCAGGGTTTCGAGCAACCATCACAACTTTCACCATGAGACTGTTGCCGCCCTGTCGAATCATGTTGACCACCTGTCGGTGGCCAACCTTCACCACATTCTGGCCGTTCACCTGACAGGCACAAAAACACAGAAGTATGGATGAGATGATTTGTTGCATTAATATTGATTTAAATGAAACAATTAACAATTATGTAACAATTCTTCTTACAGGGGGTGGACACAAAAACATAACAAGGGTCTATTTGTGACCACTGGTTCACTTTGGTAATGCAGCTTTCCCATGTCTGGCAATTGTTGTTGCAGGTTTCTAACATCATTTTGCAGTGTTTTGGACGAGAGCACCAGAAATTCAGGCAGAGACTACAGTAAATCAAAAAGGATTGGGCAGCTACATAAGTGACTCATATTAGGTTGAATACTAATTAGCAGTATGTGTCAGCTTTAATAGAGGTCTGACAATCACCATTTTTAGAACTGAGTTTTCTCAGTTTAACCTTTAAAGGTAGAAAATGGCTAAAGATTTGCTGCCTGTACTGTTAGTGCTTCATCGATGAGGAACACCAGTCACAAGTATAGCAACCACTCGCCACCTCTGACTAAAATACACTACATACATATATTACATACATTACACAGTATATATACAGTATACACTTAGAAACAGTAAAAAAAATATACCCAGAAAAATTACCACAAAACATTATGGCCCAGATTTACTAACGTTTTTGCGCCTGTTTTTCAGGTGCTGTGACGCCGTCTGCCCCAAGCATGTGCTGTATTTATTAAGCAAACACACCAGGCTGGAGTTGCAGTTTGCATATAATGCATCCATTTGTGTAAGGTGCGCCTCTCTCCTCATTGCATACTCTTTTAAGGAAGGATCGCGCAAATAATAGGAATATGTTAAGAGGGGTTAATTATATATTCTGCTGCATTTACTGATGTCACAGTATTTATCTCAGTTTTGCATTAAGGCAAAAACGCAGCGCAGATGGGATGGGATAAGCTACAAGGAAGATTGTAATGGTAAAAGAAATGTGCATTAAATTAGGTTATTATCAAATACCGGTATCTGATTACTGTAACACAAACAAATGGTGGATGAATGAAAGTTGTGGTTTGTGTTCATCAAACCTGAATTAAATGTGTATTTGTGTGCATTTACCTATATATATATATACAGTGTGTATATATATATATATATATATATATTTATCAACACCAACTCTACCTTTTCATATTTCATCTCCTTTTTGTTTACCATGAATGTGTTTACTGCCTCCTAAAGTATTAATAATTAGATAGATGCTTAAGATTATGATTTCATTTTATGAATAATATTTTGAGTAACAGTAACATTTTTACTGAGGTGCTTTTGACCAAAGTAAATAATTTGTAATCAAGGTCACTACATTATAATTTCTTTTCTGAGGTTAACAATCTCAGAGAAACCTCACCTCTAAACTCCCCCTATGAGCCCTCTTTTAGTGTGTGTGTCTCGAGGTTCAGTACCAGGCACAATCCAGAATATGAGTGTATTGAGCTGCTGTCTTTGTAAAATAGGCGCTGAATACATACAGATTGCGGATTCAAACTCAATGAACACCACAGCATTAATTTGCACAATACCATTTTCTTAGTAAATGTGGCCCTGTGTTTTATTAAATTGGTATTTACTGCAAGGCTTCCTGTAGCTTGTTGTACTTGCTGCACGATGATCCATCAAAGCTCTGTCAGTGGTAACATTTGTAGTGTCTGTTTTACCTTGGAGTTCTTCCTGTTTGGTACACCACCAAACAACATGAACCCAGAAAGGTGAATCAGTATCACATCACTTAATGTTTTACTTGAATGTGGCTTATGGATACAGCGTGTTGCTAGTAAAACTCAGGACCTCAGATTAGGTTCCATGTCAGGTTTAGTGTGTCCGTTAGTTGAAAATGTATGTTGTCCTTACCTCGATGAGGAAATCCCCCATCCTCAGGCCCGCCCTCCAGGCCACGCCCCCCTCATCAACAGACTCCAGGTACTGCAGCGCTGGGAACGCTGGCGTTGGAGTGAACTCCTCTATGGGAGTCTGAGCTGCAGAGGACAAGACACAAGGGATGAGCATGAGTGGACACGGATAACAAGAGCATGGGTTTAAAAATAAGAGAGGGATAGGGAGATTAAAAGAGAGAAAAAGAGCATATGAGACTGAGAAATCTGTAGAGACAGAAAAATATGAGATTTTGAGAATTTTAGAAAAGAGGCTCACCTTTGGCTCCCCTAAGCACAAAGCCAAAGCCCTCATTGTCTTTCTTCTGTAGGAGCACTGTCTTCTCCTTAATGATGTAGTCACTTAGAGAGAGTAAAGAGGGAGCAGAGGGGAAAAGGGGATGGAGAGAGACAGGCAGAAAAAGAGAGAAAAAATTGGAGAGGAAGAGAGCTATATGACTTCTATAGTAACAGAAAAGTCTTATTGTCATGCAAATAAAGCATTTTCTGAATGTGGAAAACAGCTATACTGCATCACATTATGAAATCACACTGCAGCAAAAGATAGGTTGGCTTGAGAATGTCATACAAAAAACGCTGGTGCACAAAAGGGTTGATGGCAGGGATACAGTTAGTGTCACAATGGGAGAAAGTGTATATGAGATGACGTTCCATACTATGGACTAATCCAGCAAGAACTGAGAAGCACTGGGCCGGGGGGGAACGGCACATTAGAAAAATGTGCACATACACTTCACTGATAATGGAAACTTCCAAATGCACCTAAATCGCTGCATTAGCTTTCACCGCCTCTGGCAGCTTTTGCAAGGATACTGCTTTACCGACTCCAGCGCACCACTACTGGTCATACATGACACTTCAAATTATGTACAAGAAGAAGTTGGACAGGCCTCTAATCTCCCTCCGCAAACAGCCCCTCTTGCTCAAAGACTAACAGCGATCACAGACATTGGTGATGCAATCTTATTATGAGACTGTTGGAGTAGTGTAACAGCTGGCCCAGCAAGCTCCTTCATTATTCTATTACCATGTCTGGGACGTTTGGCCAAGCTGCTTTACAGCCATTTCTCTAATATAGGACCAGTTAAATGGACTCCACACTGCCACACACAGCCACATCTCATGACTCATTTCTGGACTTGACTTTCTAACAATGTCAATTCACCCTGGTTCTGTTGGAGAGCCCGGGGCTTGAGCAGAGTTGTATGATTTAAGAGGAATTACAGATATTTCTTTCCTAGGCAGCTTATTTCTGTGTTAGTTTGTGCTCCTCAACTTAACTCAAACTGGCACTTGACAAATCAAAGTATTTGATTTCCTAGAAGGGCTGAACAGGACAAGTATCCTGTTCAAAGACTTGCCTTAATTTACAGCGATAGCTCGCCTGCCAAAACAATGCAGTAAAAATGCTCTGGGTATACTCAAGGACATAATTTCCACTGGGAACTGTTTTTGCCCCTATTCCTTTTTAATGGGACGTTTGTGTGAATTGTGTGTGTGTGTGTGTTCATGCCGGGAACTTCATGAGAAGCAGCAAATGTAAATTATATTTTTGGGCCCTGAGTTAAATATTTCAGGCACTTCTTACTCCCAGGCTGCATACAAATCTGCCTCCTTTGCTTGAGTCAGCAGACCCAAAACCGTGGCACTATATCCGACCTTAATCATCTGTAACCTAAACACAACAATGTCATTGGCTCCCTGGCAGTAAGGTCTGCATTCATCAGGGTAACTTGGGCATGTAACCACGTAGAAAAACTCAATGTATCATTCAAAATTTCAGACATTTGGATTTACTTTTAGGTTTTAGGCAGCACATTTGAATTTTTTAATGTCTGGCAGAGGAACCCATCACTCCGACTTCATTCTGCCTCTGTCACTTCTGAAACACCCATGTGTATGCTGGCACTAAAATAACAATAACAGCATAATATTACATTTCACACTGTCTCTTACAGCACAGACCCAGCAAGGTTTTGTGTATCTAATCCAGCAGAGCATATAATAAAGTTTGACTGTGGAATCACAGAGGTCCAGTAGAGTCATGAGCGTTGGCCTACAGGCCTGAAGATCCAGACTTCGACACCAAGCCATAACTTTAGCACTGAACAGACGATCGCTAGTTTCCCCTACTGAGGTCCATCCCTTGTGTGTTCTCCATCAATGTTACTGTTTCGCCAACGCACAGCCGCCTTCCAGCCATCTGCTCCTCACACCTCATTCCTTTTTCTCTCACCCTGTCCTCCATCATGCTTTCCCTCTCTGAGGATCAAAGTAACACGGAGTGGGTGGACGGATCCATCGGGCTCTTCATCCATCCACTTCTGCAAGGGGGAAACATGGCCTGTGTTGGTCCTCCAGGTAGTTCTAAGTTGTGTTGCAAGCTGGCTTGCAGTAACCCCGCTGATTTCCTTCACATACTCATCTGTCACCACATTGATCATAATAAGTACAAACATCCCCGGTTAATCTCTGTTGGCTAGTAGGACACTCTCTCTGAACTGGCTGCAATGAAGCTGGAAGTCTACTAGAGACCAGAGTTATTATGTACCCTCCTGAGTCATCCTCTCTTCTATCCACAATTACTGAGAAAAAAGGCAGCTTTTTAACCATTCATTTGCCGAATGAACATGCATATAGGCTGGTTATGTGGGGACAATACCCACACACCACAAGTGAAGCACTTGATGGATGTTAGTGACACACTATGGATGAGGACGTGGTAGATAGATAAATAGTACATATACATAAATATATGTACAAGAGAGATACTCCCACAGCAATCAAGCACTATGACGTATACACTTATACGTGAAAATCACATATATTTTATTCAGACTATATAGTCGCATGCATACACACATAAACACAAATGCATGCACACACACATGCACAGAAATGACCGGTATCTCAAATTAGAGCTCGAGAGGAACTGATAAACCACACTCTTGCCACTTATTGAATAATTCACTTTCATCCTTCAATACAGTCAAAACATCAGACATTTTTAATGATACAATGGGACACATAAAAAATGGGATGTGACAATAGCATTTTTAAAGGAACAGGAATAAATGGAAAGTCCTGGTGAATGAAAAATATCTGCTTAAAGAAATCATGACTCAAAGAGAATGAAATACACCCACACTGTCTGACTGAAATGCATCAATATGTGCTCCCTTTCATGCACTAACACACACGCACACAGCATTCAGAGACACACGGGAGAAAGACACAGAAATAAACATGCTGCAGAGTCTCCATTCAATAGCCACTTCCGAAATTCACATGCATAGGAAAAATACAAATTTAAGACGCGCACATATACACACTCGCATACTCAGAGACGCACGCACAGAATACATAGCTTATTAGTCTGTCTTTGAAAAGGCACGGCCTCTCAATAGCATCATCTACCTCTCCCCTCTCTCCATTGTCCTCTCCTCACATCCATAGCCAGCCAATGAATGAGGAAACAGCCGCTACCTGTAAATGAACCACACGCTCCTGTTTCTGGGGCCCAGTGACGGCCACGAAGAAGAGAGGGAGAGAGAGAAATCTCTCTCTCCGCATCCCCCCATTGCCATGTCCCCCCCTCCTCTCTCGCACGCTCTCCACCACCTCCTCCTCCTCCCCTCCTCCCTCCTCCCTCCTCCCGGACTTCCAGCGAGAGCTCAGCCGGAGAGAGCCGCGAGAGTGGAGGAGAGAGAGCGAGAGAGGTGGGGAATGAGAGGGAGAGAGACAGTGTGCTGGTCTGCACCCCGCATACTTCAGACGAGAGAAAGACAATGTGAAGGAAAGAGAGAGAAAAAGAGAATACCAGCGATTATCACAGAAGGGAGAGTGTGTATGGTGTGTGTGTATGTGTGCTGGTACATGACAGGAAGAGGGTTTGGTTGCAAAAAAGGGGAGATGGAGAGCTGGATTTGTGGGGTGGGGAGGCGGGGGATGGGTATAAATCTAAGGCGACACAGGGAGAGACAGTGCTTGCATTTGCACATCCTCTGACTGGTGTATAACAGCTGATTCTCACCCTGGATTTACTCACACACACACACACACATTCGCAAACTTTCCTCCCTCGCTCCCTCCTCTCTTCTAAAGCAGAGCTGTCATCACCACACAGGCTGACAAACACTCTTCCTCTCTCTATCTCTCTCTGAAATAGTAATTGACATTTTCCCTGCAGTGAGGGAACATGCTCCGGATCACCTTGCTCTTAATTGAGCACCACTTCACCACGGTGCTGCAATTACGCTTAACCAACTTAGCACAGGTAATATAACCCCAGTGGCTGCTATTTCCATTTAGAACACAAGCGTAGCTGCATTAAAGTGAATGCCTTTTTTGAATGACAGTGAGAGCTGCTCAGCACAAGGGTAATGTCAGCTACAATGTGTAAGAGGCTGTAAAACCCTGGGGTGGCGACTGGTAAGTCCTTCTCACAAGCCTAGGGACCTAACTAACGCTTGGTGTTTCAGCCTCCTCATGACTCATCAGGAGGATGATGTATGTACACGCAAAGACACACACAGAAATATTCACACGAACATTAACTCTCAAGCAAACATGCATAGCTTCATAATACACAGTTGCAGCTGCCTAGGGCTGAGCTGCAGCTTCAGACAGATGTCATGAAGGAGGAGAAGTACCCCCCCTCAGCTTTCATTATGGCATTATTGTGTTCAGTGTAAACAAGCAACCAGAGAGGCGAGAGAGGCGTGTGGATGGAGGTATCAAAGAGACAAGTGCATTTGTCTGGTGGAGCCAAAAAGGGGCAGAGCTGAAAATGACATGGCTGCTCTTTGTGCTTTCAGCGCTGACGTGTTCACACGGCAAAACAATAGAGAACAACCACTGTTCAGGATCAGCAGAAAACAGACACATATGACACACAGGAAGACATGAAAGCACAATGGGTGAAACAAGTGAGCACATACACACACATACAAGAACCTACTGTTACCTGCAAAACAAGAGAGTGTCAACTATTTCAATCACCTCGACTGGCCTCGCAGTCTTACCATACAGTAATAAACCAGAGAGCAGTTCAGTTGCCGCCCACACTCATGTGACAAGACTGCAGCCAATCAGGCTTATTTTAGTTTTATTTGTCCATCTATTTTTTAAACTGGTATCCAGTTCAGGATTGCGAGGGGCTGGGGCCAGGTCCAGCATGCATTGGTAGAGAAGCTGGGTATAGTTCGGCACACACTCACCTTCACATTTACACTTTCCAGTTCTTACCTGGGGCCATCAGTGCCATCGTAGGCTCCGACAGTAACGTTACGGAAAAGTTTCCTCTTGGCTTTCTCACTGCGCGTCTCTGAAAGGCACATGCAGGCAAAACATATGCTCAATTTAAACTTTCAGCTTCTGTCATGACACCTTCTGTCTTTTTGCAGAAGTGTTGTGTTGTCAGTTTGACACTTAAATAAATCAAATATATTTATGCCCTGTTTTCGTGTCCTCTATGTGGCATACGGTTGGCTTGCCGTGTGAACAGTGCAGCTGTGAAAATAGGAGAAAAGTGAATGTCTGTGTTGTACATGTGCCCCTGTCTGCTGAAAAGGGGCCTGCTGGTAAACATGAGTGTGACATGTGCTAAGAAAGGATAATTCCAGCCTGGGGGTGTATGTAACCCATTTAAAGCATGCCCTTTCTCCAACCAATGTGTTATTTTATATGATTGCTATGTGTCTTGTTAACTAATCTCAAAACAATCAGTAATACATTTATTTCATTTTATGCACAAATAATTAAAAAATAAGATAGAAATCCTATTAACATTTTTAAATATAACTTTACTGTAGGTCTGTTTCAAAAAGTCTCTCGATTATTTACCACAAATTACTCTAAAAACAGCTAAACATTTGCTGTGGACAGAACAATATTTTAAAATAGTGAGGTGAGGGTTCCACTGGTTTTGTGTTACCTGATCGATTGTCTTTGGTGGGACCCGCCACCTCTTCCACACAATCTGAAGGAAACCAGCCAGTACGACCTTTCACGGTTCCTTCCCAGAATCCTCCCTCTCCTACACTTAACACTGAGACAGATAAATAGAATAGAAAGAATTTAATTTGGGTGGTAAATCCGCTGCCACAAACACTGTTATACATCTTCCCCTCAACCTTCACTGTTTACCTTCAGCTACCATTTTATAATAACATTGTACAATCCACTGAGAATGGATAAAAACATGTATTGCTTTGTGATGACCGGATATGACTGCTTGTGCTTCTCATTTCTCTTGTTTACAATACTCTTTTCCCACATGTACATCTCTTCCTTGCTAGATACAGTAGCTTACATTTCTTCCTGCATCAATTTGTATTGCAGCTATACTTGAAGTATCTTAACATTACACCCAAATATATGCAGTTGGAAACATTCAGCTAATTAACTGTCAAACAACATGATTCCAACACCAATAGCTGGTTTTTAGTGTTTAAATTGGCATATCTTTTTCATATTTCATCATTTGTAAATGTAGGCTGTATCTCACCTTTAACCTTGTCCCCTTTGCTAAGTGAGAGCTCTCTGTCTCCACTAGCAGAGTGGGCACGAGTGGCCACATAAACCCGCCCTGGCACTGCACTGTACATACGTTTCATCTGACCTCCCCCACTGCCCGCCGAGGTTCCACTACCGAGGGAGGAAGAAAGAGAGAGAGAGAGAGTCTCTTACAAAACCGAGAGATAAGATTGTGTTGCACACTGTGGAAAAACAAGTGAGACAAAGTGAGACGACATACAGCTTGTCAGGCTACATCAGAGGCAGTCAGTAGTTGAGTCATACTAATCGCTCATACAGCAGTAAAAATGCATGCTGTGATTTTGTATTTATTAACAGTGTCTAGCATTCAGTGCATACTGTATGTGAGGTATATAGAAAGCCCTAACAATTCCAACACAGTCAGTGTGAGTCAATTCTGTATAGTAACTACACAAGTAGTATATATAGCCTAGTATACAAGAAATGAATGTAGGGTAGAAATGAATGCCATTCAGTGTACAAGAAAATTAGTGCAATGACTTATGTACTAATGAGAAGTAATGTACAGCATGCGGAGGTGGATGTCAATCAAGCAGTGACTACAGGATACTATCAAAATTAAATATTTCAGAATTGAAAACATCCGTACATTTTGTATTACCAAGGATTTTTTTGGTCCATTTTTACCCACACATGCAAGCTTGGCTCAAGAAATATAAATAAACTGAATCTTGAATCTTGAATCTTGAGATGGCAATGCCAGTCTTATACCAAAAGTTCTGACCTGCCCTGATAACCTTACCCTAACCCCAAGCATCTTCCCCAACCAATCTGATGGTTCACAGATTTCAGTGTAACAAGGGTTTGTTGGTCAGTCCACAACTTTCAGTCCAGACTGAAATATTTCAACAACTATTGGGAAAATTAGTACAGACATTCATATTAGTTACCATAGTTACTAGATGATGAATCCTAGTGACTTAGTGACCCATTATCATGTTTCAATTTTAACTTTTCTAATACTGTTTTTTGACTAAAGCTAACATCACCCTTAATTGTACTTTGTGTTTAATACCAATTAGCAAATGTTTGCATTCTGACACACTAAAATAAGATGGTAAACACTGTAAACACTGAAACATGAAATCCTTGTAAGCATGTTAGCAGACTGATTTAGCTCAAACTACCACTGTACAGCCTCACAGGGCTGCTGGCTGTAGACTATTGTAAAGTCGTGTTTTTTTTTCAAAGTTGCTGCCGCAGCTACTACATCTCCAACT
Organism: Morone saxatilis; assembly: GCF_004916995.1. Taxonomy (NCBI): domain Eukaryota; kingdom Metazoa; phylum Chordata; class Actinopteri; family Moronidae; genus Morone; species Morone saxatilis. The sequence goes on from NW_023339651.1 coordinate 13,143,834, forward strand.
GACATTTTTAAAACCTTTTTTAGGTCATGACTAGCTTTTTTCTGTTGCTTTGTAGGAGTACATCCATCCATACCACACATCAAATATGACACATTCTTGCTGTTTAAAATAGTATACAGTATGCAACTGAGACACAAATAGTAATTTTCAACATACAGCTGATGGCATCTGGAGATTATTGACCCCTGTTTGAAGATGGCCTTAAAGGACCTGATCAGAATAAGACCCCACCACCCTCCCTCTCTTACCCAGTACCCAGTGTATCTTCCCTCCGCGGACTCCTTACCCCTGTCTGCCTCTTGGCTGTCGGTGCCTCTCCTCTGTGTCACTTTGGCCTCCTCTCCCTCTGGATGGGGAGCGAGTACGAGTTCTGGGGCTGCTGGAGCTTCTCATGCCTATAGAGGCCCTGCGCTGGCCCTGCAGAAACACACCAAGTCACATAAAGACAAGAGCGTCAAAGCTAATCCCATCACTTATAAGCGTAAAAGTCTGAGAAAGCAATGCAACATCAGCAAAACAAATCTAATATAACAAAGATCAGCAGATGAGCATCCACCAAATGGTCCTTAGTACCTGTCCCGGGTTGGGATTGGTTGCAGCCTTGTTGGGCAGGGCCAGAGGGTCAGACTGGGGCATGGTGTTATCGCTGTTAGCACGCAGTAAGGGGTGGGAATGAAGTGAGGGGAGAGGCAGAGTGTGGGAGCTCTCTTTTCGCTTGGGAACATACTTTGGCGATTCCAAAAAGGGCACTGAAAATGGGGGTGTGAGGTTTACAGGTGAGGGTTCAGAGGTGACGAGTAACAAGTAGTAAGAAGTGAGGAAGGGCAGTGAGGTTTAATGTGACAGAATGAAATGGAGGGAGAAATTAGGTAGATTGTTAGGGAAAAAGAAGGGAGATTGTAAGGGCAAATACATGATAGATTCAGGCAAGTACAAAGAAAAGCAGATGTTGCGAACACTCGATAGCCCTCTCAGAAGAGGCAACTTGGCATTAAAACTTACCTACGTCAGAATCTTTGTGGTTTTTGATGATTTCCCCGAGTTCAAAGTGACCTGACATTATAGCTATCTGCAAACACAAAATGCAAAATGAGATGTAATTGTTGTAGCTATTGTAATTATTTCTTATTTTATTGTGTTGGCTCCTCTTTCTTTTTTATTTTGTGACAAAACTGTTAGCCAAAGCTACTCTGTAAATGCAATTTCATTTTTAAAACATGAACATAAAAATGCAGACAGTATCTAAATCACTTACCTGAAAAGGGGTCTGGCCATGCTTATTCTTTGCCTCCTTATTTGCTCCCCTGTACAGAAGAACGCGGACACAGCTTTCCTGGTCATTCAAAGAGGGAAAGTGATCGGTTAACACCAGCCTAATAATTATGGTAAACTAGTTTAATATAAGGGATCTGTTTCTCTACTTGCCTTGTTGTACAGAGCAGAAATGTGAAGTGCAGTGTTCCCTGAGGCATTTTGAGAAGAGGTGTCTGCCCCATAAAACAGCAGATGCTCCAAGTGCTGGGCAAAGCCATTCTGACACGCCTTTCAATGTCAAGAGTGTGATAGAAATATCCACAAAATGTCAGTGTTTAAAAGTGTAGAAAGAGACCATTTAAATAGAATAGATTGATTTCACATAGGACTATTTTAGTGCAATAGAATTAGGCAAGAAAGGGGGGGATGAAAGATACTGCAAAGGAGATACAGAGAGAAAGAAAGGGAAATAATATGTTTTACATCCACATTTAGATCATAATTACGCTTACAGAAAAACAGGTCAGAGCCAATTACATTGCACCTTGGTGGAAAAGAAAAGAAACATAAAACATTAAAACAACAGAAATGAGCCTTCAACAGCCTGTGAGGTTTCCTCATATTTTTCTGCAGCGACTAAAATATCACAAGATATGTACAAAGTAAAGAAAGAAAACACACAGCACGGCAAAACCAAAATAAAATACCATGACAACCGGCTCGCAGCACAAACGCAAATTTACCAGAATGTCACAGAGACATAATGTAGGCAATGCACCCATATCTAGTAAGAGAGTAAGAAAGAGATAATATTCAATGCTCTTTCTGAACTGGACTCAGCTTGACATGACCCAGATTTTAACAGGTTTAAGGAAACTATTTGGTCACTTCAGTTTATGACTACATTTTTTTTCATATCACTAATCTGAGTGCCTTTGCCTCTGAAAGGCTGGTGGGGATGATGAGATGGGAGGAAGAAGTGTACCTTATGTATTTCTTCCATTCCAAACTCCTCTTCATCCCTGTGCTATGGAGAGAGAGAAGGAGGGGAGGAAGGAGAGAGAATGGAGAGACGAGTGAGGAAGGCACAGAGGAGAGGGGTGTGAGAAAATGCTGAGAGAGACTGACGGGCGATGGCACATGACATCAACCACAGAGATAAGACAGGGAAATGTTGGTGCATTGCTTAAGTTCACATGAAGAGGCACAAAGACCAGAGATGCTTAACATGAAAATATGAAAGGAAACCATAGACAGACAGACAGACAGACAGACAGACAGATAGATTTGGTGAGTTCTTTATAAATCTAACATATTGAACTGTCCGTTAGTACCTGATGGGACTCGTCCCAGCCATTCTCGTCTCTTGTCCCCAGCCTCGCCCTATTGTACAACAAGGTCTCGCAACAGGAAGTGTCGCCCCCTGTCAATACAGTGTGGTACAGCGGAGTCAGGCCACAACGGTCTCTGTAGTTTGGAGATGCTCCAAGGGACAAAAGAACCTGGCAGGAAAAAAGAAAAGCATTACTTTTCTAATATGTGTGTGGGCATGCATATTCTGTCTGTATATATAGAAATGCTGAGAAAGAAATAAGTAAAGAAAAAGACAATTGGGTATGGCTGGGCCTTAATTTAGTTGTGATGCTACTGCTGATCGATACAAACACAGTGTTTAATAGAATGAAATTGTTATTGTGAGAAACTGTAATCGATTCGTCGAGCGGTGAGGGATAGGGTATACTGTTATAGATATGGTGAGTATATATAGCCATTTAGTTTGATTATTTAACATCTGATCTCACATTTACTACCAGATAGTGTTATACTGCATGTTGACGCTGCAGGGGGAATTAAAAGAATATTATTATGATTATTATTACAATTAGTGAAACTTATTTCCTGGCAAAGAAACACTTTTACAATGTCATCTGTAAAAATGGCTTTGATATGTAGCCTTTAAATCAACAAGAGGCAGCTAACAGAGCCACAAAAAGGCCTCTCATTTCCATTGCATGAACATTGTTTAAAGGAAAAGAACACGAATCACAATTTGAAACTAACTCGTAGTGTTATGCCTACAGTATTTAAGGCACTGTGAAATGCATCATCTTTAAATATAACGACCACCCACATTTGATGCAGCATTTGCAATGGTCATTTATTCACTTCAGCATTTTTATATAAGGTGTTCAAGTGACTATGTGTGCACCTATAATAATCTGTTAAATGTTATAAAGTCCTTACCAGCAGCCCATCGTGATTGTGAGCCCTAACAGCTTTGTGCACCACTGTCAAGCCATCTCTGTTTCTAAAATCCAAATGAGCGCCGCCCTGAACCAGCACCCTGATAGCCTCCACTGGCAGGCCGGACTGCACAGCCACAGAGAGAGGGGTCTCTGAGCCACAGAAGGGGTGGGGGGGTCAGGGAGGATGGCAGGTTGAAAGGTGAAAGTTAAAGTCCACCCTCGGATCATCACACAATACCACTAGTAAAATGATTTATTATAAAGCAAAGAATTAATATCTTTACCAAATCACAAAGTAATTCCCACAGTGACAGCATACACAGGGTTATGGCACACTCACCTCCCGTGTCAGGGTCATGAAAATTTGGATCAAGACCTTTATCAAGGACTTTTGCCATTTTCTCTACTGCTCCAGTCTGAATGTAATCCAGGAACTTCTTCAGACTGGCCTAAGAGGGGTAGAAGAGGAAGGAAACAGATGTCAGTGAGTTGAAATAAATACTGAGCACCAGCAATGTTCAATAGGCATAAGAATAAATACCTTTGTGCTGAGTTTGGAGAGAGCCTTTTCATCCAGATTTGTCTGTTTATAAACTCTGGTTTTGTACCTAAACTGAGGACCAGAAAAAGATATGTGTGAAAACTGTGATTCATCATACTGCAACACAACTAAGTTTATCAGTGATAGCATACATAGAGGGAAAAAAAGGTTACTATTTGTGCTGTAATTCTGTACTTCAGATTGTGTTTTTTTTTTAAGAAGAGAAGCAAAGCTAGGAATCAAAAATCTTTTTCAAGCTGGCTTGTGCATTTCGAGCAAATTCTGTTAATTTCATCATTGCAGCTTTAGGCACAGAAAGCAACATTACTCTTGTTAACTCTCTCATTCTTTCCAGAAATTCACGCTCCCACTCAGTCTTTGGAACAGATACATGATTTACTTCTTTAAAATATTCAGATTTGTGTTGTCTTTTTTGGGGGGAAATGCTTGATCTCAAGTAATGCTTAACTGGTTACAATGGATGGATAGATTCAGTGCTTAAATAAAAATCAGGTGGACAGACAAAAATATGATCTAGAGAATATTTAAAAAAGAAAAACACTGAGTCAAACATAACATCCTTCAAAGAATGAGTAAACTGAGTTCAGGTGGGTTTGCCTTCCACTTCCTCTCTGAATGGGAGACCACGTCAATGAAAACCACCTGACTGGATGTGCTGCAATCACAGTCCTGTACCGGCAAACCTTTTACAGGCGGAGGAGCATGGAGATGAGAGGAGAAGTCTAAGCTCTTATCTAGCAGCTGACAGCTGAAGTGAACCACATACTGTACCTCAGACAGCCACAGAGCAGCTGCATATTTCAAGCATCAGAGGCGTGTTTGGTTTACAATAAAATAACTACAATGTGCTTATTAGTAAATGTGAATAATAGTCCAATTCAAGCACTAAAGTTACTCAAAATGGCATTACTCGTGTTATAAATACACACACATATGGAGCAGTGAGACACATTCGGCTGTGGAGCAGAGTTTAGTTACATGGCCTCATCAGCACACATCTGGAACCTTGTCAAGAATGTAAACACTGGTTCGAAGCCAAACTGAGTGGAGGATACTCTTTCAGCCCCACCCAGCTCATAAACATTTAGAGCAGCTGGACCACCAGAGGGCACTGTGAGATAATCGTATCACAGCATGACAACTTAATATAGATGTCATCACACAGCCCCACTTCCTAAAAAGGGGGAAATATAATTTAATTTGTTGGTTACATAATGCTCAGAATTCAATTAAATTCATGATGTGGATATTACTTTTGTTATTCAATTTCAAATCATTTGTTGAATGTGGTAATTTTAACAAAAAAACAATCTTTAAGTAATTTATCTGCAATTGTAGAGCATTCCTTATGGTTTTCACTTAGTTATGAGCAAGTAAGATTTCAAAGTATGATGCAGTGCAATAGTCACAGAAGGTGAAAGATGTACATCAGCTGTTGTTTTTTCTGACCGTGTTTTGGAGATCACAGCAAGGCTGTATTTTCTTACAGAGAAATGTCTAGAGAATTACTCAATGCCTACAAAAACAAACAAAAACTGTCGAGATGAAAAGAAAATCTATGTAACTTTAAGAGTGCACTCAGTGAGAGCGGTACCTACCACATGGCCATGTTCTCTTTATTTTTTGTGGGAATTTGGGGGGTTGTAGCAACACTTTTTGGATATTTTCTACACTCATTTTGTAGTATTGATGTAGTACTTCACCTTTGTCACCTTTTAGGACAACAAATAAATAAATCAAGTATTTCCTACTAGATTGTTATTCATAGCAGTGTGGAGAAGTCTCTGAAAACTGCATTTTCATTTTGGAAAACTACATTTATAAACAATAAAAGTTAACAGTTAACTGTAAAAATATAATATTAAGTATTAAAATACTTAAATACTTCCAATGTCAGACTCAAAATGTTAGGGGGGGGGGGTTCTGCTGCTGCTATGGGGATACTTCAACACTGAGCCACTTTCTTAACATTTCTGCCTCCATACCTCCAGGTAAGGCACCCCTTTCTCGAAGGACTGTGAGTAGTCTCGCAGGACCCGCTCCTCCTCCAGGAACTTGGCATCCCGTCCGTCTCCAGCAGGCTGGAAGAGGCCATAGTTGTAGACATCCCACAACGACTCGCTCAGGGAGCAGATGATCTGCTGCTTGGCACTCCACACTGTGCAGTCCGGGTCAAACTGGAGACACCTCTGACAGACACACAGAGAGAGCACAGGGCAGCGTGGAGGTCAGAGGCCTCAGAGGTGGAAATATGTTAATGTTTCACTCATCTACACCTGCTCTGGAGGCAGTGGTGGAAGAGGTATTCATAGTATTACGTAAAAGTACTTATACCACACAGTGTAAAACTCCTTCCTTACTTAGAGCTACAGTTGCACGACATATTTACTAAAAGTATTATTAGCAAAATATCATCAAAAATAAAAGTCCATATTCTGGAGTAAAATCCTTCTTAATCCTTAATTCTTCTGTTTATAAGAAAATTCTAATTAAAAATCACCAAATTTGGAGA
>NW_023339651.1:13150419-13152296 GCF_004916995.1 Morone saxatilis
AATCTGAAAAGTAACTAAAGCTGTAGTGGAGTAAAAAAGGACAATGGAGGATCTATGAGTTATAGTAGAGTAGAAGTATAAAGCTGCATAGAATAGAAATACTTTAGTAGTACAAGTACCTCAGATTTGTACTTAAATCCTACAGTGCTTGAGTAAATTAGTTCATTCCCACCGGTGAAAATTCACCCCAATATTGGTGTTTTGAAAGGGGAAATTGGAGAGATGGACAAACAAATATCTACAGTGACATTACATTGCTCAATACAGGTATATGAGGACCTATGTTATTTGTAATTTGTTTGGAGGACCTACCTTGAAACAACAATGCCACACAGGTTGGAGCCCTTTAGTAAAAATATATGTCAAAATACAAAGTTTTTCTTCCAACCATGCTAACAGCTAGCAGGATGAAGTGGGCAGCAGGCTAGCCAAGTAGCTTATTGGCTATTAGGCTAGCTGATCTGGAAAATTAAGCTACAGAGGCTTTATTTTGCAGTCTAGCCTCAAATGTCCAACTAACAGTTAACTTAAATAACTACATTTATCTCAAGTACCTGACTACAATTTTGAGTTACTTGTGTATTTCCCACTTTGGCTTTACTAAAAGCTAGCTTGTTACATGTACAGCCACAGTTGATAGTTATTGTTTGATTTTAAGAAAGCCTATGTTGAACACAATACATTGTTATAGAGTAAATTGAATATTAACTACTTTAAATAAGCTGCTGACTGAATGATGTTCAGTCATTTATGATACTTTTAATACCTTACATACCCGTTGTTGATAATATACTCCTGTACTTTATCTTAAGTAAAACTTTGAATGCAGGACATTTGCTTTTGATAGAGTATTTTTATATTGTGGTATTGCTACTTTTAAGTGCTTCTTCACAGGAGCTATAGTCTTGCTTTTATCTTTGTTTCTCTGATATTTAGTTTTTTTTATCTTTCTAGAAATAATTTCTGCCTCTAACAGCACTGTTGCTCAGAAAAGTTTAAATCGTTAAAACAGCCACTAATTTAATGGTAGTACTTTTACAGTGTTTGTGTGTGTAAATTTGTGCTAGCACAACATTAATAATAACTTTATTTATAATTAGAATGATATCATTTCAGCTAAATTTAGTCCGGTTGGTTAAATATCTAGCCAATATAATTTTATTATTATTAATGTTAATTAATAATGTAGCATGACGATTTTAACATCAGTTGGTCATGTGGTGTGAGCAGAATATGAATGCATTACTTTTAAATAATTAATCATCTGCCACATTCATGGAAATAAGATAACTTATGCCATCCTTATAGTCTACAGTGCTATTTGAATTTTTCTCTTTTATTGAAGAAGTAAAGATTCTATACTGGGATAAATATTTTCCTTTTCGTTATTTTCTTCTTTGATCTCTGCATGCATAATGTCAGCTTCGCGCCACAGTCCAGAAGAGAAAGAACAGTCCTTACTAAGCTCCTTGCCTCTTACTGTATGTCTATGCGTGATACACCAGAGGCTCACAGGCCACGATGAAGAAATACCTTGGATGTATTATGTGTGTGTGTGGTATGCCTAACTAGATTTCACAGTGATTTGTGCGCTTCCCATTTCCTGATATTATTCCATTTTCATGCATTTCCACAGGAAGACCATCTTTTTTTTGTTGTTGTTGCCCTTTTGTTATTAAAGTCTGGAGCCGTAGGACACAGCTGACCGGGAGTAAGGCTTTAACAACAGGGCTGAGAGGTCTGAATGAGATGTATGCATCCATGCTATTGTTCCATTTCAGAGAACTGTAAGTAAAATTGCACAGCTCAGCACACTTCCATGTCCCCTCTGCCGCCTCTGAAGCCCCCACCCTCCACAGCTCCCCTCAGCCCCCCCC
>NW_023339651.1:13152396-13157826 GCF_004916995.1 Morone saxatilis
ACATCGGGTTTTTCAGGGAAAAAATTGTCACACTGCTCATGTGGAGGGCTCAAAAACTCATGTATCACATATAATACGTTTGGCGTTATAGGGATCACTGGTCCTAAGATTTAGATTTAGAACAAGGAAGTAATGAAAGGCCTGGCCATGTGAAGACGTGTTTCTGTAAATACTGTTTGACCCTTAAGGTTACACAGAGGTCTGACCCTGTGTTCTAAGAGGAGGTTTAAAGGTTATATATTTTTGTTATGGTAGTATATTTTAATCATCATCAGTCATTGTATCTGAATGTGTATCTGGATGCGCAAGTCAATGTGTATCAACTGGACTGACTATGTAGCAATTATATTACTACCTTTTAAAGTAGGGAGTTTGATGTCCCATCAGGTCAGCCAGTGTATGTTTTTAAAACGTTCATCCAAAACACTTAAAAAAGTAGGGTCTCGGGAGGTCTGGGGATCACCAGAGAACCAGGATATTGTTTCTGTTGTTGGTGAGTCTTTCAAATGTAATTTTTCAATGCAGTGAGCCCAACAAGGAGAATTCTCTTCAGCTTCACTGCACTGGGGTTTGGGCAGAACTCCCAGCAGCAAGTATCTCACAAATAACCAAATAAAAACAAAAATGTCTGCATGGCAAGATAGCGCAAGGGGTAACTATTTAGGGTGTGGGAGAAGACAGAAAACACATAATTCCTCCAAAGTTGGGATCGGTCACTTTCTTAGCAGACACAAACTATTCCTCGTCATGTAGCTGCATAATCTGACATCGTCTTTTAGTTCTGCTGCGCAGGTAATAAAACCACATGTTATGAATGGAAAAAGTCCAAACTTTTTCTTTTCTAAAGACACAAGGGGACCAGTGAGGTGGCCTGAATCCATCCACTGTACATGTGAGACGGGAAAAGATAAAGGGGAGGGAATCATATCATGGGACGAGTGTGAGTGCGTGTGATTGATGGAGGGACTGAAATAATGAGCAGGAGAGGGTGAGGGAGAGAGAGAGAGGGAGGGAGGAGAGGTTGAAATGTGGTGGAACAGTGAGAGACAAAAAGACCGAGAGCAAGACAGAGTAATGAAGAAAATTGGGGATAATTGAATAGAAGAGCACTTGGGTGCGGGGAAAAAAGCAGAGAGAGCAACTGACAGATAGAGGGTGAAGAGTCAGTACACAGTGGAAGTACAAAGCGAGGAAGGAGAATGAAGGAGAGAGATCAATCTAGCTGCTAAAGTAAGAGAGAGAGAGTGCGCCATGCTGGAGAGCATGTGCATGAATGTGTGTAAGGGAGAGAGTGAGAGGGAGAGAGAGAGAGAGAGAGAGGGAGAGAGAGTCAGCTATACCGGTGCACAGAGTAGGTGAAAGTGTGTGTGTGAATGAAAAAGAGAAAGAGAGGCTGCACAATACAGTGGCTCAGGCTGGCTCACACCGATGCACATTTAAAGACTAGAAGGCATGAAAATGTGATTTTGAAAGAGAAAAGCAAATCAGTTTTTCTTATTTTTTTTCCCTCATCTATATTTTATCAACTGGATCTTTCTCTCATTTTCTAATCCTAGTCCCTTTTTAGTCTCTTTGTGGTTTATCAAGGAGGTCACTGCGGATAAAACGAGGAGCAACACAGCCTGAACTGCAGACTAAAAGGTATTTACTTTTTATGTTCATTTATTTACTCAGATTTTTGTTTGGAATTAACCTGAAAAAGAACAACTCCTGCGTGTATCCCACAATCAAACTCATCATATGAAAAAGCAGCAGAAAAATTACAATAGAATAACAGTGATGATAGAAACCTGGTGTGTTAACTGTGAACCAAATACAAAAGACATGCAATAAGTCTTGGGCACACACAGAAGAACGATCTTTAGCAGCGAGGTGTGTAAGGGGTGAAAGTCACAGCGCTTTACAAGAAGTGGGTGCTGCTGAGATTGTGGCAGAGAGAGTGATTTGGGGGGGGGAAGTACATGTCCTCTGAGGACTGATTCGCATGTTTTATGTAGGTGGGGAAGAAGAGCAAAGGAGGAAGAATTACAAAGATCACAAAGCCTTCAAAGAAAACTATCGTAATCATATATATCACTCCAGAACAGCTTTAGGACTGATTAGTGAGAGTGGACTACTCAGTACACAGCTTTATTAGCTATGATAATATAGCAGCTGTAATGAAAGTTATGTAGGTTTGTTTGCTTGTAATTATTTAAAAAAAAAATTATTTTACCATTATTTTACCAGGAAGTCCCATTGAGATCAAAAAACTATTTATAAGAGAGACCTAGCCAAACTCACAAGATATTAAAATGCAATTAATGTGAATCATGGAGATTAAATTACAAAAAGACACACTGAGGTGACATTCTAAGTAAAGAGTGGGCAGTGATGGTGGAAAAGTTCATTTCTCTAAATGAAGATTTCATGCTGAATTCAACTTTATGCCCGTAATTGAATCCCTTGTGACTTGTTAAGACCCTCTTTCATGTAGATTATTCCACGTTCATAATTGTACATTGAAGTATTTTACAACTGCTCCCCCACAGTAACAAAGTAGGTTATGACCTGTTGTAATACAGTGAGAAATTCACAGAGGAAATGGGGGAAATAATTGATGTGCATAAGTTAGAAATCATTCTGGGAATTTGGAGAAAAATGTTAATATTTGGGCTTATGTAAAACCTACATTTATGTAATGCCTATTTTAATACTATCCAGACACTTACAGCATTGTATTACATTTTACAGAATCAAACGAGAGCTCATCAACACCCACATTTCGCACACTCTTGTAGTTGTGACTTGTCAAAATCATTACCTGCTCGCAGTATTTATGGTGTCAGCTGGTGGAAAGGTGGAAACCCTCTAAGGACCCCAGAGAACTGTCTCTCTCTTTCTTTCTCTCTCTCTCTCTCTGCACTTTCATCCAATAGATACAACATAATTGACTTTGCACAGCCTCCTAAGACCCTGCCCCACATGGTGTAATGCACAACAAGCAATACTGGCTTTAAAAGCATATTTTTCTCTCAGAGAAGTACACCTAAGGGAATTAATTTGGAAAAGGAAGGAAATAAACTAGGCAATTTAGAGCACAGTGGGCACACTAAGATTAATGGCTTCCTAACAAACACAGAACAATTGATCATAATGGAACAAAGAAAGCTGCGTGACGTTATCAATCGAGAGGGACAGAGTGATTATACGTAATGTGTGACTAATGCCAAAAGAGAATGTGATTATGAAACAATTGAGTGGAAGATGAAAGACATGGAATACACTGAATTGGCCAGGAAGCTTCATGTGTCAGTGGAGAAATGATTCAGGAAATTTCCACCACCACTGCCTCCTTATTTCCACTCCATCTCTATCCTGCTGTTCTTTCCTGCCCGGTCCCGTTCTGTCCTCTCCCATCTCCCCGGGAAGAGTAGGAGTCGATAAACAGGCCGGTCAGTGTGGCAGATGTGACAATGCTATATGGTCCAGTAATTCTCCAGGGTTTGGTATGGAGAGAGTGTAGGACAAAAGACAGACATGCTGAGAGAATATTTCCAGTGACAGCTCACTGCTGTGGAGGAACACAGCTAGGCTCCATTAGCTGCAAGCTACTACTGTATCTGTAAAGCAGGAATATAAAACCCACAACAAAATGTTTCTTAAATCAGTCCCATGGGAGTGTTAAGCTTGGGTTACAGCTGTATGGAGCTATAAAAAAGCAAAATACACACGTGCCCATTGAAATCCATACACATATGCTCATTAGCTTTTAATTCAAGGACAAACACGGCAAAATCTGTTCAAAGAAATTACATCTTTTGTCTGACATTTTAAAGTGTCAATATCAAATAACCTTGAGGAGTAATTTCATGTGTAAATAAACGTTTTTATCTAATATCATTTTTTATGAACTTCTAATTGTTATTTGCGGAACTGACAGAGTCTCATTGTTGTGCTCATTAAGATGGAACGCGAGAGAAGAGCTGTTTCCCCTGACTCTGCAGGCTTTTCATTATTACATACAGGGAGATTTTCCCCAGGGGAAAGATCTGGAGGATTGCCGTAAGCCATAAAAACAGAAGCTAGCAAACGGCAACATATCCACTATTATGAAGAGCTCAAATAGCTTCAGCTTTACAATTTCTGAACACAACTTCAAGTTAATGAGTAAAAAAATACAGTCACACACTTCTCGCACAGATGGTTTAGAAAGCAATAACTGGTTTTTAGATGCACAGACTAATGGGACTTTATAGCACTCGTATATATTTGGCCGCTTTAGTCAAAAGTGTATAAATCTACCTGAGAACCGGAGTAATATATCACATGATGACAGATCAGTAGCAGAAGTGGTGGGTCACACACCTATATGTATAGTATACTGGTCTCGCCTCATTAACCTCACTGTTTGCTAATGTAGACCAGCTTCTGGGTTGCTGAGCAGCCTGTTTTAAGCCAGCAGGGTCAGATGGCCCTTTAGCAAAAGATTTCTGGCTTAGTTTAAGGTTGTAACAAGGTAGTGTTGATCATGGCTGTAGCCAGCTATGAGGTCTTCAGACCTCAGTAATTATTTCCTAAAAAGAAAATTAATATAAAAAAATCATTGGTATAAAAAATATAAAGCCAAGGGTTGAAAACGTCTTTTCTTTAAGTGTCTGCGTGGCAGCTGAACAGTTCTGTGTGTTTTATACATTTTGTGACATACATGTAACAACCTGCGCACTTCCAGCACAGTCCTGTCTTTCTATTTACTCCATGGGCGAGTAAGCTGTAACCTACATACACAGAACACTTACTACAAGATCAGTCAACACTGTTTGTTCAAGATTTGAGCTCACAAACTATTAATCTTTATTAAAATCAAATCAAAATGGGACGTGCACACTTTTGCACACAGAATCAATCAGGAGTTTCTGCTCTGACATTTTCATGGTGGGAAATAGTCATTATAAGTTACAGTGCACAGCAGCAGCTTTGAATAAACAATTAGCCTGCCTCTCTGTTGTCACGTTGTCTGTTATCACCTACTCCAAAAGTGATAGATTAGGGAATTTCTGTCCAAAATAATGATAATAATTTGCATGTACACCGATCTGCCATAACATTATGACCACTAACAGGTGAAGTGAATAACACTGATTATCTAGTTTATCATGGCACCTGTCAGTGGGTGGGATATATCAGGCAGTAAGTGATCATTTTGTCCTCAAGTTGATGTAAGCAGGAAAAAAGGGCAGCGTGAGGAATTTGAAGCGACTTGGACAAAGTGCCAATGTGTGATGACGACGACTGGTCAGATCTCCAAAACTGCTGCTCTTGTGGGGTGTTCCCTGTCTGCAGTGGTCAGTACCTATCTAAAGGGGTCAAAGGGAGGAAAAGTGGTGAACTGGAGAAAGAGTCATGGGGGGCCAAGGCTCATTGATGAACATGGGGAGCGAAGGCTGGCCC
>NW_023339651.1:13157926-13174277 GCF_004916995.1 Morone saxatilis
AGGCTCTTCTGGGTTATTGTGCAGCTATAAGGATTTTGGAATAATGAAAAATCCTGATTCCTTTTTCTCTCTAATACTGTGCCTTCATGTACTAGAATCTGTGCGGACAGGAAATGAGGCAAAAATACCTTCATTGCATTTTTGGTCCCATTTGATACAAAATACTTTTTATGTGTATGAAGGTTTCTTAACACTCTCTCTCTTCACCCACAGGTTATAATTGTTACTGGTTAAGGATACATGTTTTTTTAGAAAACCCTTTGTCTGGAGTATACCACATTAATAGTATTAAGTATAGAGTGCAAAGATAAGAATTGAGGGTCTTCCTGTCTGTAGAGCCCATTACATGGTATTTGAATGAACTCTAATGGGGTCTGACAGACGTCGACATGGTCCTCACTTTGTCAGCCATGTCTAACAGCATTTATTAGTATCTTGTTGACTTTTGTCTCTCAGTGTTACCTTTATGTGAATGGACGTGCAAGGTAAGTGAAAGTGTCACCAGTGGACAGTCTATTTGTGGCTGTTTATCTGCCATAAAATCCACCCTAAAGCCTTAAACCTGCGCTCATCTCTGTGTGTCTGTGGCCTGCTTTCATTGTATTTGAGGCCTGAGGTCTCCCTAGTTGGGAGCTCTGGGACAAGCATAAAAAGTAAAAGATGTATGTAAAAAAGTTACTTGATACCAGGAATTGTATAGATGTTTTGACCCAGCATCTGTGCTTCTTTCCTTATTTGTTGTTGTGAAACTGAAGGCAACCTGCTGCACAGTTGCCTTTGAAGTCTCTGTTTTCATGACATTTTAATGCACTTTCTGTCATATCATGTGAAGTGAGTGGAAGGGGAGTTTGTGTTATATAAAATAATAGATACTGGGTGTTGTGCACCCACACAAACTACTTCTTAGACACTTAAGTTTGGTTTCAGTGCTGCTACAGACGTGTAGATGGACCTGGGATCTGGTTTCATTTAATTCATTGCGGTAACACTGTATTAGTAAATACATAATAAAAAGAACATGGCATCTCATACATAGTGGCCCACATGAATTAGTCTGCAACAATAATGCATTCAAGACATTGAGTGTGCTTCATTAATATTATATTAAGACTAAATTGTCAGATAAAATGTTGCAAGGTTTGAAACATTATTTTGTGTTATTATTTTCAATCGTGGAGTTGGTATCCCACATGGGGGTTAGAAATATATTATTGCTATATTTTAAGAGAAGAGTCGACTTAGCATATGTTTTATTTCATATATCATCCATTTACAGCTTGGAAATATAATCCAAAACTATGCTACATGCACATTCACATAACATTTGGTTGTGAATATTTGGGGAACTAAAAATTAGGTTGTGGGCCTGGAAGTAATTGCTGAGAAACTCTGCTTTAAGGATTTCTGTTGTGTAGCCGGACAAAGAAGCTTTAGCTACTGTATCAAACAGTGTTTACAGAAAGGGGGAAGTCTCAAAAAGAGCGCAGGGGATATTCACTCCTAAATCTGTGCTGCATTGAGGTCTCCCAGCCCATCCAGCCAAGTTTAGCCCAAGCGAGGCCCTCAGCGCATGCTCCACCTGACCCAATTATATCCAGTCTGAGGGGAAAGATAGCCCACTTTGATCTACACGAGACCGCCAGCCAAGCTCGGGCTGACAGGGTCTGGCACTTAATGCTGCTTTCTGCTAGACGTTTTTTCCAGGAAAGATGTGTTTGAGTGCTGCTTAAAGAGTCAAAATGTGGAATGTGTGGTTGCGCATGCACACGTGCTAAGAACATCAGGCGAGTGGCGTGCAACCTGTGAAGTAAGCTGTGGCCCCTTTTTCCTAAAAAAGCTCGTCCTTGGTGAGATAGTGATGGGGAGAATGGAGCTAGAAGGCAGATCAAAGGAACAGGATGTTTATTGTGAAATGGAGAGATGGGAGTAATTATTTCAATCATCCACTTAATTACTGATTAGCAGGGTTATAATTTTCTGTTTGATTAGGATCAGATATGCAATTGACTGAAAGACGTCTGTTTGTGTTGGATAGGAGAATTTCTTCCCCTGCTGATGGTAATACAAGGAACTGTGGGTGCATAGAGGATAGATCTATTGCAGCTTTTGTTATCTGCCTGTAAAATTAATCAGTAGCGCTCTGATTGTCTATTAAGCACTTGTACTTCATCTGATTTTATCAAGCACAGATTCAATTTCCGCTTGAAAATGCCAAGTCTTGTCATTGCAACAGGAAAGTCAACACATTTTTAATGCCTATTTTCATGTTTTAGAGAATAGATATTGAAACTTAAAGGATTTGTCCACTGTATTGTCCTTTGAAGTTAACTTTAATGAGTGCTGATCCTATATACAGTAGAGTACCCGCTTATTATATCCCACTTTAGCTCCTCCCCCTTAAACTCCTACGTCAGAGCACCACCCCCAGACCTAATGGCTATTAATGCACCATTCATATAAAACTAAAAGTGTCCCCACTCCCCCCACCAGTTTAGTGACTCATCCCATCCATCCTGTGCTGGTGTAGGCCTAGAGTGTTCTTGACGGTTCCTCGTCACTGGTGTGAAAGAGGCTGAAGGGTGGAGACCCAGTGAAAGAGAGGGATATAGAGGACAGAACTTGGCCGCTCCACTTTTGCAGGACGTAAAAGTGGGACAATCTGTTCCTTGGATGATCTCCAATTCTACTTTCTGGGGACCCGATACACTGAAAATATATCTATACACATGCTCTGTCCTACATAGGGAGAGAGTGAGTGAGTGAGAGAAAGAGATAGAGATAGAGAGATTGACAAAAAAAAGGGAAATATGAGTATGAGTTGAGCTGACTGTCCATTAGGTCTTAATAGCTCATTGTGCTGGGACTGAATGGGAATGAATATTCATTTGAGATTGGCCAAAAGAAGAGGAGAAACCCCTGCAGCACACAGCCAACACTCTGTCACAGCAAACCCTACAGAGCACACATAGATAATGTGTGCAGTGACAGTAAGGTGTTTTAACTGAAGATAATTCATATAATGTTTTATCCTTTTAAATACAGTAAAATAGGGATGACACTAAAATCCCACAGATCCAACATTATTTTGCACTGTGCATAATTTGCCTCACAGTAAATCTGAGTCTGATTTATTAGCTAACACATGCATAATGTTTTGTTTATACGGAACCCCATGGACTAAAGGAGCCAAATGAGCCCCAAAGTCTTTATTGCAATTTTGCTATACTTTGCAAAAAGCAAGAAGCACAGAGAAGATCTCAGAAAAGACAAATAGAGGCAAGAAATACCGGTGACCTCTCTCTGCAAATCTCTCCATCCATCCATCCATCCATCTTTGCCTTCCAGGTGCTCAAGGAGGGGATCCATCTCTGTCCTCGTTATCATGATTAATCAGTTCCTGATTCTTCATCTTACTTTCACTTCATTTCTTTACTGTCTGTGGACCCACGTGGCCCAGATCTATCGAAATCCTCTATTTGAGTCTCTGCATGGCTTCTGATCATCAGAATTCAAGCTGCTGGATTGGCATCCCATGGGCAGAAAGACTCACCAACATCTGAAATCTTCAGATGTCCCTCTTTTCTACTTAAATTGCATGACTGTTGAAATTTTTATCCAGGTTTTGAGTTAGGAGCTCACAAGATCAGGAAAAGCAACTATATGACATAACTGAATTGTGTTGTCCTAGAATTATATTATAATTAATTAAAGCATTGGCAAAATTATATAATATAGTGTATGTTTATAGGTTAAAGAATAGGTTCAAATTTTTTAAGTCTGTCAGGTGCCCATATGGACAATAATTCCTTCTGTTTTTACTGGCCCTTAAGAGTCTTTATTGTGTGCAAAAATACAGTCGAAAGTTTATCTGAAGCTAAAAATGAAGCTTCAGGAGTAGAATCAAGTAGGTCTCTTCCTATGCTAGTCTTTTTAGTATGGCCTTCCCTCCACTGCAGCTCAACAATAAAACACAGTAGAGGAAGTTTTCAGCATTAAGGGATTTATGAAGAGCACATCTGAAAACGTTTTAATACTTAAACTACTGTAAAATCCTTCACGTCACAAATTTACACACTGACTTTAGCAGATTCCAGCCATAGATAAGGGCACTGTGCTCAATTTTTTTTTCTAACAGCTTAGAGCATACAGGACTTTGAGATGTGTCCAGTTATATTAATAAAACTGCATTGTTGTAATAGCTTAGACAGATATGAATAAAATCATTTGAGTTATAAGCCTTGCACGCCACAAGATATTCATTGCTTTCTGTCTGTTATCTGTCTATTGTGGCCTGCAATTTCTGCTGACCATTGCAATCACAGCCATCACAGCAAAATGAGGAATTGAATCTGGTATTAAATCATGTTGTATGTAAGTAAGTAAAACAGTAAAAGAAGCCTCAGTTCCTTGCTGACATTACAAGCAACCAGTACTTAGGAGGCGCAGGGTGAGCATATCTTCCTCTGACCTTAAAATATAAGAGGAAAATATTAGTATTGAAGAACAATGTCAGTGGCAGAAAAAAAGGAGATTCAATGTAAGACAGTAAAAAATGAGGTTTCAGCGTCTGAGACGATGCAGAAAGACAGTTCTTTCAGGAGGGTGAAATTCATTCCTCTCGTCCACCACCCTGTTCCCAAGAGAAAGAAAAGTCAAGACTAGTCGGAGAGATGATGGCCAGCACAGGGACAGGAGAGCCGAACAGCTGGCAAATGGAAACTGACTAAGTCTGAGCTATTGTTGTGGCAGAGCGTAGGAGTAGAGTGACATGACGGGGAAGGCAAAGACAAAATGACTTGTGCCACTGATGATGGCAGAGGAGAGCATGTCAGGAGGGGTGATTGGAGTTGCCATAGTTAGAATATGTCATCAAAGAGCATTTTCTTCTACACAAAACTCTAAAGCTCCTTTCATCCTCCTTGTATCCTTACATTACTGTAGATTTTGGCTTAGTTCTCCCCCCCCCCCTTTTCTCACATTCTCACTCTCTCACTCAATCTGATTACTCTGCTTTATGCAAACTACAACTCTCACTGTCTTTCTCTCTTGTGTATTCCTCTTTCGCTTTTACATCCCAATTATTAGGCTCCTGTCTACTTTCAGGCTGTCCTTCTAGTTCCTTATCTGGCCTAGTGCAGACTCAATGTTGTTCAATATTTGATGAGACTTTGTTCATAAATCAACCTCCTCTATTCTCTCCTGGCGTACTTGAATGATAGTGTTAATCTCTAAAATACTCCGTTAACACGCTGCTCTTTGTCAACTTTTGATTAGAGAGGCCTGATACATAAACTTTGAACATGTAAATCATGCTAACAAGAATGGCCAGTGGTAATTGAACAGCTGAGCTCTCAATGGCACTGAGAACCTTAAATCTACTGCTAGTGGTGGGAAACCTTAGCAAAGTTTGGTTAGATACCACAGACACCCAGCCCAAGATAAGCAGCAAAAAATTGATAGATGGATAGATACTGTATTCTAGTGTGTTTTTTTTCAAACCACTTCAACCACTTTCTCCTCTTTCTGCTTTCCCTGGTTCTCTTGCTTTGACAGACATTGTGTTTGCGTTAAAGTGGCCCACCCTGTCACTCTCAGAGCATCTTGGGGAATCGTTCACAGTCAATCCTCTTCCCTCTGTGGTATACTATCTTCCGCCCAGATATGCTCAACTAGCATACTTCCTTTTGGGCCAGTGAGAGATACACAGACTAGGCTTGGATTGTTTTGCATACATCTGGTCAATCATTCAAACACTGCTGGCTCTCTAATTATGGCATTTGAAATATAGTATAGTTGCAGTAACTCTTGTTCCATTACATAAAACGGTTTTGTAGTTACCGATCAGATTTATCAGTATCTCATATATTTTTTCAAGCAGATTGATCCCATTTCCCCAAACTCAGAGCCTAACCTCAACTCAGTGGTTTTCAGGACCCCACAAGGGTTCACAAGATAAATCAGAGTCACAAGATGAATATCAGGACAGAAAAGAAGAAAAAAACATATTTCTGCAACCCAAAATTAGGCTTGTTTTTTCAGACATTTCTCTAATCTTTGCTTTTTTGTGAAATGTGAGCAGATTGCAACCAGTAGACATATACAACCAATGACCGGGGGTTGTAGTTAGACATTGCTTCATTTTGAGGAGTCGCAAGCCAAAAGGTTTGCCCTAATCCATAACCAAACCGTTCCAAAGGTGGAGTTTTCAGCCAAAAAACCACCCAAAAAACAACAAAGCAGTCCTCTGGTCCTCGGTATTTTGAATATAGTATACTCTATGACCTCTTCATCAAATGTTTCTGTTGGATCTCTGGCTATTTACTAGCTTCTTCATTTCTACATTATTATTTATGTCACTTACAGGCCACTGTAAGCTGTGCCAGACACCTGTCGATGTCCTTGGTCACCGATAGAGGTTGATAAGTCAATAGTCATAGATCACTTAATTGCGCCTTTAACCTTCATCAACACCATGTTTTCTACATATTCTATTAATAACCAATTGACTCTTTACCTGCATGGTAATCTGTGGTTGAATGAGTTTAGATATGTGTCCTAATTTGAGTTGTGTCTCCATAATCTCATGTGATATTTTATTGAGTTCCATCTGTCCATCTGAGCACTCTGATACTCATCTATTACAGACTCCCAACTCATACGATATTCAGAGCACCAAACTGCCAATGAAAGAGTGGGAGATCCCCTGCGTCATTCACCACCATTAATGCGGCTGTTGGCAATGGTCCAGATCTGCATGATGGCAAAGCCCCTGTAGCCAGACTTCACCACAGAAAAGCCAGGACAGAACATACGGAGGCGCCAGTATGCCAAATCTGAAACACAGTGAAGCAATGAAACAATCTTAAAGCAAAAATCCACCCTTTATAAGACTGTTTTTTTAAATAGCTGCTAGTGATGCTGGTCTGTTTTATTGTGTGATAGTACTTTCTTCATCCTGCAGGCCTAATGCAGATGAGCTGACAGCATGTCAATCAAGATATTGTTCGTGTAATGTCAGTTTGTAGCGGGAAATGTTTCAACTGTCTAAATCATCAACAGGAAGGATCATGTTTTGATGTCAGTTCCTCAAGATCAAAGAGCAAGGTCCTTATTGTAGACCTTATGTAGACATTCATGGAGGAAGAAATCAATTGCACATTATTTCTTTGCACGTTTTTCCACTCAAAGAGCCCTCAGTTGAACGAAGCACCATGTAGATGCAAAACTTGTTGGGTTTTAATTAAGGGGCACAACTTTTCTTTTGCAGCGTACTTTGAATTAAATTGAATTTGGCATATTCTCGAGCTATGTCAACAACTGCAAACTTAGTAAATGCCTGTATTTTCAGATGTGACCTCCTAGAAGCAGGTTCACTGAGTCATCTGCATAGCATTGATGGGTAAAACCCAAAAGCCCCTTAAAACTGTAACGTGGGCTGGTGTTAAGTTAATCACGTAACCTGCTTCATTTAATGATGTCCACACAGGTTGGAAAAGCTTACAAGTTGTGGAAAGAACAAACCATAGATGTACAGCAGTTCCTCAAAGCAATAAGTAAACCTCTTTGTACTAGAACAAATCAAAGTAAACTGAAAATACACAGCTCGAAATGTTCAGCAATTGCAGGTGAGGGTGTGTTAGAGGGTAGTAAAAGAGCATGTGTGAAATATTGACAAGTTCACCTGGCTATAGGCTTTCTACACAGCAACAATCAAAGCACAAGCTCTGTGTTATTTGTTGCAAATCTACCACCTTGCTTGTGGAAATACACCAGAATTTGTTTAGTTTGGAATATACTGCCAGCAATCTTCTTCTTATGGCTGTTGTAGCTTCACAGAATCTTCAGGGCTGTTTCTTGAGGTTTTCACAAAGTATTGTGGGAAATGCATCACTGAATCATGTCGACGTTGTAAAGGCAGGTGGAGGGACAGAGAGTACACCAACAGGTCAATCGCAACGCCTCATTTAAAAAATAACACCTGTATCAAAATGACCTTCTGATGACTGATGTGTACCAGCGCACAAGTATCTGAGGGTGGAATTTTTCTTTAAGGAGCTCACATTTAGCTGTTAGCCCTGGGCTGTGCGTCAGACATAGGTCAGCTCCTTTACCACAAAGTAGCAATGATCTTGACCTCATGTGAAACTAAACTGCATATCTAACTCACTCTCTTCGGCAAAGAACCTGTGATGCAAATTCACAGAGTTTATATATAGCATGTCTTTCATCAGCCTGCTATTCCCCGATGCATTCCCAGTGGCTAAATGGAAAATGTGGACCAGCTCTGTGCTCATTCACACATGTGGACTTATTAGCATTGCCGGTGGCTAGTTTTTCTATTATTCTATTTGCACGTGTCTTTTTACATACCTGAATTACACACATTCTAATTTTGCTAAGTTCACTCTATTAATGAAATGTAGTAGTGTGTAGTTAAATGACCAAAGTTTACTCCCTTTTCTGCCTGTTTCCCACAGCATGTTTCTAAGGATGAAGCCAGTCTCATGGGATAGCCATGTTTTATCTCCATGACAGCTATGTCACTCAGCCCTCTCTGCAGTGACCCCTGCACAGCAAAGGATGCTGGGAAATAACGAGCACTTTTATCCCGGTCAGGATGACAAAGATGGCGAGGATGAAGAGGAGGAAGAGGAGCAGGGAGGAGAAAACAGAAAAGGGGAAGGTGGACGTGACACAGAGAATGGAGGGTTAGAGGGTCTGGAGGAAAAGGAAATGACGGGAGGACGACAATCCTGGGAGGGGAAAGGTGGCGAGGTGGTCAAACCAGCAGCCATTGTGGTCGGCAGACAGAGAGCAGACCGACCGCTGAGGCCGGGTAACCTGGGCAACCGGGGTATTGCATACATGACCAATCAAATCCCGCTACATCATCAACTGGCCAATAAGCAGCAGCATCATCTCATTGCAGCCAATCAGCAGCCTCATCACCCAGGCCTGAATGTGCTGCAGAAGAGACGAGCTCTCATGGAGCGCAGCATGACTACAGTGGCTCCGCTGGAGGACACTTTCATGACCATGATGGTTTTCCGCATTGGAATTCCCGATATCAAACAAACAGTAGGTGCATGTTCTCCTCAAAAATACTGTGGCCAGATACTACGCAAACATTTAATGAAACACAAACACTTACACATCAATCACAGGTTCTTCTTGGCCCCTAATTTGAAACTGATTTGAATGTACAAAAGAAAAAAATTCAACGGTTCATAAAAGTCGAGGAAGGCAGAAAAGTGAGTTCCTCATCTAAAACTACAAAGAATGCACTGTCAAAATCAAACATTTAAAAATCTAGTAATGTGTGTAAAATAGTCTCCCTTGCAAACAGGGCACCGACTGGAGGTCTTTCCAAATGAGGAAGTAGTTCAAGCCAAGTCTCTCTGGTATTACTGCCTCAGAGAGAGATAGCTTCAATCCGACAAACAGAATAAAAAGCTCAGGCTACTTTGCAATGTTAAGGCAGTAATGCATTTGGCTTTTTGTGACCTTTAATGAATCTGATCTGTGTGCAAAATTTTACTTCTGAAGATCATTTTTGTAATGGTGAGGTTCATCATTCATCCTCCATTTGTATTAAATGAATACCTCCCTCAATTATGGTTATTCCAGTACATATCCTGGAGTATAGATTTGTGTCAACAGAGACTAACAGGGTCCTGGTCCCCACTTGGTAGTGAGGCCCCTCAGAAAGCATATCAGGCCAGCACTTTTTTGGTTGCTGTGTTCCTCATCTATTTCTAAGGTTGCTCTAACTTTCCTGATAGAAGCTGAAATGATTCAAAATTGCTTCCCTTTCTAAATGCAGCTGTTTTGCATCCCTAAACTAAAACATTGATTTTGCTGCAGTGTTGACTCTACATCTGTTTCAAATTAGTTGCTGAGAAGAACCCCTGGGTTCTTGATGCATAAATTCTTTACATCCGCCAAATAGTGTGTAACGGCACAACTCTTATTCCAACGCATTTTCACTCCAGTCATCCCACAAGCCCTGGAATGAATCCCAAAAGGATGTAGGACAAAACGCAGAGCTTGACTTGTGTCGAGCAACGTGCGAGGGCAGACATATTCAGTCAACAACACCATGTAAGCATCTGTCTTAGGTCGGGTATCGTCATAATTAGTTTCCAAAACTGAAGTTAGAATCAATTCACACTTCCAGCTGCTCTCAGCAGCACGGTGGCGGCAGGTGAGAATTGGCCAGCCCACACATGACATATCCAGGTGAGAATGGGTGCCCCACTGTAACCCCTCCCCCCATCTTCCTTTCTCCATTTTCAACTCCCTGAACATGCCGATTGTTCTACATGTCAGCTAATCTGCCCTCAATATAACAGTAATTGCTAATTATCTAATAGGTTTTTAATGAGTTTGGGGAGAGCTGGGGAAGAGAGTGATGCTGGAAAGGAAGGAATATGTGGAAGGCATCTGTGTTGCTCTTAGGTCCCAGCCACAAGCATCATATTCAGCTCTGCATACTACTGACAAACACTCCGCACCCCCAAACCTTGCAACTGAAATGTTATTGAGCTGAATTAAAGAGAGATGTAGAGAAGGGGTGAATATTAGGAGCTAGTCAAAGAGAGCGAGGAAGGAAATGAATGCTACGAAGAGAGAGATGGGGAATGAATAAGCAAAGAAGAAGATATATGGATTTACATAAACCATAATACTGCACAGTGAAGGTCTAAATAACTCTCCTGAGTGGGGACAAGTAGTGCCAGAAAGAGCTCAGAAAATTCTTGATTGTATAAAACATAATGCTGGGGAGAGAAGTGTCAGTGTAATATACAGTATCCATTACATTAGACTTCTCTCCCAGGGATTAGCCACTCGATCTCTGTTACACACACACACACACACGCACACACGCACACACACACACACACGCTGTAGAATATACATATATATAAATATATACATATACAAATATATGTACACACACACACACACACCCCTAAATCTTTACTTGTCAATGAATAATATGAATTTGCATTTCCGAGCTGATCAGAATAGAAAACCATAATAACCATTACTATTATTTGTTAATGTTTGGGTATCAAACTGTCATGAAATGTGACCTACAGAAGCTAAATAGTTTAAGTAAAGTAAAAAATAAAGTATAATCTTTCTCCCATTATTTTTTGTGTGTCTGTTCATTTTTATTATTTGTCATGATATGATAATATATCTTTAGTTGTGCTTTGGTACAGCAGGTTATAGATGCTACAAACGGCATCGAAACACAAAACAACAAAAAAGTAAAATAATCCAAAACTAGGAGGGCAGACATGGACCTGGGGTGAATGATATGATTAGTAACTGCATTTAGCTTGGGATTGTAGCTCTATCCTGCCCGCTGGCATATGCCACAATACCAGATGGTGAGCGCTACAGAGCCTGTTTTGACCAGCAGCAGACTGGTTAGAGCCCAAAATACAATTCAGATCCTAAATAACTCTGATGGCCAGAAGAGGGAGGTAGTGATTATGTAATCTTAGCCACATTGTGTAGCTTAATACCTTCATGTGGGAAGGACAGAACTCTTAATCTTCTTTTTTTGTTCTCAGTAACAAAAAAAAACAAACGTAATAATAACAGACAAAGACACTGCATACTAAACACTCGCCATGTTTAATTCCTCACTTCAAGAGTTTTTTCAATTCACACATTCAGCTCAAAGATAAAAAAACAAACTAATTTCTATACAAAGAGGGCATGCTGAGCATCCTGTGCAGTAAGGAATAATGTATGCGACACCCTGAAAGAACAAGGTTTGCTTAAATCATTGTCAAAATATGCTGAATCACTGCAGCTAAGAAACACTTTTGAGCGAGTAAAAACACTACTTCTTTTAAAAAAAAAAAAGTTGAATAATGATAAATCGTTGCTCTTTGTACTTCAAAGAAATTACCTTTGGGCTCAGACAGAACCCAATCGCTCTCATTCGCACACACATAACACACATAAAACACTCACAACAGTACGTAGCCACAGTGGACAGGTGCTTTGCAGCCTGCAGCAGCAGTCCGTTTTATACCAAAATGTGTTTAGGTCTCAGTTGAACCAAGTGGTGTTGAGCTGTGTCTGTTTCTTGATGCTAGTGTCCAACTTGAGGACCTCTCGGATTGCCATGGTAGCGTAGGTTGAGGGAGGCAGGGAGAACTCCATCCGCAGAGCCCGATACTTCCCCTCTGTTGGAAGCGGAGAGAAAGAATGTGTCAGGATGTGTGCAAAGAAGGCTATCAAACAACTCATCTCATACTTGATGTTTATTTTGTTATATATGAGAAACCAAAAGCATTCATACATCTCAACAAGTACATCTTCTCTAATTGGCTACTTTAAGCATATTCATCAAGGTGGGAAGAAGCTGAAGTTTCATCACTTATTTCATCTTTTAAATTATTCTGCATGGGTAACAGCTATTTTAGAATAATCTCCATTTCTCTCTTATAGTAATGTAGCAAAGATGTGTAGGGACAAAATCGGTTAAACATTCAGTTCAAACTGATCTGCTATGTTAGGTAATGCATTATAGTCGGTAAAATACAGACAAAAAAGTTGGTGTTTAATTTTCTTTTGCTCCAGTTTAGTCCAGTGTACCACAACGGACCAAAATAATCCTAAAGGAACTTACCCTTGTTAAAGACAGGAGCCGGTTTGTTCTCCAGCTTCTCAAAATCACTATGCACCAGGGAGATCCTGGGGTCGTCATACTGAATCACCTCCCTGCATAAAAACAAACAGAAATACCACAACACACCAGATTAGAGGTGATTAGAGGAACTGCAGATTACAGAAGAAAAGCAGTCAAATACCTGCAGTGCACAATAACAGCCTCTGTATAACAATATAGTTGGTATACAACACCAAAAAGGCCTTTGTACAACAGTGCCACAGCATGTTAGGAAATAATACACTAGTATTCAATGCTTCTAACCAGCTGACATCACTGGGTCTGATGATGATGCGTCTGTAGGCTCCAGCCAGAGAATAGTCCTTCACTTTGTGTCTCATGTTGTCGATGTCCAACCCATCTGCGGTGAGCAGCTCTCTGTAACCTTTGCCCACTGACAGAAAGACAGAAGTATTACAAGTAATTCATTCAATTTTATCTGTAAAGCACCAAATCCTAACATCAGTCATCTAAGGATACTTGTATAGAGCGGGTCTAGACTGTACTACTTATAATTATATACACAGAACTATTGTATACATTCATTTCCTTTTCTGTTGTATGCTTACATTAATTCTGTTTTATTCCTTTCATTTAGCTTTTTAAATCAGCAGTTTAGTTATATACATTTGTATCCACTTAAGCCGATATAGCTGTGTGTGGTTGGTGCCTGTGTGTTAAGAGGAATGGGTGTTATTTTCACATAAATTAGTGTTAAAACCACCCAATGCTATTTTTCACAGCTATCTAACATGCAAATAAATGAACTTTAAAATCACACAGAGCCATTTCTTACCATGATGAGAGGGGTAGATGACATCAAACCCAGGAAGTGGCATCACAATGTCATGGATGGAGCAATTTTCAGCCTCCTCTGCAGACAGCACGTGTGCTGTGGCTTTATAAACACAGAGACAACTTTAGTATGTGTGTATATATATATATATATATATATATATATATATTTATCTGAGTAGTACTGATAACTTGAAGTAGAATTGCAAAATAATCTACTTTGTTTGAACACCATTCATTTTCACATGTTCAGCGTGTTTGTGTCTGTTTGTTATCTGTTGTTGTTGTGTGTGCTGTGTCACGTGTCTGAATTGAAAGATGTTGTTTCGTAAAGTTACTTTATTGTATCATTTGACACAACCTGTGGTTTACCGCTACTATTTCATGTCCAGACTGGCTGTTGTGAAAATGTCTTCTGTTCTTAAAATGAATTATGGTTTGTTGTCTGCAGGAAGATGAATTAAAATGTGTTTTCTGAAATCTCCATTTTCTGCATTATAATACAAAGCTACAGCTAGCAGGACAGGTGAGGCTTAGCTTAGGGCATAAAGACTGTTAAAAAGGCGTAGGACAGCTGATCTGGCTCAGATAGTAAGGTTAAACAAAATCCACAACCCCAACCATTTTTATCCAGGTTGAAGAAATTGAGAATATGAGCAATTTCCAAAACATTTGTGAACTTTTCCTTAGCCAGGTTTAAAAGGGTAACTACTAACTTCCTGGTTGAGCACCAGTCCCCTCCACCAGCCTTGGAGGCAAGGCTTTTCGATTCTGCGGCTCACCATAGTGTTCCACACCACGCTCGGTGCTGTGGATGTACATCATTTTGACGTTGTTACGAGGGATCTGAAAGAAGAACAAATACCCTCATTAAGGGGAGCACAGAAACCTGCTCTCTAGTCGCTTATATATTTGTGTGTGTTGTATTCCAGGGCTGTACGTTTAACTTTTTAAGCAGAATGTGTTGTGTTTTTTGTAATGCTAGGCACTATAATTGTGATGTAAGGTTGGATGCATACGGCTAGGGTGTACTGGCACTATATGGTCTTTTTCGTGTCTTCTTGATCGTCATCTATTAGAATAATACAATCAGTGTGTTAGCTGATATCGTTCACATGTGCATAATATGTGGAGATCCTAAATGGGGCAAGCCCGTGTATACACGGAGATAGACATAAGCAAAAAGAAGGGATGGGATAGATTCACGATTTGGACCCACTAATGGCAATGATTAACTATATCTAAATTGACCAGTGCGATAATATAAACATGTATTGTTCACATGAGCAGGAAGTGGGATAAATCGATTTTTTTTATTCAATATACGGCTCTTTCTTAGGTAAACCAAGAGCAAAAAATAACGTGTAACAGCGCAGCAATCATGGAAGTAAATGTGACATGTATACTTTCAAAATTGCTTATATTCAATTAGGGAATAATACATCAGTTGAAAACAATTACATATGCAATATTCTATATCTGGGAGAGGGTCTCAAAATTGATAATTATCAGTTGTTAGTACAATGTCACTAAATAGTGTGTGTAGTATGTGTGTGTGTGTCAGCCAGAAGTTGCAAGTCATATCAACCTGGATCGCTCGGTCTCATCTGCGTCTAGTGTAGTTCAACCATAGTTTCTGTCCAGGAGGTAGCACTTCACCATCTGTTACAGGAGTGGAGAGGAACAATGATGCCTGATTTTGTGAACACAGTTCATCCAGCTAGTAGACTCATGTTTTCATTATGTGTTAATATTGTTTCATCACCTAGATATGGAATAAAATGTGTCCTTGTTTTATGTTTCCAACCGTTTCGCACAGTGGCAAACTTTCTCATGACTTGCTTTTTCATTTATAGCATATTGTTCTGGAGTCCAACGCTGTTTCTCCAGGTATTAGCCTCCAGAACCGACAAACAAGCATGCTGGTCGAGGTTTGGTCCTGAAATTATCAGGGACCTTGTTCGCTTTCTCTGCGCTCCTTAATATAGCGCGTCTCGTGTATATCTCTCTCTCGGCTTATTAGGGTACATTTTTATGCATGGTTACTACATCCTGCAGGTTAGTTGTCGGAGCGCTGTTAAGAGTTGGAGAATGGACCTGAGCTCTCGCCCAATAGCCCTCTCTGCTTTAATGTGTGTCCATCGGAGAATCACGAAGGATGATAGTGTTGTTTATGTGTGCTACACTATTAAATTGTCAGCAAAACGGTAGTCGGAATGAACTTCTGTGTGTGTCTTTTATATTGGCGTGTCAAGTGCGTCACTTTTGTGAACTAGTTATATGAGACTCATGCAGTCTGAGTGTAGCGGGGTTGTGGATATAAATGTTATGGCTATAGCAGCATACGTATCTGTTCACCAGATAGTACATCACCAATCTCCATGTGTGGTGGATGTCTCGAGAGAATCTCGGCGTATCATATAATTTAGAGCTTATAGATCTGAAAGGTTTGGTTTAGCTGTATCTATTACCAGGTATAGGCCTAAATAATAGGACTTATATTTATATGTTGTGTGTATATTGCGTATTTGTGTTTTTATTTCCCGACAAGCGTACCTATATCCTAAAGCGGGCAATACTACTGTGTATTTTACCAATTTCCATTTAGGCATCCTAATTTAATCTACATTGTAATTTATAATACTTTTTATATATCCTCATAATGAGGTTTATTCTTTGGTTTTATTTGTCATCACATCGATTTAGACTTAGCTTGCCATGCAATATTTTTTATTGTGTTATGTGTTTTTGCACACCAGGAGCATTGTTTCTGGTAAACTTCCTGTATGAAACTGTATTCTTTACTTGCTGTTCTGTGAGGGAGTTCTTTTAGCTGTTAAAAACTTTGGCTATTGATCTTTC
>NW_023339651.1:13174377-13176829 GCF_004916995.1 Morone saxatilis
ATGGTTTGGGCTTTACAGGGTTAAAGGGTTGGTTTGGATTTTTTTAAGTGGCGTTCTTTGAGGTAGTTATCCATAGTCAGTGTATTACTACAGTAAATGGCAGTGGGCACACCCCCAGATTGGAAAAGCAGGCAGGAGAACCGACATGGAAGCTAAACAATGCACTGCTGTGGACAGGGCCAACAGCAAAATGTATTTGAGCTACCTAAAAAAATCTGTTTAAGTTTACGCTATATGTGGAATATTTTCACTGCTTTACCTTGCTGTCAGACATTTCCAGTAGCTTCAGCACCAGTTCTTGACTGCCATCTACTATAGGTAATATACTGTGAGTATAAGAACTCCACTTTCAAAAATGTGAACTAACCTTTTAACTCCAATGTGTTATCTAACGGTTTGGATGTGCTACACACACTAGTTCTCATGTCATGCTGTCCAACCACGTCTGCAGACAAAGGTGTATATGCTCACAACCTGCTGTTGTAGGGAGGAGCAGGGCGTGATAATCATTCAAATGGGATAACGGCATCACTTTTGGACTCTCCTTGACAATATCTATGGTTTTGTACTTGGTCATACACTCAAGTTGTGTGAAGGACTAAAAAGGAGAGATTGAGAGAGATGTTTCAAATCTACCTAATTTCTCACATGTCTCACACAAGTGTGAATGTCGTTTTCAATAGGTTACTAACATGGTTAGATTTAGGCCACCCAATCCTGACATTGAAAAGGTGTGGGGGGAAGTGGCTTTAGACACTATTCAACAGTCAAATGAGGACTAAATTTAGATAATGCTTTGTGGCAGTGTTAATTAACAAATGGAAAGATGGACATTTTAGCTGCTTTTGCCTTTTGTTAGATAGGGAACCTGAAAGGAAACATGGTGGAGAGACAGAGAGAGAGAGATAGAGAGAAAAAGAGAGAAGTATGACATGCAGAACACCGAAGTTCCTTAAAATATTGCCAACCCGGTTCAGATGAATCTCTGTTATTGATGTGGTTCGTGATCCAAAGAGTGATGTAGAGTGACTGCATCATTATCTGTGTCTTTATCTTTATCTGGTAATGGTTTTCGGATCTACACATGTTGCTCTCACATGGTAAACTGGTAAACTGGTTACCTGGCAGTAGCTCAGTGGTTGAGACCGAATGCATCATAACCACAATCATATAACACCCCTTCCCCCTTTATTTCCTGTATTTGTCAAGAGTGTGAACTGTCCAATAATAGCGAAAGACCAGAAGTTGAATTAAAAGTTGCAAAGCCAAACAAAATAACCTAAAACTTACTTAGGAAATGATATCCGATACCTTAATGTTGGACATGTGTGACAATACCAAGTAAGTTTATATAATAATTCTGTTGCATTTATGCAGTGTTTGAGTGAAAAACTGTCCTTATGCTTGCATTATGCTTTTAGAGCCCATCAAAGAGGAGGATTTCAGTTGAAATACATTAATGCACACAATAGTGCACTCTGTTAAGAGGAGATGTAGATGAATCCTGCCAAATCCAGCCTCTCAAGGACGACATGACACCTGCATTGTAACCCTTGATAAGAGCTCTAGTGGGTGCTCTCCTTTAACGGTGCACCGCTCCATAGTGTGTATTCACCGCACTCTCATCCTACCTTAGTGCTTCCACTGCCTTTACTGCCAATGTCCTTATTCTAAGGAACTAGCTTTCCTACTGCTTTCTGTGTTAACGCCTCTCATGCCAAAGGCAAGGAGAGAAAAGTGGGTCATGGGCAGATGGAGCATACAGTAGTAACAATATGCTGGCTAGCTTTTGATTTTCTGGTTTTTATTTTTTCTTCTGTGTTTTAGTAGTGCAGTTACTTCACTTTGAGTGAAATAGGGTCAGACTGAACAGGAAAACAAAAGCAGAAGAAAAGAAAGGAGTAGAGGGCCGAATGAGAGAGAAGTTATTGATTTATTAAATCGAAGCTGTGAAGCACTGAGAAAGTACTGCTTTAAATCACTGGTTTGAAACAATAATGTCTGCACATTTTCAGTGCAAGTACTTTGAAAAACTTTGTAAACCAAATGTATAATAATATCACTAATACAATGCGTACAATACATACAATACTATTTTTAGATTCACTACTTGTGACTGTTGCACTCACAGACTAAGAGTGATTTGCAAACTCACAGCCCTAAATACAGTTACACGGCTTACCTTCACAGACATGGTCAGTGAAGTACGGGCTGAAACCCACTGTAAGGCCCCATTCATGCATTATTTTCAGGTAGGAAAACCGATGCACTGCTGGACTCTGGTGGCCATTTCAAGTAACTGAAACAGAGACCTCAAACATTGTTTTAAATGTGAGCAGTAAGAGAACATTATGAAAATGTTGCTCTCATAATTCTTTAACATTTCAGAAATGCGAATAATTCTTTCTTTTAAAAGCAGTTAGCTAAGATGTAGAAAAGGCCCCAAAGTTGG
>NW_023339651.1:13176854-13188699 GCF_004916995.1 Morone saxatilis
CGTTTCTCGCGATCAAAAAGGGGACCCCAGCACACTTCGCCCTACACACGGGACCACGCAGCCAGATCCGCTTGTATCCTTGCTATCGGATCCGCCCGTTTTTACCAGTCTTTAAGTGATCTTCCACCACGATTAGCATACAGGTGCGTCACCTCATCCCCATACCGACCAGCTAGCCACCTAAGCTAAATCACGCTATACAAGATACAGCTCCGCATGACACACTGCCCTTCAACTCAGTCACATTAGGCTTCTACACTCAGCACAACTCATACGAAACTGTTCTTAAATTTTTATATCTGGATATGATAGAAGGCGTAAAAAAAAAATACAGCTACCTTTCTGTTTCAGATGTTTCAGGCTTTGCTGTGTTAGGCATATGAAGGCAGTCCTGGATCGCGCTAATGCGCAGCTGCGGGCATAGTCGACCACAAACAGCGCGTTCTCTTGAGAGTGGCCGGCTCGCCCGGCGGGGTGTGCATATTGTCTCTAGCGTGTGACTGCTATCCACTCGATCTACCTAGTGTGAGGGGATTTCTGCCTGTTTTTGTGTTTTATGTGGTGTGTTCTTTTGATCACTGTGTTGATTCATGAGACAGGGTTGGAGTCGGGTTAAATCAGCGTGAGAGGATATTGTGTTTGCCGCGCGAGTTGAGTTACTGCATCATTTCTTCGGACCGCGCGCGAAGTAAATGGACGAACAAGCGGCGCCGCCCGTATAGCCAGGATGCGATTAGGTTGAGCAATTGCTGTTGTGAACGCCTGCCCCACATGGTAAGGAGACCATGCCAGCCCTTGGCCAGGCTCACAAGAATAATGGGACTTTTATGTCCTCGTGACATTTCCTCCACACTGCATGCAGTAAAGCACTAATTGACTATTGAAGTATCGTGTTCTTCTGTACGTCTTATGCCATGCGCGCGCATGGAACCACCCCGGTGTTAATGGTACAGTCATGTCTTATTTTTAAATCGGGTGGCTTCCGGAGCACGGTATATAGGTGCTGTTCTTAATACTGTTATTTTGAAACACCTTGGACAGTGCAATTACGCCCGCGCGCGGGTTTCTCCGCATCTTACCGGCGTTGAATGTGAGAATGACTGTGTACACCTCCACCAATTACGGTGCTGCTGCATGCAAACAGTCGACGGCATGGCCGCTTGACGCGCAGCGTGCGTTGAATCACTTGCAGGCTGTTCTTGTCTCCGCATTTCCGTGTTCTAGTGAACAACGGATGGCTGACGATCAACACCCCTGAATCGTGCTGTCAAGCTGCAGCATGTTTGCGTTGAACCGAAGGGGGCCCTTCCCGGTTTTACTGAAACACTTCCGTTTTGGACCGCGAAGCCATGCTCTCACACTCAACCTACTGAAATCCTTCCTCACACGCACCTACTGAACCACGGCTTCTCACACAACTAGCTGAAATGCTCCTCACACCCACTTACTGAAACGCTCGTCACAGTACCCTCCCCCTCCTCGCAAACGCTCTACATCACTCTGAAACGCTCTCACACTGACCACTACTGAAACGCGTCTCGAACACATACTCGAAAACGGCGTCTCCACACGCACTACTGAAACGGCTTCACACCCACAACTGAAACGCTCTCACACACCAACACTCTCCGAACACCGGGCCTCTCACACCACACTACTGAAACGCTCTCCACACACTAACTGAAACGCTCTCACGACGTCACTACTGAAAGCGCTATCACACCCCACTCACTATATAAACTGAACACCGCTCTCACCACACCTACTGGAAACGCTTCTTCACACACACAAACGTTGAAACGCTCTCCACACACATACTAACACGCTTCTCACACCTACTATAACTCGAAACGCTCTCATTCACACACCTTACGTGAAACGCTGCGTATAATAAACTGAACGACGCTCTGTTACCTATACACCTACTGATAGAGACCGCGTCGACACCACTTACTGAAACGCTCTCACAGTTACCAGCTACCTGAATCACGCTGCTCACCATGGTACCTCAACTCGAAACGCTCCTTGTACTACACTGACATGAAACGGGTCGGTGGCTTATATCTACACTGACTGAAACGCTCGTCAGGCATAGACAGCTTCAGCCTGAAACGTCCTCCAACAGCCGGGCTATACAATGAACACGCTGCTTTATTACACTACTGAAACAGCTCTCTTACCTATACACTACTCGAAACGCTCTCACACATACTTTTTTACCGTAATTCACAGAACAAAGGAGGAGGGGAGACTTAATTATTTCTCCTGTTACACCTTCCTCCGTCTCCACCTTCCTCTCTTTCCCCGATGGCTCCTGTTCCCGTAGTGTCCTGTCTCTTCCAGAGTTCAGTGCTAATCAGCTGGTTCCTGCCACTATGCGCCGCAGGCCATTCGCCTGTTCTCTGGACAGCTAAACAACAGCAGCTTGGTCCCGGGGTGGCAGATTTTGTCGGGCTTTTAAAGCCAGAAACACTCTTTGTCCTCTTTTGGAGAAAATAACATAAAAAGACTTTGACACAATTATCCTTGTTAGGTTCTATGTATTATTGCTGGGCTAAAAAAAAAAAAAGTACATTTCAGTTGGTTACATTTTACCTTGGTCGCCAACCCGATTCAAACATGGCTAACTCTTGGATATTGTCACTTAAATGAGCCATGTGTTGATTGCGCCCAAACCACTCGCTCAGGCTGTCAATCAAACTCAAGCGACAGAGAACATAAACGTAGCTAAAGTCAGTTGGTTAGACTCGAATTTTTTGAACATGCTCCCATTACTCGTAACATATGTAAAAGCAAGCTTTAATCTGAAACAGGAAGGTTGCTGTATTTTTTTTTTGGTGATCACCGGTCTGCTGTAGCTTATCAGTAAAAAAAACTTAATGAGACCGTTTCTGTGGTTATGGATGTTGTATTAGACCTATGAAGGCATTGGCGATAGCCTTGTTCCTCCTAGTGAGAATCGGCAGCGTGTCTGTATGGCGTCGGCACCCCGAGCTAAATTGAACTCGCTACAGTGCCGACACTAACAAGAGGGGAGACTCTGCTTTCAAATCTTCTCCATAAACATCTGCATCCACCTTCCGTCTTCTCTCCCCGGCATTGCTTCGCCTCCTCTGCATTCTCCCTCCGGTGTTTTCTCAGTAGTCAGCTGGTAAATCAGCGTTCTGTGCACTATGCCAGCGCCGCATTATGGGTGATCAGCTGGGTTCTCCGGGGATGTAACAACTGCATGCTGTGTCCGTGCTAGGGGTGGGCCTTCCTCCGCTGTAGGCTGGATCAGTCCGGCTTTAAATGCCCCTGTTTGGCTTGCAAGGCCGCATTCAGTTTGTCCTCCTTTTTGAGAAAATAAACAAAAAAAGTGGTCTTGGCCTTTTGTCAACTTACCGTTGTTAGTTTATACTTGTTGGCTAAAATGTGTGGTCAAAAAAAATCTGGGTTGTCAATAAGTAATTTCATTGGTTACAATTTCTGTGGCTGACCTATTATACCACACATTGCGCCTAATGTGGGTAGTATGGTGCTCATGGCCATGTGTGATGCTGCACAATATCGTCACCTCGGCTGTTCACATCAATCTCTAGGTTAGCCTAAAGCTCGTTGTTGGACTGAAATTTCTGGAAAATGCTCCATAGGCGTCAATTGTGAATAGCGAGCGCGTTAGGCAAAGCCTGAACATCTTTAACAGAGGTGCTGGGTATTTTTATACTTATGTTTTTTTTACCCTTTATGCTGATATGGAGTGTGTTATCTAGACCTATGTAATCTGACGTTGGAAGGGCCAGTTGTCATGAGCTGGTATCTGTATAGTATTTTTATTAGCATGGTGGTATGTGTATGCACCTTTATGCTAATCTGGTTGGAACAACTCATTTAAAATGTAAAATAGGACATACAAAATTAAATATCTGCTTGCGATGTCCCTGGTGTATTTTCAAGGTGTTCTCTTTTTGCCTGTGAAGGAAATGGCCCTTAGTGTTCGGTGAAGAGCATTAAAACAGAAATAAACTACCAACAACTCTCTCAAAACCAAACATGTTAGAGAGGGCAGCGACTTCAGAGAGTTACAGTGAAAATTAAGAACGAACAAAAAGAGAATAAATTAGAGTTAAAAAAAGCAAACTCAGAAGGCTGGAGTAAATGACACAGGGCAGCATGCAGCTTTCCGCACGCGCACTACTGATCATCTTTGTATATATTATATAAAGAGGGTCCTCCTCAGTTGTATGGTTGAGAGCGTTTCAGTTGTTTTGTGTGAGGACGTTTCAGCTAGTGTGTGTCGAGAGCGTTTCCAGTAGTGTGATGTTGAGGCGTTTCCAGTAGTGTGTGTGAGAGCGTTTCAGTTAGTGTGTGTGATTAGCTTTTCAGTAGTGTGTGGTGAGAGCGGTTCTCAGTAGTGTGTGGTGAGAGCGTTTCAGTAGTGTGTGGTGAGGAGCGTTTCAGTAGGTGTGTGCTGAGAGGCTTCATGTAGTGTGTGAGAGCGGTTTCAGTAGGTGTGGAGAGCGTTTCCCGAGCTAGTGTGTGTGCAGAGCGTTTCAGTAGTGGGTGTGTGAGAGCGTTTCCAGTAGGTGTGGTGAGAGGTTAATTCTGAATAATGGTCCCGACGGCCCTCATAAACGTGTGAGTGTGGTCACAGGGTAAATGCCGCAGTGGCGGCCCTATCTCTCCCTCCTCCCTCCGGTGCGAATGGGTGGTGTCCTTAAACAGGGGTATGTTGTCAGTATAAGTAACCAACGCAGTATTTATTTTAAATGTAGTTAACCGTTCATGGTATGTTTCTACCATTAGGTGTACATGGCGATCAGCTGATTGGGTCGTGCTGCTTTGTCAACGGCTACTGCTTTGTCAACGGCTCTGCTTTGTCAACGCTCCTGGCTTTGTCCTATTTTATCACCTGCTAGCTTTGTTGCTAGTCTCGAGCCTGCTCGTTCTGAGGACGGTTCTCACGCTGCTTGCTTGCGTTGGCTGCTTTGCTTCGCTCTGTGTTGGCTACCCGGCGGTCGCGCGGCCTGGAGTGCTGCGGCCTACGCCGTGCCCAAAAGCAGCTTGTCGACTCGCGCCTGGTGTGTTTAACTGGGGCCTGGCTCCATGGCGTGGTGGATGAGTAATCTTTCTATTTTGAATTGATTACTTATTTGAATTTGTCGGGTGGTCGGCTATCCCTTTCTGTTTGCTGTGAATCCGGGGAAGCGGGTCTCCCTCACTGAGATGGGTCAGTACTGTCGGGTGTCTTTGAGTTGATTTCTATTATTTTGGTGATCCCCCCCTGCACTAAGCCCCTGTCCATACACTCTACTCAGCCCCCCTTTTCTGTTTTGATTCCTGTTTTTGATTTTTTGTATGGAATGAAATTTAAGATATTTTTAGCAATTATGTAATGAATAAATTGTATATTTTTTTCTGTAGGATATCGGACCAGTCTCATGCCTTACGGAGTAAACTTTACCTGTGTGTTCTTACAAGATTAACTCTCTTGGGGGGTGAAATTCCCCAGGTGTGGCGTTGTCAGGTCTCCTTTTCCTAATTGGTTATTTGTTATAATTATTTATAGATTTACTTTCCTTATCCTCGCCACCACAAAGTGGCCTGTCATGCGTGCTTTAGTAGGCTACCGTTCCAGCATGTTTTACTGTGTAGAACAAGGTGATTTGTCCTGTTTCAATACAAAAAGGGGCTTGCTTTGGGTCTTAATTTTAGTCTTTGTTTTCTGTATTTGTTTTTGGGTTCTCTTGTATAGAACTTGATTTGGCATTAGTTAGTTCTTTGGTAAGTGGGTTTTGTTATGGTAAGTAATCTCTTTTTCACTGTTTCCTGTTAACCTTTTAAACTCTGTTCCAGACCTCCCTTAGTCCAGGCGGGGGCTAGGGCTGTTTGGGAGGCAAGTAAAGCATTCTTATATATATTGTATTATTATATATTTATTCATCATAAAGAATGTATTAATGCTCTCTTTGAGGTTTAATCGTGGCTAGAAAAGCTTTTGAAGGAATCTCTTACAGTTTCATTCATACATCTCTGTTCTTCATATATGAGCTTGTAGTCCTCGTCTCTGTATGAACTGTATTACCAAAAAATAATTCTATTTTCTAAACTTCCTCTACTTTTCTCTTTCTTGCTGCGTCACAATTGAAAACGTAGTGCTAAGTTGTGTGAAGATGTGTTTGGTATAGATCTTATGTCCCTCGCAACTTGCTACTTCCTCAACATGACTAAATACTAGAAACAGCCAGTTAGCCCGGTCAGTTACCAGCACTTTAGTCACTGTTGTTTCTCTTGACTGTGTTGACTGGCAGGGCAATGAGTGGAGGACATTTGCTGCTCTTGGCAGGTAAGAAGGTTCCAGTGAAACATGAACCAAGATTTGGTTAAAGGTGCTTATGGGATTGTCATGTGTTAATTTTTGTTATTATTAATTATTATTACCAATTATCTCGTGCTTTTCAGCTGGAATTTTGTAAGATTTAACTATGCTTTTAGACAGATGTTTTGTGTATTTATTATGGAATGTAACATCAGTACATCATTACTACATGTGCATATAACACAGAAATGTAGAGGGGAGTAACCGTA
The DNA here is from genome assembly GCF_004916995.1 of Morone saxatilis. Taxonomy (NCBI): domain Eukaryota; kingdom Metazoa; phylum Chordata; class Actinopteri; family Moronidae; genus Morone; species Morone saxatilis. The sequence goes on from NW_023339651.1 coordinate 13,183,422, forward strand.
GCTGCTGATCTTGGTGATAGAGGCAATTAATCAAATATATAATTATGTGCCATTTCTAACATTGTTAGAACATACTAAAATGTTCTGAGATTTAGCTGAGTTTTATCTAAAATGTATTGCATTTAACATTTAACAAACATGTAAAAGTTTTCTCTACATAGAAATCACTGAGGTGCCCTTTAGCAAGGCGCTTAACCCTCACTGATCTATCAGTGTGAGAGGAGCAGGGCGTTGGCTGAAAAGTCAATTTTCATCTATCATCACCATCATCTATGGAGAGGACAGAATAAGGTTAAAACTAAATCAGAAAACTAAATATGTTTGGCACTCTATAATTTCACATGCAATGTATTTGTAATTTTTCTGCACACATTTGTAGGTGGGTGGAAATATCACGGCTTTACATTATCTTTACCTTAAGCCCAATGTTTTCATGAAACTGGGTTATGGAGCCAATCAACATTTTGTCCCTCTATCAGCTGGAATATGTACATTTACTGAACCAAAAACTAAAGCACAAATAGCAATTAACTTAATTAAGGAACACTTAGAAGTTAAAACGGACTATCCAAATAAAGTGAAATAATACTAAATAAATGAAATACCTTTTACACATTTGCTAAACATTTTGTTTAGAAACGTGATTATAATAAAATGACAAATACTAAGAAAAGGCTCAGATATTTATATTTTATATCATTATTATATCATTAAGCCTAAAGCTAGCTGTGGAAAAATTTGCGCCAGTTAAACGTGAAAATGTTATAAGGACATGTGTCCTTACAATAATTACAATGTCCTGCATTATAAGTGAATTTCATTTTAGTTGACTATGTAAAACATAATGAATATTCTGTAATATTAGTGAACTTTGGGTCTTTGGAATAAAAGAGTGATGATGCATGACACAAAAAAATTGCAATAATGAACCCAAATACTACAAACCTACTGTAGCACAATATGTGACACTTTATTATCTGCATAACAGTGGTTTGAGTATAGCTACAGCTAGATAACATAATATGTACACACAGTGTATATACAGGCTACCGTCCGTAGTCGTTTTTTACCGTTGATCAGGGATCTCAAACTGCCCTCTCTCCAGTCACTTCACTGCATGATGTAAAAAGTATAATCTGGCCAGCACAATTATTATATTTTTATATTTTTTCTAGTTGTTTAATAACTTAAACTACCTCTTCATATACAATTAAAATGAAAACGCAATTCTATTAAAAAATTGAATTTGGTGCAGTAATGGCAGAGGTCAAAGGTCCCTGCAAATAAGAAGAGTGCAGATTTCGGGCCTCTCTTTGTTGTTTGAGTGCAAATAACAAAGATGATATAAAATGTATAGAAACTACTGTTTGCAAACAAAACAAGCAGTGTTTTGATTCTATAGTATGTTGATCTTTGGTACAAGTGATAGACAGAAATCCAAGAAATGTTTCGAAGACTAAAGAGATCAAGATGAAGCAGGGAATTTAGCTTCTTAGTTCTTGGATTTTAGTGTTAACTTTTTCTTTACAGCTTTACTACAGGTTAAATTTATTTTAAGTGTCTTTGGACAAAAGTATCAAATGACAGTAAAGTAATGTAATTATACTGTCAATTTATTAGCCATAACAGAAAGGTTAAAAAATTCTTTAGAACTAAATATCAGGTTGAATAAAAACAACTGTGTGGCTTCCATGAGCAGTGGCACTGTGGCTGAACAGACAAAATAAAATAGCACCACCTACAGAAACTTTAACTTCTTTAACTGAAAAAAAAAACAACAAACAAAAAAACATCACAGCTCTGGACACATTGTTTGTACAATACTTGAAGATGTGACCAAAAAGAAAAAACTTGAACTTGTTTTGACTTGCCCTCAGTCATAGTTTTGTATTTTTAAAAAAAAAAAAAAATGTTTGAATTTTGTTACAGCATTTGTGGTCCTGGCAAGATGTCAGCCAAAGCCAACAGGTAAGTTCACACATGTGCAATCCTCCATATTTTTGTATTTTAAAAAAGTTTGTTGAACCTGTAGTTCGTGCACACCTGAGGGTAAGAAAGGCTGCAATGTAGTGAGCAAAGATTGATGATTTAATATTCTATAGCTCTGTTGCAACCAAATCTAACTGAAATCTCTGTTAACACAACAACAAACAGTCTGACTCTTCAAACATGTTACTAATTTCAACTAATAATTTATCAGCTGCAATTGAATTATCCTGATAATTTATAATATAAATTTCCCATTATAGGCCGATAATTTATCTGTCCCGATAAATCGAATAATATTACTGCTGCATCAATGTGTGTGTTGCATTTTACTGCTGTAGATGTTTAAGGATGAGATCATTACTTATAACATACATAATACTTTATACACTGTTGGGTTGTTTAATCTACAGCAATGCATCATATCTATAAGATCATCACATGTTTGTAGCGTCATTGTTCTGTGAGAACCATGTATCTATATCTGTCTATAAAAAGTCAACTTTTTATTAGCTAAGTCAACTTTTTATAAGCTTAGAAAAACAGCCCTGTTTCCAGTTTTGTGACATTACAACTAATACAAGAGGAGATTGTTTAGATTAAGACGTAGGAGACATTTCTCAACCCATAAAGGAACAGTCAACCCTTCAGTTTATCCGAAAAATTCAAAATCATCAAATTTGGGCGTACACATTAGACAGAAAAAATATATAATCTGACATGTAACTAAAGCTAAAGAAATGTAGTTGAGTAAACAGTGCAATATTTGCCTGTGCGATGTAGTGGAAGAGAAGAATGACGTTTCATAATGTCCATAGGTGGCAGCAATAACCATGTACAACAGCCCTTTGTAGTTTCTTGAAATGACATAAATTGCACCAGGTGTCAGAATGCCTATGCTTAACTGTATGTCGTCTTTTCCTTTGTCCCTCCTTGCCTCCTTAGTTTCCATATTACCAAATTTAAAGCAGATTTTCTCTGGGGACTTACTTTATTTGAGCTGTGACAACATAACTGGGAGCAACGTGAAATGGTACTTCAACAACAATCTGGACAAACGGCAGATTAACAAAACCTGGAAGATAGCAGTTGCTACCTCCAACAACAACGGCTCTTATCAGTGTGAAAGCAATGGGCAAAAAAGTGTCAGCCTCCCCCTCAAAGTCCTGGGTAAATGTACCACATGAACACAAGTACTAGAGTTCAAACTCCCAAAGGTATAATGGGAGATACACTATCCATACAAATAATGGTATATTCTATTTATTTACCATTCAGAATACCATCCCAGAGCCTCACTCACCATATTGACAGGCCAGCCAGTGATGCAGCCTCACAGTTCAGTTATCCTGATGCTTGAGAATGACGATGGTCTGCAGGGATGGAGATGCCGGGTCTTTAGGGGAACGGAGACAAAGAGGATTGTGTTGAGGTTGGAGGAGAGCAGTAAGAATGTGGTCTTTCAACCCAGGGAACTGAATGTCCCCGAGACCATTTTCTGGTGCATTAATAGTAAAGAACAACTAAGAAGTAACCAAATCATAGTCAGGACCTCAGGTAGGCCTACTGTTATTATAATGCATTGTTGTACTATAACATTTATGTCGCTAAATAAGTTATCTATACATCCAATAGTTATGGAGCAACATAAGCATTAATTTGGTGTCACCTGGCAAATATTAAGTCCAATATTTACTCTCTTTTTACCTCTTATATCTGGCTCTTTAAATGCTAAATGCTTGTTCACCAGCTTATTTAGATTTTTTATAATTTAAATTATAGGGGTAAATTAATCCACTTCATCTTCCTCTGTCAGGGAAGGAAGTATCGCTGGAGATGGATCCCCTGCCTGCTGTAGCTGGGGAAAGTCTCACTCTGTCGTGCCTTGTCTGGGGCACAGATCAGATCACTCGCACTGTTTTCTACAAAAACGGTGCAACGATTTTCCCAAGTGCCAAACTTACCCACACAATCTCTAATGTGACAGAATCTGACCGGGGACATTATAAGTGTGAGGCCATCTTCACATACGTGGCCCGCACTAGTGGATCCCCGTACCAAGTGGTCTCTGATGATCAAGAAGTGTTTGTCCAAGGTATGCATATCCAAACAACGCTGTTTGACTGCAGCGACTGCTGGTGTACTGAATGAACAGACATCTTTAATTGTCCTTCTCATGTGTCCTTTTTCAGAGGCTCCTATGAAGGCAGTTCTCTCAGCAAACATGGGCATGTCATGTGATTGTTTACATTGTCCCAGTGTTATCTCCTATAATTGGTACCACAAGAAAGATGATGGCCAGCGATGGCAATTTCTCGAGCAAAACAAAGGATACATGATGCCAACAGAAAGTGGTACTTATGGGTGTAGAGCTGTGTTCAGTGACGGGATGACTTTTCTCAGCAACAGTCACGTTTGTGAGTTCCTGCTTTTGTTCCTGCTAATGAACTTTGACACTTTCTCATACAGACAATAAATTAATAAACATTATGTTAACATTTAGTTATCATGACTACAAGTCGTTGCATGTCAGAACAGTTGTATAATGTAATTTGTGACTGGAGAGATTAACCCTGATGATGTTGTCAGGATTAATCTAAACTCTGGCAAGTAGGGTCTATCTAAATGATGCAAGATACAGTGTTTTTGGATCTTCTGCTGTACTTTAACTTTAAAGTCACGATATCTCTGCATCTGCTGCATCAATTTTTTAATGACATTGCCCCAACTTTGTGGAAGTGTAATACTAAATCACTGGAGTAACCCTCCAGTGCGACTGCAGTTTGGCTATGGATTATTGGGCCTGTTGCTAATGTTAATTTAACTAATGAACCTTTGCAGTGTCACAGCCACAGAGATTTCATATTCATGATATGTTATGTATGTTCTGTCTCTGTTTCAGATAAACCTCCGATCACAACCATTCTAGTGGTAGTAGTGGTAATCGTGCTGGTGGTTCTAGGTTTGACAATTTCAGCTGGAGCTTTTTATATGTGGTATAAGAAGAGAAACACCAGCGGTAAGTAACTACTACTTGTTTTCCACTTTTTTCGTAAGCACACTGAAGGCATCACATAGCACTTCTTTTCTTTTAATAAGGACCAATATACGAGGATGTGGCAATGAAGTCACGAGGAGATGACAAATATGAGACGCTCCAAAAAAGAACGGGCGGCGAGTACGACACCCTTAACCCAGAAGCACCGCGCACAGAGAGGAAAGAGGGTGAATATGAACCACTGAAGAAAGGGGAAATGAAAGCTGAGGTGTACCACACCCTGGGGGTGGAGGG
>NW_023339651.1:13188799-13212013 GCF_004916995.1 Morone saxatilis
GGAAAGAGGGCATGAAAGAAGGGGTATACCACACCCTGGGGGTGGAGGGGCAGCAGGAGGAGAAGGTGGATATGAAGCACTGAGGAAAGGGGGAATGAAAGGAGAGGTAGAGGGAGAATAAGAAGCAGTAGGGAAGGAAAAAGAATAGTGAAGGAACAGAATTTAGCAGAGGAGCAAAAGACTCCGCTATGAAGGGAAAGAGATTTACATATACTCACAATAACAGCATTACACATGTATTCATTTAACTCAATCAAACTTTTTTGTGTTTGTGCTTCATCAAACTATCATAAATCTGCTTTCAGTGATGGGTAAAGGGTGAACTTTTATTTTTAAAATATTTCCTTGTAAAGTCATAGTGTGATGGGGAAAAGCCTCCTGATTGGACTTTTGTATCTTATAATGTATTTGCCATACCAATACTTTTTGTAATATTATATTTGTGCACATAAGAAATGCTGTATTACTGAATAGATTGTACTTTATATTACAGTGCATATGTTGATCAGATATATGAGCTTAATCTGCAGTGCAAATGCAGTTGCCTAAGATTCTTAAGCTTCATTCCTGTTGTATTTAATGTGCTGAAATAAATGTATTTTGACTAAACTTGGTTGTCTTTCTTTTTTTAATACCTTACCTTTAAGTATCAAAATTTATATAAGAAACAAGTCAACAAAACTGGTCTTTTGACAATCTTTACAGCAGAATGACAACAACCAGTGCAGTCAGTTCAGAAACACGACCGGGAAACCCCAGTTCAACTTCTGGGGACTGTTGGTCATCATGAGCAAAAACCTACCATTATTTCCATATAACTAATTATAAATAAATAGACCTAAATAGACCTAAATAGACCTGGGCTCTTGTTGGTTCCAAGAGATGCTTCCTCTGAAATTAGACATAAAGTGGGCAATATTTTAAAAATATATATAAATACTTGAATAAATGCTTTGAAAGCTTTACACATACAGTTTACTGATTGGCCTTTTTTTTAATAGGAAGTACATGGTAGTTTAGCACTGGCGCTGCAGTTACAACTAGACCTACAGAAAAAGGCAGGTGTAATGTTCTATGACTACGTACCTTTGAATGGAGCAAATCTCTTGTGTTTCAGACAGTGAGCCTCTTGTTGCATTAGTCATGTAAGGCCATGGCCTTTACTTCTTGGTCCACACCACGCTGTCTGCTAGTCAGCTTACAGTGTCCATATTTAAAACCAAGTAGTTTATCTGATGGCTGAAGATGTTATAAGGCCACAGAGAAAGAGAAAATCCTTACAAAATGAGAACATGGGTGGACGAATTTACTGCGGAAATATAAGACTTGAAGACAAATGAGTTAATGAGGTAATATTGATATACTGTCTTTGAAATAGTAACATTGGATTAATAAATCATTAGGTTATGTTGGTTGATTACCTTATTTTCCGGTTTATTGTTTTAACATCTATTAATATTCGACAATTGACGTTAAGTATTTGAACCAATGATGAGACAGAAAGAAATAAGCACATGCTGCCTGTAAACACAGTCCTAGAATTAGTCAACAGCGAGGCATGTCAGTCGCTTTCCATCTGAAAAGACCTTGCTACAATGGCTGAATCCAAATAAATTAGACCGGCTTACACAGTGTACAGAGCTGAAGTGTGGCCTTATTTTGTCTTCCACAATAAAGAAGGCACTATGGAAATTAGCTATAGAGAACAAAACCGTTTCTTGTACTATGCTGTGATCATGTTTATTTTTGTTAAGTAAGTCTTAATATGAGGCCTTATGGAGATTGACTCACTTGTGGAGGTGGCCTCAAGTAGCCGTTTGAGGAACTGCAGTTTTGGGCACTTAAGTGTTGGTTTTATTTTCTAGCCCCAGAGGTTGACACTCAGGTAAACCAATACCAAAGTCCTTTAGAAGGCTACACAGGCACTCATATAACTAAAGTTACATCCAAATAACTAATATTTGCCCACTGGCAGATGGATGCAGGATAATCCTATTGATTTTAGAGACCAGAGCAGGACAGTGAGGCTATCCCTTGCTCTGGTGCCATCAAAATCTATTTTTTCCTTCACTTCCATGCTCTTATACTTTAGCTCATGATCAATATGCTGTCTAGAGAGGAGTACAGCATTATGGGTAACATGAAACCACCGTATCCAAAGGCATAAAGACCAGCATTATTTGTGCCTGAATCATGCATGGAGTAGAGGAAAGTTGGCTTAAAAAAAGATGAAAGAGATGCTATAATAATAAAAAACATTAAAAGTAATCACTGTAATTACCTTTTTTTTTTTTAGCATGCATAAGCATTACATGGCAAGACAATCTATAATTATTGTACAAGAATGATCACCTCTAGGTTTTATTATACAATATTTTCCACATGTACATGATTTTTACATATACAGCTTTAGTTTACAATCCAGAACGAAACATTTAACAATAAATAATGAAAAATGACAAAAAAAACCTTTACATTTAAATATTTACTCTGTCACTGAACTCCACCCATGATCTAACACAGGGATATTTTTCATCTTCAAACCTTAATTTTGGGGCTAGCTAGATACATTACATATACTACCAAAAAATAAAAAATAATTGCTCATGTACAGTGAAACATCATTGTTTGTTGTCCATTATCAGACTTTTATTTTTAATCAGTCTTTTGTTTACTGATCATTTAATATCTTCAGCTTGCTGCACAATAAAATAAAGCGAAGGGTAACAAAAGTGTACCTTTAAACAAGATCGACTGAGCTCTACGTGTCTAACATTCTCATTTTCTTTCATTTTGACATTTGCTACATAACTGGCACCACACAACAGCCTCGGCTCAGTGTTTTTTCTGCTTTGCCGCCGCGACAGAGAGCAGAGACTGGAAACTGTTGAGGTTCTTAGGATATATGGTGCTCTTCCTGATGTTTACACTCAGAGCATGACTTGCCTAAACATAACAGTAACATGATATATATATAACATTAATGAAGCATATATTACATGGTAAGCATATTGAAATAATTCAGATGTTGGATTTTGAAGAGAACAGTCTCAAAGAGACCTGATAGAAATGGAAGTGGCTCTATGCTATGCAACTAATTTGATAGGGGATTTGTTATTACCCTGGATAATCGCATTCCTTCTAGTCCTATACGAGGCATTTTTATTCCCCAAGTTTGTCAGCAGGCAGACAGGTTCGAGGCCTATTACATAAAAAAAATTGAGGAAATCAAAATTCTGCATCTACAAATGTCAGTATGGGCTATTTAGACCTCACAGAAAGCTGTGTGCAGTAATATTTGCAGGTGTTCAATTACTTTCTCAGTAGATGAGTAAACCAATACTACAGAGCAAGATATTTTGTTGTATTGGCACAAGTAACATGCTTTTTCTTAAAAGTGTGCACATTAAGGAAAAAACTTTAGGAATTGTGTACCATTGTTTGAAAACCTTGTAGCTCCAGTTTTGGTCATTTCCTGTTTTAACTTCAGTGGAGGTGCAAATTCTACAACCGTTTATGAAACATTTTTAAAACCAATAAAACAAACCCACAACAGAAATGTGCTTGTGACCAATGTGCACCTAGAGATTTGTAATCTTGAATGATTCAGATATAAGTCAGAGGCATACAAATAAAATCCAAATCCTGTCAGATAATATAGAAATTTCTACAATTATTACAATGAATAAACATCAAAGAAAGCCACACCAGGCCTAAAACACGGCCCTCCTCCAAGAGAGATTGGCCGATGAGTCCTAAAACACTCTTACTTAGATTGTCTGTCACACAACGTACACAATTGAAATCACACACAAACACACATTTTACATTTACTAATGTCTTCACCTTCATTGTGGAGTTTCTTTGAATTCAGTTCAGTTATGATAATACAGTCAGACTTGCTGAAAATGGTCCCCTCCCGCATTCCATTTTAAATCCTCACTTTCTCAAGTTCTTCATGCCATCAGGTGAAACTCCAGACTGTTGATGTACTGTTTCTGCCTCACTAAAGGCTATGAGCTGAGGGTCTGCTGGTTTTATGTTAACTATCGGTCCCCCTCTCCTCCATAAAGGTAATTATTGGTTCCAGCTGGTTGGACGTATTCCTCAGTTTTGTCCCAGTCTGAGACCCAACCTCCTCCTCCTCCTCCTCCCATGCCTCCGCCTCCATTGGGATCCGCTCCCTGGTTCATGGCTCCGTAGCCTGCTCCGCCACTCGTGCGATACAGCTCCTCTGTCTCGTTTGCGAGCTCATCCTCATCCAGGATTCCACATTTCTCATCGCTCAGCTGCTCTGGCTCCGCCCAAGCTTGCTTTTCTCCTGATGCAAAGAGGCCTGCAGCACAGAGACAGACAAGATCCATCTGTATTTTTTGCACATTTCAGTTCCTAACCCAATCTACAGAAGATTGCATGAAGGACTAGAAGGGCAGAAAATTTAATGTGTTCTTTCTTGGCCTGTGCTACATCCTTCTACCAAGTGTCATTACAATCTGGCCAGTAGTTTTTCTTTAATCCCACTGACAGACAAATAAAAACCTAACATTACTGACGGAGGTAACAATGCTCACATTGTTGCATACTTGAACACACTAATGCTCTGGTTATTGAAGAAGCAGTAGCTGCAGGAGTTGAAAGAAATGAAAGGAGGAAAATACACACCATAGAATATAACACCTCCATAATGAACAAGCGAGGCAATAAGAAACACACCCTGCCACTCCTCCCGCGTCTATCAAAGGAGGGTGAGAAGAAAAAAAAGAGGAAGAGAGGTTATAAGCATGAAAAAAATTGTGCGCTGTATTTTCCATTATGACTTTTATTAATTATATTCTAAAGTTCTAATGATATTCACCCATTAAATCGAACCAACCAAAGAGAGCCTTGCACATTTATTGGATTCTAATGTGCTTACACTCTCCATCCCTAACTTGTTATTCCAGCCATTCCAGCCAGGGTTACTTGCCCTTACTAGCTTACTTTCTAGTTTGCGAGGATATGCTGTTGTTGTGATGTTAGCTACAGGAGAGTTGTGAGTAATGCTGTCTGGAGGTGGTGTGTTCTCTCTCTGGGAAAACCTCTCATCGTCTGGATTCAACAATGTGCTAACCCACAGCATAGTTAACATTAGTTACATTACTTGATCTCACTATATCATGGTATTTATCGGAATATTGGATTTCTCCAGAATCGCTTACCTTACCTTTAAGTGATACATTTCTCCATGTAAAACTACTGGATGTGCAAAATGGTAAAATTGAAAATAAGTCTTTCTGAGGAAGTGACACCTCTGCTGTTGTTTTAGATAACAGAAACATGTTCTATGACCAAACTCAGTTAGAGGTGCGCTGTTTATGTACACAGCGGCAGGCATGTTTGCTCAATAATGGTAATAATCCATGGTAATAAGAAAAACACAAAATAAGAACAGACATGTGTTTTGGGGTGTATTTTACACCATAAGTTCTCACCTTATGCTTTGTCATGGCACCAACTATAAGTGGGCAAACCATACCAGACAAAGTGCCCACACCATTGGAGATACCCATGAGGATACTAGCATAGCGCGGCGCAATGTCCAGGTGGTTGACATTGAAACCTTAAGAGGAAGGATAAATACAATATTAGCAAATAAATGATAGGAAATTGTTTATTTATTCACAAGCCCTACAAATTCTGCTCCCCACTTAAACATTTGTGGCTGAAAAGTTTGTTTTTGTATTTGGAGACAGTGTTAATGCGTGCAACAAAAATGTGGTTTTACCTGAAATTGCAAAGCCTGAGAAACCCACAGCCAGAACCAGGAAAGTAATAGCAACACCTTTCGTATGAGAGAAGCCCACTACCAACAGCAGGGTTGCCTCCATCCCAAACCCTGATGCAGACAAGTGAAATAGCACAGACATGAAACAAAAAATACTTTTATGTGTTATAGGAAACAATAAGTTTCAATGCAAGATGCTTATGTAAGTCAACTGAAGGCCATTGTTATTCATCTTCTATTCTCTTCTCCCTTTTCAAAGAATGCTGTTGACTGAACAGTAACCTAAAGTTGCTCCAGTATTGACAGCTTCCTACAAAGTGATACGTACACTGTATGCTTCTTCATTTCACTGCTATTGATTTCTCTCTGTAGTTTAAAAATAGCCGACAGAGACAGAGCTTCTGTTTTACAGTGAGTCATCATTTCTCTTATGCAGCAAATGTTTTCTCTCCACTGCTTACTAAATACTGTAGTTAACCCCATATTTAGCCAATGGGTTACTGTGCAGTTTGTCAGTTTCGCTTGACGCCTTATGACTAAAAATAGGGTGCTTAGAAAAACTTCAGTACTAACATGACTAAAGTTTTGATCTCTTGGAAGAAGAAGATTATTGCGGCTATGTGTTCCCTCTTATGCATTTCTAATTTTACCTTCAGTTCATTTTGGGCCTTTCTTACCTCCACAGTTCATAAGTTTCCTGACGTTAGTTGTGGTCATAATGTGGTTGGAGCGCAGATAGTCAGCAAGCTGGCCACCAATGGGCACGATAATGGTCATGACAAGGTGGGGAAGTGCAGAAACTATGCCCACCTAGATGAGAGAGAAAACATTTATTTTTATGTAACAGGTCTGAGACATCTATGGATATGGATATAATCACCTGAATAAACCTGGAAATGAAAGTTTCTATAGCTTTGCCTTTGCTCAGCAGTGTCACGGTATTATGTGTATGGGAACTTACCGCCCACATCTGGTTTCTGTTACCTTGCTAATCTCGAACCCAAACACTTCCTCGAAGTATGCAGGCTGGCTGATAAGCAGCAAGTAGAAAGTCCAGCTTCTGCAGAAATTAGCCACAATGATAGCGTACACTGGCATGGACGTAAAGAAGGCCCTCCACGGTGTGTTGAATTTCTGTAACACAGAAAAATACAGTGCTTATTTAGCTGATTTTGTATTGAAATTCTAAAGCCTCTGACTTGTTTTACCAACATACATGCACAATTGTTTGCTTACCTATTTTCATTAGTACGTAAGTATGAGTGACAAGGACATTGCGCGCAAAAAGTATGGGTGGGCTAAATTGATAGTTTTGCTTGAATGCATGAAAGCAGATTAGAGATTATCACTAATGTGGAGTTTCTAAATTTATTTTTGTTGCTTGTGATAAAGTAACACCCTCTTGAGCTCCACCCAGGTTTACTTCCTATTTACTCTTGCTTTGCTTTGCTTGTTTACCATCACTTTGCAGGGCAGGTCACATCAATACTGGTCAACCAACGTGACGTGATACAGTGGCTGAATCACATTGTACCTGAGAAATCGTCCGTATGTACTGACCGTTACTGTAAATTGGGCCGTCTCGCCAATGCTTTCCTCAATGTATTTTCTCTCCTCCTCAGTGATGGTGGGATGAGCTGCTGGACTTTCATATGACACCAGGAACCAGAAGCAATACCACATGACCCCAAAACTTCCTGGGGGGTGAGGAAGGAAGACAGGCAGGCAAGCAGGCAAGCAGGCAAGCAGGCAGAGGAGAGAGAAAGAGTAATGTAAGTGTCAAGACTGGAAGGAAATGTCAAAAAGAACACGCTGCAAAGGAAACACCTTGACTGCAGCTGCTGCCTCTGTATGGGCAAGGATTAAATGTTGAATTCATACATAATAGGTGATGGGTTTTTTTCTGTTTCTCCTATTTATGGTGCTGGCCTTTTGCAGTCATCTTGTCCTTTCAGTTTCAGTATGTGTCAGCATCTAATGTGTTATTGTATGTTGTGCATAGAGATGGGTGTGTCTACACAACTATTGAAATCAGCAGTACTTCTGATGTGTATGTTTGTGTAGTTTCCCAAGTTACAGTGTGTGTCTAAAAAAAAAGTAGCCCCACTGTAAACTACATTTGATTTAATTGACCTCCAGCCCAAAGGTCAAGGGTCTCTTACCGTAGACGTAGAAGACTGATGACCATCCTGAGTACTGGACTAGGATTCCAGCTAAAGGCATGGCAATCACAGCACCAGCATAAGAACCTAGAAAAAAGAGAAGCATTGTGTTTAGGACATTGTATTTGTATATTGTGTCACTTAATCTGGCACGGATTTTGTCACAAAAATAGTATAAAATGCATTTTCAGATTGCTTGTGTTACATAAAAACCCAAAGATTGGACAAATTGTTTGGCATTTTTGCTTTAAAACGGGGTTTAATCAATTCTGAAAATAGTTAACTAAACAACTAATTGATTTGAATTGTGGCTATATTAAACTATTAATAAATGATAGCAAACATTCATTGTTTAAAGATAGACAAACAGTCTCCTGTGATAATAGACTCACCACAAAAGGCTGTGGTGGCCAGGCGACTTCTTTCAAGAGGTGGTGCCCATTTTGCCCAAATACCATGACAGGCTGGATATGAAACCCCCTGTAGGATAGAGAAGAAATTACACCATGATAAATGTTTTAAACAAAGTGTAACTTGCTCATTGCTTGTGTTTAATAGACAAGAGCACCTCCACAAGTCCTTGACAAATCCTGACAAGGATAACACAGCCAAAATGCATCCGTGCTGCTGCAGGGATGAGCATATTCAGGCAGGACGTGGCCACTATAGCAAAGCCAAACACTCTGGAGGAGGAGTGAATGGAGAGAGGAAGAGACATTCAGTATATATACAAGAATGTGCAAGTATTCTTTCCATACCATAAATAGTGGATTAACAGACCTGTTTGCTGCAAACTTTTGACAAATGAACCCTCCTGGGATTTGGGTTACTATGTATCCCCAGAAGAAGGAGCCGTGGATCATTCCCACTGTTTCTGGATCCCAGTCAAACTGAGCTTTCTGTTGGAACACACAGGGAGACAAGAACATGAGAAAAAGATCAATCATATGATTGAATTAGAGTTTGAACCCTGAAATGCATTAACGTCTAATACCGTACCATTAGATGTAGGTGGGTTAACAAGCCTCTAAACTGAGGAAAGACCAATCAAAACAATAGAATTCATACGACTGATCACTGGTCCTACTAGGTAATATATGCTCAGCCACCAATAGAATTATCACCAATATGCCCTCATATCAGCTGTGTCAAACCTTTAACAACTGACTCAACTGACTGTAACATCAACTGAGAGACTTTATGATGATCCAGTCCTTTGTTTGACCAACCAATTTCTATTCAACAAATATTTTTAACATTAATAAAGTTTTGACGCTGTAAAACACGTTCTTGTGTATCTTGCTTTGAAAACAGCAATGACCTTTCCCTAACTCATGCAAACTTGGAAGTGCATTGTTGTTGTTTTTTTGTATATTGTAAAATTAAGATTTTCCTTATTTGGAATTTAGCTCTTTTGGCTGTACGGTGTGTGTTGATCCATCACTCATGTCATACATAAATAATCTAAAGACACAACATAATAATATTTATTTTGCCTTACTGTTGTTGACTGTGTCATTTAGGTCAAGATACCACAAACTTAGACCACTGTTCCCACCTCATCTGCCGCCACTCACCACTACGACCTCCTTGTTGTCTCTGAAGATGGTGTGGCTGTTGACCATGCTGACGATGGCCACGCCCAGGTTACACCGGATACCAAAGGAAATGCAGAATCCGATGCCAGAGAGGATGGCGATGATGTAGCGCCTGGGCAGGCCGAAGCATGTGCAGTCCACCACAGGCATCTCCTTCTCTTCCACCTGCTCCGGCCGGCCCTCCGCCGACAACTCGATGGTCTCACCATTTTCCTGCTTCTTCTCAAGAGCTCTGTGAAGGAGTGAATCGAAAATGTAGTATGTAAATTAATGTTTAGACTCAAGACAGTCACTTGGTTGGTCCTCTACCAGAAATATATATGATCTAAACTGTCTTCAAAGGAAATAAATCTGTTTTTAATAGTGTAATGTAACCAAAAGATTTGTACTTTGTCTTGTGATGGTTTGACATGATTGTCTGGGCTACCAATCATTTTAAACCTTTTGCAATGTTGTATAGCAACCCTTGCCCTATAAAGATAGCTTGCCACCGAAACAATGGGCCTATTTAATAAACTGATTTATGCATAAATCTCTAAGTAAAGTCTAGACTTGACGTAAGTAAGTCATTTTCCTGCTGGTTATGTAGGGGCATTGCAGTTTGGGATGCATACGTGCTCAAGCCTGAGATTGGAATAATCAATTAAAAGTGTGAGGAATGAATTGCCAGATCCAACGTGTTAATTAAAAACAGCATACGATGTTCTATAGTGTCAAATTAGAAAGAAGTAACCATTCCTGACTAAACACTGTGTTAGCATTGTATAAGGGGAAATCGCTGACTGTAAGGCAGGTGTTAATTAAGTTAATTTGAGATGTATAGATCACAGGTGTGTAGGTTACAAATGGGCTTCTTAGAACCTGCGTAAGCAAAGTTTTTTGTGCTCAGTATCTTTTATGAATAGAAGAACAACGTCAGAAATGATCTAAGACTAAGTTCAAGTGTAAATCTACAAACATTTTTATAAATATGGCCCAACCTTGACAGTACACATCAAAACACACTAGACATTTCAGGAAAAAAAACCCAAAATCAGTGTAGTGTTCTTCTCTATAACAGTTATTGAGCCCTCAAAAGACTTAACATTCACTCTTTCTATATTGTGGATTTTCTTTCAGGGAAATCGGTCGGTAAGTGAGACACCCAACACTGGTTGCCACAGTGGAAACAGATCCTGTCCTGAAGGGCTTGTAGACCGACAACTTGGCTTGATAGAAGTGCATGATTCATGTTCAGACAATCTTTCTTGCTGTCAATTTGACCGGTAACTCCAGCATCTTAACAAGAAACAGTCAGCACAGTTTTCTTGTCAGCCCACAACCACTGGAGCTCACTGACATTACTTTGACTTATCCTGTCTCCTTAAGGTGTTAATATACTGGATATTTATGTTTTTTTGCAGACATTCATCTCCTGACAGAACCGGCCCACAGTGAAGAATACAATGCGAGTACAAGGCAACAATGTTTGAAGAAAGCTCCTCTTATCCTTCCAAACAAGGTTAAATCCTCTTTTTCTGCTCCTGTCTGTAACCTGTATGCATATGGCTTGCTAAGAAACCATGACCTCTGCCAGCCTCCAGTCTAGCAGGCATCAAATATGTATCTAAACGCTGCGGATCATCTATTAAACATGACATGTGCAATGCTGAGTTCTCGAGACTTGAGCACTGCAGGTCCAGAGCACAGAGCCCCTTTTATATATCAGCTTTATTTATTATACATACTTAGGTTATCATAGTTAAAAACATATATCGCTATGGCCTTTGCCTGGTAAATGTAATTTATAACCACCGTTGAGAGATATATACAATACATGAGAGTTTCAGTCAACTCAGCCCTGCAGCTTTTAGCCAAAGTACAACCCCCAATGTTGCAGAGCATGAATAAAGCTTGGAAGAGGGGGATGGGGGTGTATTTTATATTATACTTTATTTTACAGCTGGTTGTACAAGAAAGAAAAAGATCAGATTTGACTGGATAAAAAATGAACCATAGCCACCCATTAATAACAGCACTCCTACAGTGGCCATTATGAACATTCATCATGGGTGGGATGAAAGTCTGGAAGAGGAAGAGCAAGTATAGACTGGATGTCACACTGCTGTGGGATTTACATCATATACACTTATTAATTATAAAATATAATAAATATAAACTTCCTCAGTGACAAACGTTCTGAAATTAACTGTGAACCAGAAGTAAGTGATAAGGCAAAATACATAGAAGGAGGTAATGATAGATACATTTTTTTGGTGGGTGAGCAGCTTCTATTGCAGTGGTTCCTTTTTTACAGAGCTTTCACTTTCTACTAAAGGGCCTTGTCATGCATTAGAAAAGTGTGCAGTTAAAACAACCAGAGCTAATAAAAAATGGCCATGCATCAGATAGAATAAAACACTGAATTTGTCAAAAAAAAGGGGGGGCTTTAAGGGGGCTTTTAGGGGCTTTTAAATAGTTTCTTTTTAAAATAGAAAAGAAATACATAATACAGGAAACTCATCTCTGATGCCATACTTAATAATCTGCTCAAAATTCATGCAAATCAAAAAACTTCATGCAGTTGTTGAGTTCACTATTTAGGTTGATTGTACAATTTATCAGTTGTTCTGTATTGTTATTGTTATATATTGAATATAATATGAAATATCCCTCAAATATGTCCCTTAGTGAGGGGCTGTCGGTTGACTCAATGATAAAGAAAAAGGGGTCCCTCAAGGAAAAAGGCTGGGAACCACTGATGTATTGGATTGAATGGTCTGCCGTGTTTGAATCAGTGAGTAGAAAATGTAGTTGCTGTGTACAGTGTATCTCCTCTGCATCAGGATGCTGTGCCTGAAGGTGTGTGAGAGCCCCCCCCCAAAACTGCTCACTCACTGTACAGCAAACACAGAACCCATCTGAAATGTCTTTAATTTTTCTTTAGTGTTGTTAGACAAGCCCTCACCATAAGATCTATTTAACTACGTCATGTAAACACAATATTGTCATAGCGTGCAATGAGCTTAGCTTAACTGCTGTTATGTAGCCTGCAGTAAGGTAGAAAAACTCCACTGCTAACTGTAAGATTTCAAGACACATCAGAACTGGAATATCTTGTTTTCCTTGAACTTTATTTACCTTATTTATATAGATTTTATATCTTGGTAATTTGTCCTCATTAGATAGTTGGAGGTGCAGAGAGACAGCAGAGATTTATACCGATGTGAGTCAATACGCACCCCAGAATCTCTCGTCTCACTTTGTATATCCAACTTACGTATAGGCCAACCTTACAATCTAATTCAGGTGTATTCTATTCGCTGTGTGAGACTTTGTTCCTCTGTGTACTTGAACGAACTCTGTCCTAAACCACAATGTTACCACTCTTATCAACTCACGAGGGATGAGGATCACAATTCTGAAATAAAAGAAAAGCACCATTTGATCACTAAAGCTATTGAGGCAACCATTATTGCAGCTTCATAAGGTCTACATCCTGTGGAGATTTAAAAATGGCATGGATACTAACATATCAAGTGACAAAAAGACTTAGATTGGCCTTTATGTTCCTGCCAACAAACCTTTTATTAAAGTAGTCAGCTAAAAAAATTAACAGTAAGCAGACTGGGAAATAACAACTACACAATGATGAAACACACATGCTCTATTAGTTACTGTAAGCAGGGGTTCTAACAGTCTCCGACACTGATCAAGTATTAATGATTCTCACTCTTGAATTATTAATATCTCTGGCTCTCTTGGACTATTTTTGTCTGAGCGGGCCTCTCTCTTCATTCTTCCTGTCTTCTCTTCATCTTTATCGCTGCCTTTTTACCTTCAATTCCCCTGACTCACGCAGAGTCTCACACACAATTCACAACATTTCCTTCTTCTTCAACACCAGTTTCTTTCCCAATATCCAGAAGATGTCCACATGAAGATTTCTTTCTCTGCAATACAATAGATAAAAAGATGTACGAGCCCTTTTCACATGTTTCCTACCATATACCATATCTGCTATCTGTTGCAGTGACTTTTCATGACTGACCCCGAGTTAAAGAAAATCCGTTGTAATCCTTACAAGCTAGCTGACCTTCTCTGTGTTGCACTCTTCGCACGATGAGGAAAGGGCTGAGCGTGTCTGGGAGCCAATTTAACTCAGTAAGAAAAGTGCTCAGTTTTGAATCTTGATTCAGAAAGCTAAAATTCAGATGACCTATTCTGCAAAGCGAGCATTCCTGGTTCTCACTTCCAAGTTAATCTCTTAATTCATACGTCAAGGACAAATGTCAGCTTGGTTCAGAGTTGAGTCAACAGCTTGGAATCAGTGATTGGATAAGAGAGAGTCAAATAAATGGTGTAGATTGTTAGAAAGATTGAAAAGCTCTTTGTGACCATATTATGAAGGACCTACTAAACTGAGTCTAGCAACACAAAATAGTTAGAATTTCAACTGTGGACTGTAGTCACAGAAAAGAAGCACGAGGGACAATTTGCAATAGTTCAATACATTGAATGGAAAGAATACTGTAGAAAATAATTTGAACATGTACATATCTCAGTTTCAATTATACTGAGGCCAATTCAATCAGGTAAAGGATTTAGAAACAAGATGCCTGAAGCACAGAGAGGAATCCCACAGTATAGGCTATATATATCTTTAAAGTTAAAAACATTCTCTTATTTTAAGGTTCTCAAATGTGACAGTGCAGTCAAATACAGCTCCATACCTAAAATAAAAAAAGAATGAAAATAAAAATGAATAAATAACTAAAAATAAGCACAGGTGGATGCTTTCTCTCTGTGCGCCCGTATCGCGTGCAGGGAGCAGGGCCGGGGAACGGGCCAGTGCGCTTTACGCACGGCAGCAAGGTACCAAGGGAGCACCTGAGAGCACGTGCCCCTTCACGGAAATGAAAGCTTATAGGCCGCTGCGGGCTCTGCCGTAGGTCGAGTTACCTAATCCTGGCTGTCTGTGAGGTGCTGTGAGGTTCCCTGCGGGGGGAGGGAAGGTGTGGGTGGGGTGGGGGGTGGCACAATGGCGAGCTATCGGGCTACTTAGAGGGAGGAGGGGATGAGAGAGAGAGAGAGAGAGAGAGAGAGAGAGAGAGAGGGGGCCAAGGTGTACGGACTGCAGGGATTTACGTGGGCCGACAGCTTGGGCGGCGCAGAGGCTATTTCTGGAGAGGATTTAAGTGTTTAGACGCTACATCAAATCCCGAGAGAAAGAAAGGGGAGTTCATCGACACCTTTTTGCGTTCAGATATCCATCACTAGACAGACTCCCGACTATCTCACACTCTTTCCTGGCAGGGAAGGTGTGCCACGCATTTTTTATTTATTTATATATTTGCTTTTGCAGCGTATTTCCATGAGGCCCTGTTGGTGGAAGTAATCTAAAACTCACATTTGAATTATTTGCGGAGGTGTCTTGTGGGTCTAAAATGCCACATGGTGTCTAAAAAGATCAGATTTTCTACCATGTTCCGACCTTGATCCACTTCCCCAGCCCACCATCACGCTTTTCAAAAGTCTCCCTAAGCTTACTGTCCCATATTGACAGGTGTGCCAGAACCACAGGCCGTAGAGCGCTCTCAGGGGCCTGTCTTACACCAAACACTGATTCTCGGTGAGTTTGGAGGAATAAATAGACAACCACATCAAACATACTGTGAAATGAAAAACACATCGTTTGATTGCTTGGTCACAAAACTCCAGGTATATAAGACTGTGACAATGACAATGTGACAGCACTGCAGAAAAACCCCCTGAATGAAATGAATCCAGCCATCGACCCACCGCTTCATCTTACACTGATAGAACAGTTTTCGGCCTGAAATTTAATTCTGTTTATTTGTTCCTCAGAAGCAAAGGCTGGTGTTCACTTATCATTGCATGGGAGGATTTGGTAAACTCATTTTAGGTTTTAGAACATTTGTGTGATCAGAAAAAATAATTGTAACTTTTTTGATCAGTTATTGCAAAAGTGCGGTTTCTTATAAAGTGACAAATGAAGTCTGCAGTTTCTTATGTGACAGACTCAGTAGCCAATATAGGGACAGATGTTGTGCCAGGTCATCCAACCTCACACTAATCCAGGCCTCTGGACTGCTTGATCTTCAAATGGGCACTTTGATTTTTTTTTTAAAGACAAATACTTAAATGAAATCATGTTTCATCAATTATGGGCTGTCCTCCAGTAGCCTAATTTAATAGCAAAAGATGAACTTTCTTATCAACACAAGAACGCCGCCGCTTTTTCAGCGTTTCAACATTTTCTGGTTGTAATTTGTCCCGGAGAGATTTTACATACCCGTATATTTTCCCGAGAGTCTTGGCTGCCGCGACCTTAAACCTGTCCGGCCGGATCTCCATCCTCACGACTCCAGGATCCGACCAATGTGCAGTCTTTGCGCGCTCCCGACAGAGCGCACAGCCTTCTCCTCTACTCCCTCCGCCCCGTGATTCTTACTCACACATAAAAAAAACAAAAAAACTTGATTTTACTTGATCACCAGACTCCTTAACCCGCAGTTTGCCCTAGTCAGCGACACTGATTGCACAGATTTAATTTGCTTCAACTGCCTTTATATAAAATCAACCGATCAAACATTGTCAGCCCCACTTTGCCAGAGTCCTTAACGTCCAGGTGAACTTCTTGACACTCTTTGGTGTTTGTAAAGGTTTCGCAGCCCGCTGGAGGAAACTTTCGACACGATTCGTGGCCAAACGGAGTCTCTGGCCGTGGTCCTGAAACCAGATTACCGCTGCCTGCGCGCTAATCTCTCCAAGTGTGTGTAGTGAGTGGAAGGTAGCATGTCACTTCCTTCCCCGCAGCCCGGCGTTTTAAGCACTGACTGTTCAAGCAGCGGCTATTCTTGGACCGCACAAGCCTTGAATGAAGGGAGTTGGAGTAAACAGTGTCCGATCGAAGCATATTAACAGAGTTCCCAGGTATTTGTAACACGGGAGGGGCAGGTTGCTCCCGGAACGCTGTTCTGGGTTGGACTGCTAATTATTTGATATTCTTAAAAAATATTTACAAAAAGACTATAAATCCACAGTTAAAGGTAATGTAAGTCAGAAAAAAGGAGAATCTCGTTTTTAAAACAATAAGTTCCATATTTTTTTGTCGTCTGAGCTATGCGTCCTGAGCTCATTCCAACAGTGGCAGAGCTGCCATAGCGCATCTTTACTGCAACACCCTTTTATATGGATGTGTGAGAACTGCTGGATAATTTTAAACAGTGATTTGGGACATGTGACTTATGAAGCTAAATAACAATTAAAAGCAAATTATTAGCAACTTCCTCTGGAAAGCAGATTGAAGCAAACGATAGATGACTCATATTTACTGTATATTAGTGATCATCTGACAAGAACATAGTGGAGTTTAACAGAAACATTTTGCACTGCAGTTATAAGTTTGTGCCTGTCCCCATCTTCGAACAACCCACCACTGTGCAGATTGACTGAATGCATGCATGGCTTTAAGTACTTTAATTTACTTTTTTATCCTTGCATGGAAAGTGGTGCACACACGTTTTTTTTTTCAATCCTGAGCAGCTGAGTCTGCAATAAAGTCCAATAAAACATCTTTACATGTCACAGAAGAAAAAACACGTGTAAATAATAAAATGAAAGATGGCTGAGTTCCATTTAGCTGCTTCAGTTTCAGGTTACTGGTATCTGCATGCTGGCTCAATGTCATGGCTGACACTTAAACAGTATGGAGCCACTGTTGGTAACACCTGTGCCTCAAGTTAAAATAGCTGCTGTGAAAAAGGGCCTGTAGCTACTGACATACACATTTGATGAAAAAGCATTTAAATTAGTTCAGTATCTCTTCATTGTGTAAGCTCACAGTCACTGCGTGTCAAATCCAAACCAGTGAGAGGGAAGGGAAAGCCAGAAATATAACGCAATGATTTTGGACATATATTTCTTTTGTTAAATAATAAATGTGTATGAAATTTGTAACTAGGTGTATAAATACAACTAAAACATTATTTTTGACAACATTGACATCTATCTACAGATGCGCAAACACAGATCAAAGATATGTAGATACTTTTTCTTTATACCCACTGGCTGAAATTGTCTGACAACTTCCACATTTTTAACCTAAAAACAAAAACCAATCTGGGATTGTATGTGTGCCTTAATGAACATAGATCAGTAATACCTGTTGGCATTAAAGGTAATAGAAAAAGAATCCAGTTTCACTTAACTACGAGGCATTAGTAGTTATTGACCATACAATGTATTAACGAGCAAGACAACATTTCTTTAATCTCTGGGCAGTTTATTTCTTCTGGTAGGATATTGGATGACTACTGACAGGATTACTGGTATTAGATAAGGTGCAGGAAAGATCTAGTTTATTATAGCTGTACACACATACGGTACAAATGACTACAGTACATACATGGTTGTGATGCACAGGCAAATATTTAGGGCAGATTTGGTGGTGGTTAGGGAAAGGGAAATATGTCAGGCGGTTCATGGTTAATAGTTGTAAGTGACAGGTTTGGCAGTTGTAGCAAGTGGATGAGATACTTCTGCTAAAATACCACAGCAGTTAAATGAAATCACTGTCCTGTATATTCTGTCACCCAATGTTGCTGTTCAGAAAACCTAAGTGCAAACCCATTCTTCAGGTTTGAAATTGATGCTTTTTTTTATAAGAAAACATTTTCAGCTGAATTTGCCTGCAAAAATTAAGACTTTGTGTGATGTGTGTAGATAATGGAGAACAACATGCATATATTTAAATGACTACTACTTCTTCTTGACTGTTATTCAAAAGTCTCCCGCTGCCAACTTAAGCATTCAATATCACATACAGCTTTTCTCCAGATCCTTCGCCGATATAGTTCTCAGAGAGTGAGAGGAGAGGAAGAGAGGAGGGAAGGGCATGGCAGAGGGAGGAGGAGACAGGCTGGGCGGCACGGAGATGATGGATGGAGTGTCCGAGAGTGAGCCATAACCAGCTCTCCGCACATCTACTGCACTGGAGCCAGCGGAGGCGTGGAAAAACACTGGGGGAGGGTCCATGGGGTCAGCTAAATCTGGACAGAGATATAAGAAACTTATAGATATTTCCTCTAATTAGATATTAGTTTACAGGATTGAGGAAGAGACACCGTGAAGTTGCACTTAACGGCAGAAAAAAACACCAGTCATCAGTGACAGTGACATGACATCAGTCATGTTTCTGTATGTATAACATCTATATGCACACATTTGCTGTTTGTTTTTGTATTTATTAAAGATGCAACATCATCTAATAGTGCCTCCACATGGCAGCAAACAGGAAGTGCTTCACTACCAGGTACCACATTGCACACTAGTGTAACCTGGCCGGTGATGCTTTACAACAAATGATACCCAGGAGACGAGAGAAGAAAAAGATCAGATGTTGATGAGTCCAGTTTTCTCTGGATGGAAGTCTCTCTCTCTCTCTCTCTCTCTGCTGATGTGGAGACAGTTTCTGTTACAATCTTTAGTCTCATTTTGCCACCCAGAGATGTTTTTATAGTTATAGCTGTCAGTTTTCTTTCAGTTGACAGTCTCTGTGGTCTGTGGTGAACTGTGTAGAAATATGTGGGTTTACAAAAGCTATGCCCACACGTTTAGAGAAGTGCCGTGCAGTCTAATAAAAATCTATTAACCTACCTGATTCATCATTAAGCTGGGTGTGCAGGTACTGTTGTTTGGTGTAGAACTTGTTGTAAATACAGTACACTGCAGCCATAAGAGCGAAGGTTCCCATGGCTGCAGCAATGAACAGACCCACTTTGGCATTATCTTTGTCTACAGGGGCATCTGTGGGGGCACGAACACAGAGTCAGAGACCATCAGAGTTAGAGTTTTCACACACAAAACCTTTCCAAATGAGGAAGAGATAAGCTTCCTCTTTCTTTGTTATTTAGACACATGCTGCCTTTCTTACATTGACATTTCTTTGAACTAGACTTACATGTTCGCTTTGCATTTAAATGAGTGGTTTCTTCTTTTCTAAGAAGGTCACGTAAGTGTGGTGGTGGAGGAGGAGGAGGAGGTGCTCCGAGGGCCTGATGGGCATTGATCTCCTGCTCAGACTGGAGGGTGCTCTGGGAGCTGCTCAGTGGAAACACCAACAGCAGGCAGAGAGCTGCGAGGCCCGCCATGTGGGTCAGCCACTGGTACACCTACAAATGAAAAGATACTTAAATATAATGAATGACAATATAAAAAACACCTTTGTGTGAAGGTTTTTTTACTTTTTTACTCATTTTGAAAGTTTAGCACATACATGCTTTCTCCTGATGCTAACAGAGATAGTTAGGGAGTTTCAGTGCTCACATTAGTAGCTATGTAACTCAATAAAAAAAAACAATATCATGGTTGTTTTTCACACTTAGCTTGTTGTTCTTAGTTCACTTGTATGTAACCCAACCTGAACTAAAAAAGATGCCTCTAAAACAATGTAATGAACTCCCTATCCTACACACATACACAAACAAATCCCTCCGAAGGCAAGTTTTAACATTTTAAATGGATCTTGTCAACTGTGTTTACCTGAGGTCGAAGCGAGGACGTTGTGTTTCTCTCTGCCGGGTGTTGGTCCTGTGCTCTCTGCCTTCTCTGCCTGACTGAAGTGAGACCGCTTCCAAGACAACTGAACTCCCCAGACGCCTAATATTTCCACGGGGACACCTTTGAGTACTCTTCCACACAGAGATACAGGTTTAGAACATGGCTTACAAAAGTGCTACGTTGAGACAGACAAAGCGGTCTTACAAAGGACAAAAATAAATGGGAGAGAATATTTTTAACAAAGTTCCACTCTGGCACAATGTTAGGTAAGCTTTTATAATTCTGACCTTGAATTTGTAGTAAGAGAAAAGGGACCTTGGAGAGAGGACAGTGATTGTTCGCTCATAGCTAGTGAAAAGTTTTTATTAAAAAGAAAAGAGCCATCTAATATTAAAATGACCAAACAGGGGCAGAAATGTTTTTGCAGAGGTCACACAAGCTACTGTAACTTGACGGTTCAGCAGAGAAACACTTTGAGTGCAACAGAGCTCCCTGCTGGCACATAAATGTACTGTCCCAAACTTCTGCAACAAAAAGTGTTCAGAATTTACATTTATTTGACATCCAAATGAATGTTCAAACTATTATTAAAAAATAAAACCTACACCATTAGTTCTTTATATAGATATGAAAAATAACCATACAGTTTACAGTCTGGACAAAATATCCAGTGTTATTTTTAGTGAAATTAATTTATTCACTCAACTACTAACGATGGCTCGGACAGATGCCCAGTTTCCTAAAACTTCTGAATTATAGTGTTTATAATGAAGTGGGTTTTTTCTTTAGATGCATAGAAAATAATTATACTTCACTGTACTCTTTAGTGTTAACAAACAATCTGGAGATCTGAAGATGGAGATCTAAGGTTAAGGTTAGTCACCATAACAGTCTGATATTTGTTGGCTAGCGTGAAACCCTTTTTAGTAAGGGCGGTGCATGTTCCCGTCCTATAGTCTGCACAGCACAGCCTGGCAAGGACACTCAAACTTCTCAAGGACTGTTAGATATGAAAGAAAAACAAAGAAATGTGCCAACTGTTCACTGTGTCCAACAGTCAAAACAGTGTTTTGAAAGCTACAATAGGTCAGCTGGCTCAACACCGGTCCTGATAGCCTTGAACATCATGTTTCAGGCCACCTGCACTTATTTTGCTAATATGAACTGTCATAAATCTACCTACAGTCAGTCAAAGCTGGGAAGAGTTCAAAACATTTCCCAATCCTACAGATTCAGTTTCATACTGTCTCTACATGCTGTCCTCGTATGCAGCTGTTCAGATGTTTACCCTGGCAGAAGTCTTGACGTGCTTCAGCTTTTCCCAGGCAGATAATGATGCAGATGGGCGGCGGAGACGGTTTCTGCAAAAACACTCTTTACTCCCTGGAAAACTGCCAGCTTCTCCAGGGCTTTTAATTAAGTTATATAACCTCCAAATACTTCAGTGGAGACATCCTATAAGAAACACTAAGTAGAGAACTGTGTGCTGTGCATTCCAAAGCAGAGACGTCAAACGTCACTGTTTGAGCTGAATACCAATCAATCACTATCTGACTGGTAATATCGGTTGCTTCTTGACAGCAATGAAAGGAGTGAAATCAACCACATCCATCTGGTTTTAAACATGTGGATAAAATTCTTGCCTTTCATCCTCCCAGTTTTCTCTTACACCTGAAACAGAATGATTCTTTTAAATACCTGCTTTCTTTTTCACTTTAATGGACTCAAAACATCGAACTTTAAGTACAATCACCAGACAGCCAGACTCTACATACCATGAACATAATGCATTTATTAAATTCATATCAAAATTGAGGAAAAAGATTCTCTTAAATTTACAGGTTTTCATTTTACTTGTACTCAGATTTTTCGCCCTATTTAAAGGAAATAGACAAATATCCTTAAAATCAACACTATCAATACCTCAAAATTGTAATATAGAAAACCATTGAACAACTAAAACTAAAATGCAGCAGAGATTTTCAAGCAGAGAATATTTCAATATACAGTAGTGCTGAAAGAAAAACCTTTAATAAAATAGCAAAATATATTACATTGCAATGGCATTATATTACATTTTCTCAAAAAATCATTTTATACAGACTACATACACTATTAAAAAGGGAATCTATAAAAAGTAATGTCTTTTTAAAACAATACATTTTTGATTTTGTTCAATCAGCCTCATTAAATATGCAGGCACTTAGTTTCAGTACAAACATTCAACAGCATTTAAGGTTGATTCATTTTGATAGTGATCCAGTGAAAATGTAAAAAAAAATTACACCTTAGGAAAATGACTACCACAAACAAGACAATTATGACCAAACAATTAAATCTAAAAAAATAATTTTACAAAATAAACACCTTAATTACATCCACATAAAATCCAAAGTAACGGAGTCATTTGCCAAACATGCAACTAGTTTCCTCCTATACCCAAAACAATGTGTCATGCAAATTTTCAATAATTCTAAAACGAAGACATTTTCAATTACACATGCTCTTAATGAGCTTTTACTTGTGCTATATACATATTTACATTACAAATAGGATTTTGCCTATGTTGTCATTTGACACACCAGTTCCACAAGAATCAGACCGCAGGCAGGACGACAATCCTTGTTCCCGTGTGATACACAACACTGTAGGGCTGATCCCCGCCCCGAATACACTGGCTTTGTTGCTAATGTGACATCACAGAAATCCACATAACAGGATGACGGAAACATTAAGAGTCTGATAATTTACGAATAAATAGGAAGCCAAAAGCATTATCCTCAGATACTGTATATCAGCTGTTGGATCTCAGGTTGGTTTGAACAGACATACGTGACATAATATGCATTTTAACATACATGTAGTATGAACTGTGTGGCTGCACAATACACCTGCAAACAGACAGTACACGTACAGTTGATACTGAAGTCACTCGTGTGGTTTTTCACTTGTAAACATAGTTAAATGACTTCTGTGTAGTATTTAGCATTAACACTGCACCCAATAGCTGTGCTTAGTATCAACCCCCCTGAATTAACTCTTTTCTGATGTAACAGTCTCACAATGCCATGATTATCCTGTTTTAATTCAGGCTCAGTTTTTTTACATTGTAACTCAAATCATAACT
>NW_023339651.1:13212116-13221852 GCF_004916995.1 Morone saxatilis
CAATTAGCTGTAATTCTGCATTTTGGGGACATTCACTGTCACAGTGGCATGATTGGATTCTTGAAATAATGACACGAGTGCTTTAATAAAAGTGAAAAGAAAAAAGGACGAATAAAGAGCTGAATATTTTACAAATGCTGTACTGCATAACTAAAAAGGCAAAGACATGCTGTGATGTCTATGGCTTATTCTGACAACTCAGAAACATTGTTTTTGCACATTTGGACAACAACTAACTGTAACAATCAACAATAAGAAATTCTACCTCGTGGTTACCACGCAGCAGTAATTTGTTCCATATTTTCCATATTACAAAACAAAAGTGTATTTGTCATATTTTAAAAAGAGGGTATTATCCTCTGGATATGTTTGAAATTCAAGTGGGAAAAGTTTTTACATACTCAAATAAGGAATATAATATAGTCACACAGTTGCTCTCTGTGCTACAGCTGCACTAAAAGCTAGCAAAGATAACTGAACTGAACTGAAGACTTTGACTGCGTACATCCAATTCCACACTGTAACATCATGTCCAATGTTTAAGAAAAGGAAGCAGCGGTCGTGCTCCTTTGGTCCAGGTCTGACATGTCGGTCATTGGGGTTTCACACTTGTCATCCGTGTTAACTATACTGTACTGACCATTCTCTGTATCTCTGGATGTTCGCTTTGTTCTGTCCTGGAGAACAGCATGGATCAATGCCACTGGGACGGGCATCATGGCAAATATGATCAATAGAGCCATAACAGCCAGAGCCCAGCCGGGGTACTTCAGGTACTCTTCAGAAGCCTGAAAAGAGGAGAATTTAAATGAGTCATTCAAGAACGTAAACAACCACACCTTAGAACTACTCTAGATCTCTAGATTAATGTGGTCTGAGAGAAATGCATCAATAATTTCCCTCAAGCAGTTGTGGAGTAGGTGTTTCTATCTGCGGTAGTTTTTTGAAGGTGCTAATAAACACAAGAGCTGTTTGCTTTACTCAAGATGCAACATGTCTTTTGGCTGTACCTCTTAAGGCTGTTAATGTTTTTGTTGAAACTGAAACAGACTCCACTGTATGAAACAAACGACATAAACAAAAATTTTGTGGCCACAGCCATCTCAAATAGCTGTTTCTCCAGGGCTAACGACATTTACCTTGTCTTGGTTCCATGCCATATAAGTGGGGCGTGTGATGAACATACGGATGGTGGTGGCTGCCAGCAGCCCCAGCATAGCAAGAAGGCAGATGTATTTCCACAGGTACTTGTAAATCACATGGGGACGCCAGCCCAGCATCCCTTCAATGTCATCAAGGAACCTTTATAAACAGACATAACAGAGTTTTTGACAAACACTGATAAGACTATCAGAGCTAAATGTTTTAGTTGACATTTGCATGGAATTTAAAGATTTCAAAAAGAGCTCACCTATCAGCTCCATATAACCAAGACACACTGAAGGTCTCAAAAACCACCACAATGATGAGGGGCAGAGTGGCAGAGTAATCATCGAACATCATCACAAAGTAATTGCCACAACGTTGGGTGAAGAGCAGGCCAATCAGAAAGCCAATGATGCAGCTGAAAACTGCAACAACATTAAAGGACACGTTAGGATAAAGCCACTTCTTTAAAAAGGGAGCATACGCAATCAAGTACTGTGGAGAGAAAATGATCTACAGAATATCCTGAAAAACTTTAGAAGGTAAATTTACTAATTCCCTCTCTGCTTCAAGGTGTCAGTGAAATCAGCTGATAAATTGTTGGGTCGGCAGGTTTAGTCTCAGCTCCATGATACGTAACAAGACACTGACCTACTGGCGCTAACTGTAACAGGGCCGTGAGGCAAGACTTTTCCATCAAATAGCACTTTAATGGTCAACATAGAACTGACACTGACATTTTGATTGTTGTTTGGAGCATTGCACAAAATGTTGTCCAGGCCATTTCCCTTTGATTAAAAACACAAATCTTAGTTGTTGAAATGTCACTTTGAATCAAGGCTGAGCAACAAAACAAAACAAAACAAATTCAGTTAATTAGAATCAGTCTTTGCTGGATGTGTGTAATAAATTGATTGCAGAATCATGATTTTATAGCATCAGTAGCTAGCTATCTTGAGTTGTGTCAGTAAGGTGATATTGAGGCTTGCATGAAGGTAAAAAATGTCTTTACTTGTGAGTTTGGTCTTGTTGTTGGCCAGAGTTTTGAAGCGGTCAGTGAGTGGGGCGAGGATACCCTCCATAGTGCCAAACATGGTGCTGAGTCCTAAGTTGAGCAGCATGAGGAAAAAGAGCGCTGACCAAAACGGGCTGCCAGGCAGGAGTGACATGGCCTCTGTGAAGGCAATAAAAGCAAGACCTGTGCCCTCCACACCCTGAACACAAACAACAGTGCCAGCTTTAGTTTAATGTACGGCACACCAAATACCCAAACATTCCACTAAAGCAAACTGACAAGCTTTACCTTCTGCATCTCTTTTTCCAGGTCACACTCTGTTAAATTGCCAGGGACATTATGTCCATGCTGTTTAAACCAGACAGTGTAGTCCTCGACAGACACAGAATGGGGATCAGAAAAATTGAAGTGTGGAATCAGGTTTGTGTCCACATCACCACTATGAAGATGATCTGAGAACTTCTCCATATTACTAACAAAAGAAAAAGACAGAAATAAAATGCAAGTATTAACATACAGTTGATGCAACAAGAAAAATCTCAGAGGCATGCAAAATAGTTTATGTGTTGCTTAGAGAAATACTCTTACTCTTCGGTTCCTGTCTTAGGCCAATAAAAAAAGTTTAAAAAACAGCGGCAGATATAGCCATGGAAATAGACAAAATGTCATTAGTATATACGTATGTCTTTAAGTCATAATGTACTGTGGGTCTTCTGATGCATAACTCAATGTTTATCCTCTAATCAAACATACCTGACTACACATTCCACAACTTTTCCTTTGGCACGGAAGCCGAGCACAGCAAACACCACTAGAGTGGCTAGCACAGATGTGAGGAAGTTTATAGCAGAGACAGTGAAGGCATCACGGTGGCAGTTGTTGTTTTTGGGATTGTAAGAGGAGTAGGCGATAATGGATCCGAAGCCAAGGCCTAAGGCGAAGAAGACCTGCGTTGCTGCCTGCCGCCACACCTGTATGTCTGCCCAAATTTCCAGCTACACATGTAGAGAGAAAACAACAGGTATGTCAGGGACAAATTCATATCTATGTGCTTTCTCTACACTCAAGCAGACATATTATCAGCAGATACCTTGGGGTAGAACATGTAGGAGATTCCCTCTAAGGCCCCATCCAGCATGAGTCCTCGAATGAGGAAGCAGAACAGCACCACATAAGGGAAGATGGAGGAGAAATACATCACCTAAGAAGTGAAAAAAAAGAATGATTACTTAAACAAGCTAGCAGTGAAAGTCAGTCACAGTTCTGCCTGTGTGAAGCGGCTTTGAAGGGGGAGGCGCAAGAAACAGCTCCTTGCGCTTCCCTGTTCAAAGCCGCTCAACTAAAATTTTATTGCGCTCCACTAAAAGCACTCACCGATCTCTCAAAAAAAAAGCAAAATAATCTGCGTGTTTAATCTGTATGATACAGGTGTATGTGTCATGCTGGGGACACATAGATCAGACACAGACATACACACAGGCAGCAGAAGATAAGCCCCTCCCTGCAGACAATGTTCCTTCTAACTTCATTGCTACAAAAGAAGCGACCCACTTATCACTGAACACAAAATTCATGGGTTATTATTAAAATAAGCTGTACGTGTGCTGAGAAAAGAGCAGAGGAGCAGAATCACTTGTTCACAAACGATCCTGGTGACACATACAGTGGTACCAGAAGTTACACATACTGGAGTGGGATTAAGCAGGAAATAAGGTGATGCTCTAACCTTTGAAAGGTCCGCTCACATGCTCTGGTGCATGAGCACTTTGGGTTAAAAAGGCACAACTCTCTTCCATTGGCTTCCCATCTTTTTGCAAACTATTGCAGATTTCTATTTTTCTTGTTATTAAGCTTAGCTTCAAAATACTATTTTCCTTAAATTGCTTAGTTCAATTCCATATTCTTAATTAAACTGTATTTAAGTTAGTTCCCTGCTGAATCCTACTAATTTTGCTGCTGTAACAACCCTTTTCCCCCCACAGAGATACTGGACGTTTCTTTTAATCTTCAGTGTAAAGCCTGCTGCGTCTTACACACTGAACATATGGCCACTGTAATCGAGATGCCAGGGGCTTAAGTCAGTAACCTGATGTCAGCCTGAGCGGGATAAACATCCCCTTAGATGTTAGCTTCAACATAAAACAGTAAATAATCATTTCAAAGCCTGATACAGTATGTTGGTAGGTTTGTCCAAAAAGATTTGCTGTTCATTATAATTACTTGTTGTGTGTTAGGGAAACCAAAAAACACATACACAAAAAAAAAAATGCAAATTTACAAAAAACATCCCAAAATATTTCAAAGCAGTAGGTAATTTTTTTAAATATTTTTTGTCATATTTGCTGAAACTTTCACTACATACTGACGGTGGTAAATGAGACATCATTTGTTAATTGATCAGGTTCCTCTGGCTTCTTCTAGTGCTCCTAATGACATTAGCAAAAATCCAACTGGCCTGAACAAAAACAACCAATCAGAGGCGAGAAAGACATTAAGACACTTTGGGGTGGATGCTTTAAGATAGTTGACTGTTGAGTCCCATTCCTTTTATTGCCTTTTAATTGATAGTGACAGCTGAAAGGTCACAGGAAAAGGGGGAGAGAGGGAAAGGGGGGATGACACGTAGCAGAGGGCCACAGGTCGAACTCCAACCCTGGGCCGGTGCAGCCCCAGACTCGGCCCCCAGTACATCTACGAGATCTGAGCTATCAGGGTGCACCCCAAAAAGTAATTTTGATAAAAGTTACCAACTGCAGCTTTAACACATAATGTGGATTTTGCCATTTGCTGTGTGTCAACACCTACGTCACACATTCCAGAGACTCACTCACGCACAGCAAGCCCTGAAATCACTGCCGCCCATTGTTATTTAATGCTCATTCTTCTCTCTTCTGAAATCCATCAGTCCAGTAGTTGTAGTATTTAAAGTTCCTGATTATCACAACTCTCCTGAAACATCAGTTAAGCTCTAACAAAACATGCCACTTTTTTTAACAGCAGAGTTTCCTTGATAGTAAAAT
Organism: Morone saxatilis; assembly: GCF_004916995.1. Taxonomy (NCBI): domain Eukaryota; kingdom Metazoa; phylum Chordata; class Actinopteri; family Moronidae; genus Morone; species Morone saxatilis. The sequence goes on from NW_023339651.1 coordinate 13,217,298, forward strand.
CAACACTTTGAAAGCCAGGAGCCACAACAAATCAGTTACCTTGACAGAGCTCTTGATACCCTTGAACATTCCCAGGCACACAACGGTCCAGGCCGCCAGCAGACAGCAGACGATGTAAGTGTTGAAAGAGCCCGTCTCATCAATCGAGTCTGTGACATCCAAAGCTTTGCGGTACCAGAAATACGATGTGGGGGAGCTCTTTTCACATTCTTTTACTGGTTCAAAGAGAAAGATATGATCATCAATTACTAGTTTTATATGTGACACACCAACTATTACATTTACAATTTAATAACTGCTCATGTCTTGTCAGTTTTGAACCTTAATACTGTGTGTTTACCTGTTACATTCCCCTGTTTTGGACACTGTTCCCAAGGTAAAGGGTACTGGAATGAGTTCCCGAGATAGAAAAGACTCCATGCAAGGATCACATTGTAGTAGAGCGCCACGAAGAAACACACCTGAGGGCATTTGAGAGAAAGATTATCAGGTTAATAAGAAAATGAAACTATATTTTAAAGCAGACTTACACCTGGTATGCATGCAACATCAAATACCAAACAGTCTAACAGTGTTAGAAGATGGGTCAACCAATTAACAATCTTACCACACAGCTGGAGTAGCCAATTCCTGCAAGCCTGGGTGAGATGTACCTCCACACTCCGATGCTGCCTTGTCGGATGGCCTGACCGGCTGCCAGCTCCAGGAAGAATAAGGGAATGCCCACAACCAGCATCAGCAGCACATACAGTAAGAGAAAGGCTCCTGCGGAGGAGAGGTGACCAGCACAGTTAACAAATGAGCAACACAACTTGATACTCTGAAGGACAAGCAGAATATTGAACCATTCTCAAAATACGTATTATCCATCCTCCAGGGTTAATAAGATTAGTTTTAATATAAAATGTTTCATAAGACATCGTTATAATAAGAGTAAAAAACAACTTGTTGCAGTCAGAACCAACAACTGATTAAACTGTCTTGTTTGTATTGTTACATAGAGTTTATTGTGTATTGTTTCCCCTGGCAACAGACAGAAAACAAGATGTTGGAACATCAAACTTCAGAACAGCAGTGTTAGGTTTAGAGATCTATAAACAACATGTCAAATGGTGTAGTGCTCAGATTTAAAGGCATACATATGGTAGTTAATTCGTTTACATGCATGGTTAAGCCCAATATTAATAGTCTCTCTTTCATCACATGCTCATCCTGTGATGATGACGCTGACTCTCATTTGAGCAAATACTGTACATCCTGCACCCACAACATTTGTGTTCGGTCCTGAGGGCCCTAAACTTATGAAAACCATCTAACATGGATGACAATAAGTACTCACCGCCTCCATTTTGATGGCACAAATATGGAAACCTCCAGACGTTTCCGAGCCCAACGCTGAATCCAACCTGAGCCAAAAAATATTCTACTTTACTGTTCCATCCTGCTCGAGCGGCAGGCTCAGTCGAGCCCTGCTGGCTCGCCTCAGCGGCGTAGCCATTGAGCTCGGCGTCTGTGGTTTCTGTCTTGTCGTCGTCAGTTGGCAAAGGCTGCTTCTCCATCTAACAGAGTACAAAAGACAAAGAAAGAAACTAGTCAAAATGTGTGATGGTACGTAACCACTGCACTGGTGAAATGAGCCATTTGTGACCTTTACTTGTACTAAACCTACTATTCTCATCCAGCAAGCAATGATAGCATTTCACAGATTTACTCTAAAAAAGGTTGTAGGAAAAAAAAGGAAAACAAACAAATTATTTTGTTTACTTAGTCTAAAACTTAAGACACTTCCTGTAGGTTTTAATTTAATTTATTTCTGTGTCAACAAGCATGAGGAGTCATTGGTGCATATGGTTATTGAGACTGGGATGTCTACATGACTGTGTCAGTGTTTGTATGGGAATACCTATTCTCAACTTCTACACTCCTCCCATATTATAAAAAAAAACTACAACTAATGAAAACTAAACTTAAACGAGCAACCAAACTCTCAAACGAAACCAAACTGAAAACAAACATTAAAATATGAATGAAAAATACAAAACAATAACTGATGTACACTCAGTTGCCGATGTATTAGGTAGCTAAAACTGGTGCAGTCTGATAGAACAGCCATGAAATACATCATGAATGTATTCATACACGTTTTCATTGAAATTGATATATAAATAAAGGTGTAAATTCAAGTTCATGGTCATTTTGGAGGCTGTAGTGGTGGTGCTGCTGGTTGCCCACACTGTTTACACCAGCTGCTGTATCCGCACATAGAAACAGCGCGCTGTCCCACCAGGTGATAATTACACTAATTGTATTCGCCTTGCACCCCAGGTGTAGAATAATCCCTGATTAGGCTAGATAGGTCGAATGAACACATCCTTCACATTATTTACAGCACTTAAGTCCTTACACATTTTCAGATTATCTTCACTTTTAAAAAATACAAACAGTTGCGACCCATATTTTAAGTATATTGTGTCTTTGTGTGGACCGTGAACACACAGAAACACTTCTGATAAACCATACTGACCTGTCAGCGGCTAATGTCGTCAACGAAGATGTAAAAGAAACACTGCAGATGGCGAATGAGAATATCGACGATAATATTGGATTCTTAGGTCCTTTCAGAGCACGTGCGGCTGCGGTTTTACACTTTCATTGTTATCAACACAGCGCGAGCTCAGTTATTCTTCTGTTTCTACCTCTGAAATTAAATGTAACATATTAGATACTTTAATGCCGACGTGTAACTGTACAGAAACATATAAAAACAGATACATATACTGTAAATATGGTAATTCCGACAACGCTCGCGCCTTCTTGTGATTTATTGGTGAATCTGTAGGCTCGTCTCTTCCGCGTGGGAACCGGACCCCACCCAGTTACTCGTGGTGGATTCAAGGACTCTACAAAAGTCTGTAGACTACACCACTGTAGGGACACAATGTGCTACACCACTCATATCAGACAACTGCATCCTCTCGCGACTGATTGGTTGATTGTTCTTCTAATTAAACGGCTACAAAATTATATCATATTAATCAATAACCATCCATTTTTCCTGAGCCCAAGGTGGATTTCTTCAGTTTTGTTCTACTTGCAATTATAAACACAACAAAATATATTATATTTACAATGACAGAAAATAAAGAAAAGGAGCAAATGATTTACTTTTTTTTTATTAATGACTGAAGCCCATACTTAAAATTAATAATTAACTATTCATTGTCTGCCACTGTATCCATGGCCCACTGAAGCTCTAATAAAATATATTTTGAATATTGACGATGAATGAAATGACTCCGTTTGCAGTGGTGGGAGAATATTCAGGTAAAATACATCGAGGTGAAGCTAATTTAATCTACTTTATATACTGCTGGATAATTATATATCTACCAGAGGCTCTCATACACACACCAGAAGCCGTGAACGCAGCATAAGCCTAAGCACCGATCCTCTTAGGATTTTATTTTCCGACACGTGTAAAATGCACAGTTACACACAGTTTAAAAGTGAAAGTAAGGAGAGCAGCCGCCTTTTATTAGCTCTGTCCTAGCGGGGGCTGTCTGTTACTGGCAGGACATCCTTACATTTTAAAATGGACAAAGCTGATGGAATAAAAAGTTTCATTATTTGATCTCCTTTGATCCACGTTTCCTAGATTGTAAACATTAACCCTTGGTACATATTCACTTTCTCCATCTGAGACACTTTTTCTTTGTTACTCTCATGTCCTCTCTTTGTTTTAGTTCTTTATAGTTTATGGGGGGGAAAGAAGAACTTACAGGCTGATGCAATACTCTGCTCCTGTCATAATAAAACATGGTTTTCTAGGAGACTGGGGTCATGTCGTGTCCTTTGACCAGTGCCTGTAACAGCATTAATGTTCAGATTCTGCACAATTTCAACCTGCTCTTTTTCATTAGTGATCATTCCCACAGGATTCACTGATAAATGTCACTGGCACTGTCACTGGACCGCACATAACACACACACACATACGCTGTATGCCACGTATGCTTGTTTTGGAGACAAATAAAAAACACATGTCTAATATGTCACTACCAACTCAGTAAAAACAATAAAATCTACGCGCATGGAAACAACGACATGTATTTATTAAGTACTGATAAATACCTTGTGGTATCAAATAGCAGAGATCCTTGTAAAAGTATCCCAAATGTCCTCAAACTAAAAGTCAAGTGTGGATCTCGCTTGCAGCCACTTCACCTGACTCCGCCTATCTCCTCTATTGGCGGATAAAACTGTGACATGTCCACCTCCAGTTGAGGACTGTTATGAAATGTGACACCCCACTTTCCCATTTTTCCCCCAACCCCATGTATTTGTGGATGCCCCATACCCCACCCCCTAAAACCTAATGTGTATGTGAGGTTAAAGAGATTCCAAGTTGCTATGAAGGTGCTTACATCTGCCTGCAGACACAACGCAACTTTTGCAGTTGTTTATACTTCCCAACATTAAAGTTTAAATGCTGAAACTTTATGTTCACTGCTGGAGTAATATTGTTGTGAGTAAACGTTTAATATGTACTTTGTTT
>NW_023339651.1:13221871-13228417 GCF_004916995.1 Morone saxatilis
GTGTAAAAATATCAGCCTACAGTCTTTAACTTTAGGGTGTGCACTTAAGGATCAAAGAAAGGTTCGCAGTTCCTTCACACTAGAACAACAGATAACATTTATATTAGACTATTCAAATATCAAAATAAATAAGCATGTTTTCCATTTGCCTCTGGGGGAATGTAAGCAGCAGCAACAAGATAGTGCTGAAAAATATGTTCCAGATTCCAAGGGAAAATGCAGAGGACATGACCTCAGTTCTGCCAGTTGTAGCTACAGCCCTGCTCAATTTTCTCAAATATGTCCTCACAGGTGAAAGACTGAGTAAATATTTTTATCTCTAAGGTGGGGTGGTAGACTGGGCGGGACTGTGCAAGGTGACACACCTCTGCTCTGTAAAGGCTTTCAGTACCAAAGAGAGCAGAGTGAGGAGTGAGATACCTGCAGGTACGCTGAGAGCAGGACAGATTTTACTGTTAGTGTAAACACACAGCTGTTAACATCAGGAATAAAGTTTTGGAAGTCAACCCTGGTAAGTCAATCAAACATCCATTTCCATTCCAATCATTAGTCTCTGTAGTAGTCAGAACTTTTAACATTTAAAACTGTTTAGTTCTTAAATCAATGTACAGTAACCATGAATCAGAAGCTGCAATGAAAGACACTGAAATTTTGTCACATGTTGTTTTTTTATTTTTTGAAGCCACTAGTGATGTGTGGTTATTTGTTAAGATACTTAAAAAAATTAAATTTAATATTATTTTCGTCTGTTTGATGTCACATGGATTCACTGAAATCAAAAACATCCTTTACACTTGACTGAACCTTGGGTCATGTCCGTGTTGCAACACATTTTTAGTGTTTTACACAATTATGACAAAATAATGACCTTTTCCATCCCAAAATGTGTTGTAATATACAAATGAACTATGGAGTGTACATTCAGTACATTATAACACACTACTCTGGAAGGCTGCTGTTGTGATATTAGTGTTTTGTAATAGTTATTAACAGAGTGTTAAGGTTGTTTCTCACTAGTGTTTTTGTTTGTACAAAAACAGGAATTCTCAGTAGTGCTGATACAGGAGTTCAGTCAACATCTTGAAATGTTTTTTCACTTTTTCCACTTAAGTTAAGAAATACCATATGATACATTAGTTTGACACCACTTTTCAATGAAACCGGTCTTAAGGAAGTGTGAGTGATACTGGATGTGTGTCCTCTTAATAGCAGTGATCCGAGTATTGATGAGCAGAGAGATTGAATGGTGAGATACACTGTATTGTTGTCAGACTGGTTGGGTGGCTCGTTCACTCATACAGCGTAATCCCAGCGTTACTGAAGCACAGAGAAGGACAGGCTGACGTAACAGGGAAGGGAAACATTTAAATGAGGGTGTTGCTTTTGCAGGTATTGGCTAAGACTTGTTTCTTTAGAGAAAATGTAGCTAAGATTAAACTGCTGCTTGCCTTAAAACAACAGCAGCAGCACCAGAAGAACTGTTAGCATCTGTAAGTGGATCAAAGGTCCTTTTAAGAACACCCTTTGTACCTCCACCTAACATGTTTTCTGATACCCTCTTTCCAGCTGTAAATTCATATAAAGCTGCCCTAACTTTCTGACTCCAGAGCAGCTGACACAGTGGAGGATGACAAACATCTCACGGTATCTTGTTAATGTAAGTCTACTACACATCACACTGCACACTGCAGTGATATTTTAAGAAACATTTTCCTCATCCTTTTACTTCTCTCTCTCTCTCTCTGCATGCAGCACCTGCTGACTTTCTCACTCCAGGATGGAGATGTGCATAGCGTGGAGGAAGCCCAGTCGCGTCTCTCCTTCCTAGCTCAGAGCAAAAAGCTGTGGAGTCAACAGATGTTCCTAGATGTTGGAACAGAGGCCATTCATCTCCGGGACACACAGAGCCAGGTAAGAACACGTGCGTTATGACCAACAGGGCCTGTAGGTTGTAAATAGATGAATGTGGGATTTATGCAAGTCATATTATCATTCATAATGTTGTCCTTGTTTTGTCCCCTCATGCAGGATGAGCTGGAGAACTACTCTTTCAAATCTATATACCGCTGCGACGCCATTAACACAGAAAAACACTTCTCATCCCTCCTCCTGCTTGTTTGCCAAGGTGTAGATCAAAAGAAGCCGGATATTCATTTCTTTAACTGCGAGAGTGTAAAGGTGAGTAATGACACTGGAGCGAGATTCCCAGTCTGTCCTGCCTGACACAGTGTAGCAGTTCTGAATCATCAGCCCGGTTCAGGTTTTACAAGTGATGCCACTTCCAGATTCTTATTCTCACAGGCAGAGCAGATCTGTGACGACATCACACAAGCGGTTTCTGGTTCCTCCACCACCAGGAATGAGAAGCTCCCTGACACCCTCAGGTACAGTGAATGTCATGGTCACAAAATAAATCTGTGAAGAAACAAATCAAAATGGCTCTCGTGAAGACTTTAAAACTGAACTATTCAGTTGATGTCTGTTCCTTATGAAATTCAAGCTTATAAGTGCCCAATTGTCATGCCTTAATGGAAGAAAAGTGTGTTTCTGTCTGTCTGTGTGTGTATGTTTGCCTTAATATTGTATGGGAGGACGTTGATGGACTGCCAAATAATAACAGACACGCAGCCAAACAAAAAGATGGACACAGATAATACATGATAATTCAGAACCATCCCCCATTAAAGTGCTTGCTTGTCTCCTCTTTTAATGCCATTCTTGCCAGTCTTATTTACCACTCAATCATAGCAGCCACCATCCGTTTTTAGAGAGGGAGGGAGGGAGGGAGAGAGACAGAGAGGACAGTGTAAACAGCTGAGCAAGACTTGTTTTACCGGTTTTCACATAACTTAAGAAGGTGTGACAGAGGTAACAAGACCATTGTGACAGAAAGCAGTGAGAGTAGAGGAGGGACGACAGCGGTGTGCAGGCTCAGGGCCTGAACGGATTACCTGCTTTAAAAAGACTTTTTTTAAAGGACGTGTGAAGGACAGACACATGTGGTAAGACGGGCAGGTGGGTTTAGATGCTGATTCAGTAGAAAGAAAGTTTGACTCAGAATTGTGAGATTTCTGCATATAGCTTAGAGTAGGCAAGCAAATATACAAACACTTGCAGCTACAGTGATCCACATCCTTGTCTTTTGCATTTAAAACTGTCTTATTGCTCGCAGATTTGTTTAAAAGCAGAATTCAGATTGAAGCACAGTGCCGTGTGCAATGTAGGCTACAGGCATGAGAAAGCACAGTCAGACTGTTTACTGTGGTTTCATAGTGCGATAAGGGCTAAAGGATTGAATTTCAGAGTCATCACATTGTGTCTATTGATAGAGGACTGCTTTGTCTGGCTGGAGCCACTGATCAAGATGTCATCCTGTTGTAAATAGTCCCAAGGCTGTGTCCATTTGAGGCTTTTAAAACGAGGATGAGCCTGTCTGCAATCAAATGTGTGTTCATGAATGTGTTTGACTGCTTTAAGCGACTGGAGGGTGTTTCCTGAGATGATGCCGTCATCGTCAAGAAGGACACTACCTGTAGTGCAATGTTGTGAGGGTGTAGCGGGCTTGAAACTCTCCTCTTGTCCTTTAGGCTTCCTCAGAGTGGGGGAGAGATGATCGACCCCTTTGAAATCCCAAGCCCTCCCATCCCACATGCTCCAAATGCCCCACCATCCAACCCTCCACCTTACCCAGGGCTCAGAGGTAAGAAAAATACACTTTTTCACATGAATACCCTGAAATTATTTGAAGGCAAAAAGGGGGGAAATAGGGAAGTGAGAGGTATTCAGGAGCACAGAGATTGCCTTGTGTGTGTGTGTGTGTAAGCGGGGGTGGGTTTCAAGGCTAAAAGAGGGGGTGGTAGGAATTCCACATGGAGCAAACACCAGGACCATGAATGAAAATGGATGAACTGAATCCTCTCCTCTCTTCTGCAACAGCGAACGGTATGAACGGTGGGCCTGACATCTCTTTCCTGCGAGCAGAGAGAGAAGTGGTACGTCTCCTCATCACCTTTTTGAGTCTTTTCAGTCAACTTATGGCTGTAACTCATATCTGAACAGCATAACAAACTGGTTCTCCCTCCCCTAGGGGATCCTCAATCATTGTTTCGACGACATCGAGAACTTCATGGCCAAGCTGCAGCAGACTGCGGAGGCTGTGACGGTGCTGTCCCAGAGGAAGAAGAAAAAGAAGAAAAGTAAAAAGCAAAGTGCTGAAGGTAAAAAGAGAGAGAAAGGTTTACTCATTTTATGTTTCAGACTAAGATTAAAATGGATTCATTTCACTTAAAAAATGTTCAGATCAATATACGCACAATGACAAAGCAATAACGAGATTTTGAAGTTATTAAAAATAAAAGATTGGAATATCCCATTAGCCAAGACAGCCTCAAATCTTCTTGGAAATGATCACTCAAACTTCACACACCATTGGAAGTTTCTCCAATTCTTCATGGCAGGATCATTCAAACTCAGTCAGGTTGGATGTGGAGCGTCAGTGCACAGCCATTTTCAGATGTCTCCAGAGATGCTCTATTGGGTTCAGGTCCAAACTCTGGCTGGGCCACTCCAGGACTTTCACAAGAGCACTCCCAAAGCCACTCCTTCCATTGTGGAAATGGTTTTCACTCAGGATTGCTCCAGAACATCCCTACAGCAGGATGCTGCCACCACCATGTTTGACTGTAGAAATGGTATTGATGAGGTGTTGCTCAGTGCCTGGTTTCCTCCACACAAACTGCTGGAAACTGTGGGCAAAAAGTTCAATATTTGTTTTTGCACTGATGCTTCACCCATCTCCACAAGGAACCCTGGATCTAATTTCATTTGTTTTTTGGGTACCTGTCTGACCAAGGCCCTTTGTCCCTGATTGCTCAGTTTGGGTTGGTGGCCCCATCTAGGAAGATTGTTGGTGGTTCCAAACTTCTTCCTTTGAGAATGATGGAGGCTACCACTTGGGGACTTTAAATGCTGCAGAAATGTTCTCGTATCCTTCCTTAGATCTGTGCCTTGACACAAAATACTGTCTCGCAGATGTACGACCAGTTTTCTCGACCTCATGGCTTGCTTTTCTCTCCAACACAAACCATCCACTTTAAAACCTTTAAATAGACAGGTGTGTGCCTTGACTTAATATGTCCAATGAATCCAATTTCGGCACGTGTCCAATAAAGATTGATGAAAAAACAATGAAGTGAATCCATTTTAAGATGAGTCTGCAAGATAACCAAAGTGTGGAAAACTCAAAACTGTGTGAAAACTTGTTCCGTAGGTGACCTTTTTTCTTGTGTTTTGTGTGTCACCTTCTTTAAACTACAGAAGATTTACTCACTGCAAAGGCCCGCCCTCCGCCAGAGGAGGAATTCATAGATATCTTCCAGAAATTCAAATATTGCTTCAGCCTGCTGGTGTGTATTCAGTCAGACCACATTTCATTTCTTTTGGTTATCTTTATGTGCTACGTAGTAAATGCCTCTATTTCTTTATAGGCCCATCTGAAATCAACCATCTCCAATCCTTCATCAGAGGAGCTTGTTCACCATGTATTCAAACCTCTGGATATGGTGAGTGAGCATTATAACCTCTATGTCACCAGCCAGGTTTGTGGGGGCAACACCTGTTGTTACTAATGCTGTAAACATGAGGCGTCGTCTTTTATAGCAGCGCAGATAACAAGCATGGGTCAAATGTGACGAACATCTTAAAATAAATCTAGCGTTCGTGTGTCTCATGATGTCTCATTATCTACTCTTTGGGAGAGACGATAAAGGTGTAGATAATGTTTGGAGACCGCCATGGTAATTAAGTTATATAATGTATATGACATGTTATATATGTTATTTTAATTATTGTCCTGAAGATAATGGTTCAAAACCAGGATAATGGGCAGTATGTTTGTACCTGAGCTGAGCATGTGTCATGTCAAAATAATGGAAAGTTTTCAGTGTAGTTGAGTAATGTTGCCAGAAACTTTAAGTTCCACTCAGTATTTACACAAGGCAGTTCCCTGTGTGTTAGCCTCTTTGGAACTCCAAACATGTGATAAATTCAGCATTTGTTTGATCTGATTTACGTGGCAGTGTTTGTAGGCAGGCATGGGTTCTTGGTCCAGAACATTTGGTTTACATTTGCTTACGACTGCCGCTTTGAATTACAGCGCTAGTGTTTTCCATTTGTCAAAAATGGATCCTCTATGACTTTTTTCAAAAACAAGAGCTATCAGATGAGAAAATATGACAAAATCTTAGTTCTAATAACTAATAAAGTTCAAGGAGCTTTCAGATCAATAATAATGTACTCTTGACATTGCACTCTGAAGTATTTAACTAATTTGATATGAAATGTGAAGCATCAAACATGGAATTTTAGGTGTGTCTCTGTTGATATTTGATGACTGAACGATTCTATTCAGGTTAAGACTCAGTCGTCATCAAGAGAATCAAAGGGTGGAATGGGTGTGTTTTGTGCATACAGGCACACCTGAATGGAAACACGCAGCCTCCTATCTCTGGGACTGTGTATCTCACTGTTTGTGTGGGTGTGTGTGTG
>NW_023339651.1:13228517-13239822 GCF_004916995.1 Morone saxatilis
GTGTGTGTGTGTGTGTGGATGAGTCCATTAGGCTTTGTGTGTGTCTCCAACAGAAGAAAATAGTTGTATTTAGCTTAATTAATAATCAAATGTGTACAAACTTGAAATCAGCAGGAATTACTATCATGACCACTGGTTTTGTGTGATCTGTGTGTGTGCAGATGGTGAAAACAACAGGGGGACCAATGCTGGGAGCCTCAGTGTCCAGCCCCGCCCTGACCAACTCTGCTGTCACCCTGCTAAAAGACAACCTGAACGAGGAGGAGATGCAGCTGTGGACGTCTCTGGGTACCAATTGGACATTCCCACGGTATTATTATGACACAAAGAAGTCAAGAATAATAATCCAGTTTCATTTTATTTCTCCTGAGATCATTTATTATACTTCAGTGTTGGAAAAAAAACATTGCATGGTGTAATTACGGTATTTTTGTGTTTAATCTATTTTTTTTGCCAATAAATAAAGCTGATAGATGTATATTATCAAATGTCATAAGTATCAAATATTGGCTGCTCATTCACCTTTCGTATGACTGAGAGTCTTCACAGCTCTGCAGCTGCATGAAAGCATAAAACCTAAAGTGAAGTTTTATTTGATTTATTACGTTCTAAAGATCTGTTCAAAACCATAAAGGGAATTTTAGTGTCATAAATCCTTCATCCCAGCGACCAGTGTAATTATGGTGGCCACATTCAACACATATTTTGAGATTTCTCAGGCATGAAAATGGTCTAATGTGAAGGTATTTAGTATTGCCAAAAATAGTGGCTTTTGGCAGCATTAAAACCAACATTTCAGCTTTGGCATTACTTCCAAAAACTGGTGGGAACTGTTAAAGAGTAATTATGGTTTTAGTTACACTATAAAGTAAAAAATCATGTGTAATAAGGACAATGCACGTGACTCTTTGTGCTCCCTCAGCTCCCAGCTCAGAGGGCCTGTAGCTCCGTACACCCCTGTGTTCTTGGACGGTTGGAAGCCAGAAGCCTTGAGAGCAGACGGGCAGGTTTGGGAGGATCCGGTTGAGTCAGAATACAAATATGAGGACCTCAGAGCAAAACAAGAGGTATGGAATACCTGCGTATGATATGGGTTAGACTCTCGCTCCATTGTGTGTCACAAGAGAGGAGCAGTCAAAGTATGTGTCTAGAGGTCTAACACAGGAGTTGAATGTAATGCCAGACACACAATCATTCAGAAATATCAAGTACATTAAACTCTAGAGCTGCACTTTCCTCCCTTAATTTCCTTCCTGTTCTGTGCTAAAAACTGTATGTAGTGGATATTTTCTTATCTTCTTTATTCTCTTATCTCTCGCAAATTCTCTTATTTATGAAGACTGTGTTTGCACTGAAATGGCCTCGTATTGATTTGCTGTTCACAACCATGCAAGCAATTTGGCTCTCTCGAGGTAGCTCAAACCACTGAAAAGCTGAAAATGTCTCTCCGTTGCTCAGGGCTGCAGGGTTTTGTATCTTTTATTAAGTAATACATATTTTTGTGTTTGCCTTGGCTATGAACTATCATAGGATAAAAACGGCTGGGAGTCATTTTTGAGGCGGTGGTTTTGTGCGGTTTTCAAAGTTCCTGCTGGCAAATGTGAAGTATTGTGTTACCTAATATTTCTTTTGACAGCTTTCTTTACGAAAGAGGAAACTGTCAAAGCTCTTGCTGTTTATTAAACTTTTGGAGACTTTTATTTTGTCAACCACCACCATCCCCTCTGTAGGCTTGTTTTGTGCGTGTGTGTGTGTTGTTTATTCATGAATGTCTTGTTTTGACCTACAGCAGCACCAGCCACCTCAGCCAGGCGGTCCTCCAAACACGCATATCAGCGATGAAACGTAGGTCATCTTTAGGAAGCAAATCGGTTAGCTTCTACAATTCCCCCCCTGACGGCATGATGACAGTGTTGGTCTCTTCTCCTTTCAGGGATGGTGGCACACCAGAGCCAGAGAGACTCTACAGCTGCACCTACGACTTCATAGCCAGGAACAGCAGTGAGCTTTCAGTGCAGCAGGGGGAGACACTCGAGGTAATGAATCAAACAATGCATGTAAAATTACACAGTAAGACCTGCTCATGGTGCCTTCAGGAACCCATCATGAAGCTTGTAGAACTGTGTACATCTTGTATTCATTTCATTGGATAAGATTCTGTAGAATCACACTCAACAGTAGGCTGACTGACAGCAACTCCTCCGTCTGACAGGTGATTGAATCATCCAAGCGCTGGTGGAAGTGTCGCAATCGCTTCAACCAGATCGGATTTGTTCCCTTCAACATCCTGGAACCCGAGGCTCACATGGACAGCCCCGTCACCAACAAAGCCCCCAGTGTAAGACACAAACACACACACAGACGATAAATCACACAAGCACAGAGGTATGGTCTCACCGGTACACGCCTAGAGTGAATTCCAGTGTCATTTTCTCTGTGCTCCACATTCCCGCAGGCTCCAGCTCCACCGCCCCTCGCCAAAACTTTCTCTGTAGTCCCACCCAGCCCACCTGCTCCACACCAGGCCCAGACCCACTCCCCACAGCGCCCACGAAGCTTACCACCATACAGCCAACATATATCAGCTGCGGAGGACACAGAAAATAAAGGTACCTATAACTATATGTGGCTGTGTAGGAAAGCATAAAAACAAATAATGGATGGACAGTAGCAAAAAAGTTTTTATTGAACCATGTTTAAAGGGATCCGTCCCAACTGTAAAATAATGAGAAAACACCTGAAATTATATTCTTTAAAATGGAAAATAACCAAATAAAATGCTTAAACTGAGCCACAAGGTCCATTTAGTAGCTGCTCTAGATCTTTTGAACATATCACAGTTTTCCTCAGTAGATGCAGTTTGCCCAGTAGTCATTGACATTAAGTTTTTCCGAGGAGTAAAAACAGATTATTCGTTTTTAATGTCACCACATCTGGCCTACTTAGGTAGATGTTGATAAAAATGTTGTGCTCTGTAAAAGATGTACACTAAAAGGTACACTTTAATCAGTACTTGATCATGTAGTAGTTAGAAAGCCCCACTCTTATGTGAGTGTGAGTCATTATTTGGGCATGAAAGGCTTATTTATCACCATACCTTCTATCACTTCATCTTTTCAGTCATGTTGGTGAATGACGAGCTGCTCCAGAGGCTGACCAACGGAAAGACCAACCTGAACAAACCTCTGGTCATCCCTCGTTCCTCAGAGACCTCTGTTCCTCTGGACTACCACTCTCCTCCAGAGGAGGTAGCGGGGTGGCTCCAAGGGAAGGGCTTCAGTGAACCGTGAGTGACGTCTCATCTGCCCACTACAGACCTGTTTACACACTGGGACTGTTGCCAGTACAATGCCATTTATTCATTAAAGTGACCACATTCTTTCAACACTGATAACTATTTCCTGTATCAATGTGCATTCTCTGGGTACAGTTGGGTTAATATTACAATAGAAAGCTTAAATGGATGGATAAACTTTCAGTATAGCATATCCACAAGAGTATTAATCGTCTAGAGTCTGACTTTGAAGTCATTTGTATGTTTTGCCCCTCAGGACGGTGTCATGTTTGGGAGTGCTGACAGGTGCCCAGCTCTTCTCCCTCAACAAAGAGGAGCTGCGAGCTGTGATTCCAGATGAGGGCGCCAGAGTGTACAGCCAGCTCACTGTGCAGAAAGCACTGCTGGAGGTAAATTAAAGGAAAACTATGGCTACTTTAATGCTGTACCTCATTTCCCTGTTCTGATCAGTTTATCAATGACATAACTGCTGAGTATTTGACCACTAAATTTGACCAGTAATCAAGCAAATCAATATTCAATAGTGTGCAGAGATCAACTTTTCAAATTTCAAAATTAATTGTATATAACCCAATCTGTAGCATAATTTATTGGCTATCAAAGATACATTTTACCGTCAGAAACATGGAATAATTGTACAATATAAATGTATTCTGTGAGCATTCTTTTTTGACTGATTGGCCAGTTTACTGATGCTACTGTGAGTCAGTTTGTTGTGTCATGATTGTTTTTAATTATTTTTAAATAATTGAATGTTAAATGAGGTCTTTGTTAAGTAGCTGTGTCATAAAGGAACATGTCTCTAGTTACCCACGTAGCCCACATTAACACCCTTGGAATATCGGACACTGGTTATTACAAACAGTGCCTTTATTCCTTCATCTGTCCTAATTTGTTTCTGCTTTCTACAGGATGCCCGGAGAGCCACGGAGTTGGAGGCAGTCATGGAGAAACAGAAAATGAAGGTTGACCTGAAACTGGAGAGCAGCACATTGTGAGCAGCAGGCGTCTACAACATGAAGAACTGCAGATGAAGGATCGTGTTCTTCTGGTGGCGGTCACTTAAGAGTGAACTGAATTATTAATTATATTCACTAGAGAACGAACACACAATGGTGACTTGACCTTCCCACATAGTGAAGACCATCATGCTATAAGGGTCGTTACGATAGAATTACTTCATCTTAAAACCAAAGTATTTGGCAGCAAATCAGGAATGTAAGCTTTTAGTGAAAGCAGGCACTGTTCAGATTAAATATTTTAACATTACACTATTTGTAATGTATGTTGATTTTCTTGTGAATAGTTATCTCTCAGTTATGCAGAGTAGGTACAGATTAATTTAATGAAATGTATTTATCTTTGTAAAATAATATTCAACCATGATTAACATGCTGACAATGACAGGACTTTGGCAAGAAAGGTCACCAGCAGACAATGAAAATTAAAATGGTGGGATTTTTTTATTTTTTTATTGAGACTTTAAAGAAAGACTTCCAGCAGAACATAAACAGATATGACTTCACACATTAGGTTAAAGCAATGCATCCATTAAAATCTGTTTGCAATTATAAGTCTATTCACAAAGGAATTTGTCCAAATTGGGCCAAAATTTCAATGTATGACGACTAATTAATAAAGGTATGTACAGTTATAGCATTGTATTTCCAATGTATCATTTCTGAACCTACTGCTTCACATGCCGACACCAACTTTGAAGTAACCATTTATTATTTTAAATAAAAGAAATCAAGATAGAAACAAATTAAGAAACAAGATAACAAGCATGAACTTATACTGGCCGACTCTCAAATAGATTCCCTTCACTACTGACAACAAAATAAAGGTTGATCAAAGAAAAAAAAAGGGGACATGGGGAGAAATAAGATTGATACTAATACTCGCAACTTTAAAACCTTTTGGTTTTGAATTGGGTTCCTAAAACTTTAACTGGGCTTTAGCAAACTAGGTATATGTGGACAGACATTCAAGAACTGCACTCGAGCTGTACGACAATAACTGCCGTTTACCAGGTGAAAAGAAATCTTCAGAGGGAGAGGCAAAAAACCCCAAACTTCTTAATTGGACGAGGCTTCTCAGACCATGATAATCAGTAGGCCCAAAACATATTTACAGACAGATTCTGTATCAAAAGACCATCAGTCAATAATAAAATATGGATCAGTTACATTTTACGCTTCAGCCCAGCAGACCATCAGTTTATGTTGGCTTTTTCAGTTAGACTCATTGTAGGTGGTTTAAAACAAGACATAGGATGTATTGGATACAGACAGCCACCAGATTACAGATGTGGGCATTGCAATACACTCCACTACTGATCAATAACTAACCCCCTCCATCCAATGCCATCTTCTGATATATCTGGATGCTAGAAAATTTAATCCATACAATTTCAGGTATACACTCTGGGTTGGCTGCATTAACTGTAAAAGCAAAGAAAGGAGGCAGGCGGGAGAACAGAGGGATCAAGGCAAGGACTGTGTGTGACATTAGGTTATTATAAATGGACAGACAGGTGAGAGAGACGGGAGGTTGTGTGTCGTGATTGATTAAGTCTGGTCTTTAGAGGTCCCCCATCTCCCTGTCATCTGCCCGGCGGGACTCCGACCTGCCGTTCATGCCATCCCTCCTGTCTCGCTCCCGTGACCTGTCTCTGGATGAGCGCTCTCGGTCCCTGGACGACCTGGTGACGAGAACGTACGGGATATTCAGAGAAGTAATACAAGCACAAACATGTAGAGGAAAGAAGTAGAAACGTGTGAGTGTGTTTGTGAAGAGCCGAATTATGAGCTCCAACAGTCTGAAGAAGTTTATGATTAATGACTGCCAAACAGAGGACGAGATGCAGAAATATGAAACAGCAGTTGGTTAAAAGAGGCAGTGATTTGTTTACTTTCCACACCTACATCCTAACACATTTGTTTCCCTAGAACTATAACTTCTCACAACCTGCCTGCCACTTTTCAACTGTCTTCAGAAAAACAACACTGTGTCTGAAAAAGCTGCAATCATGGAAAAACACTTGCACCCCATGACAAATGTGCTGGGGGAGTTTCTTGGAAATTGCTCTGTGGGTCCTTGTTGAGAACTGTGTTAGCTTTGTTGTGTATTTACTTGTGTTTGGAGCCCTGCTCGTGGCTGTGACGGTGTCCTCGGCTGCGGGAGCGGGATCGGCTGCGATGCCTCCTCCTCCTCTCCCTGGAGCGTGAGCGCGATCGGCGCCTGTCTCTCGATGAGGAGCGCGAGCGTCTCCGTCTGCGGTCACGGGAACGGGACCTGATAAAAATACCGCACAGGTTATAATTGACCTCGGATAGCCCCTTTAATCAGACTCCAAACTAACTGAATTAAAATGTAGATGATGGAGAAATGTCTTACCTTCTATGCTCTCTGCTCCGTGATCTGGTCCTATGAAGTAAGTGGATGCCAAAATTATTAGACATACACTTTATACAACAAATTAACTTTCATAAATGTCACCAGGATTTTAAATATCTTTACTCACCTCTTCTTCATCCTTTCCTCTTTCTCCCTCTCTTCTCGTCTCTTTAAGCGCTCCTGGTTCCTTTTCTCCTGCTTGTCGACCACGGTTTTCTGATCAAAATAAAAACACAGTACCCAATTAGGTGACAGCATCTTTATCCAAACCTCAAGCGATTTTTTGACCCATTTTTTTCTTTCCTGTATATTTTCTCTAATCAGCCCCCTGTCCTTGATATACTTGTTACTTTTTTTTTTTAGGAGTTTTATAGTAATGGCTTAAAAGCACACATGGGGGAACAAGCTGGCACTTACCTTTAGTTGGTCCAGTTTCTCTCTGATCTGGATGAAGCCCAGATGGAGCTTCCCACCAAAATGGTCGGCCAAACGACGGTCATTGTCATGGAGACCTAGGTAAGCAGAGCACACCTCACACACCCGAAGCTTCTGCTGCTGGAAGCTGGACGCCGGCATGGAGTTTCTGTATTCTTCCTGAAGAAAGAGGCGTCAAAGGATCAAAAGACGGACTTATTAGTATATGGAAAAGCATCACACACCCTTAAGGTGGAAGCACCTGCCAAGTACTCCGTCCTCACCTCTGCATCCTTCTTCCTAGTGCGGACCTTCTCCACTTCCTGCAGGACTTTCTGGGCCTCATCAACGTTGCCCTCAGCTCCGAGCTGCTCAGCCTTGGCCAGGAGCTTCCCTATTTCCTCATTCAACTCATGAACCTTCTCTGCCTGCGACACAGCACAAGAAATACAATTTACATCTGAAATTTCTATCACGAAACACACTGTTATTGCAAAAAGTTAAAGACTCAGTTCATATGACTCAAAAGTTTAACTGTAATACATGGTATTAAATGTTAACTTTTGTCGCTCACCTTTGCTGCCACCTCAGCACTGATCTCTTCCTGGGTCTCAGCCAGGCGCTTCTTGGCAAGTTCTGTCCTCCGGTCACAGTCGGCAATGAATGACTCCAGGTGGTCCACCGCCTTTAGGAGTTGGACAATTTGTTAAAAAAACAAAAACAAATATGTGACATGATTTGGATAGATAGGTACACAGGAAATTTGTATATGGGTTATGCTTATTTTAAACAATTATCAGAGTAATCGACATTAACTGCTCTCAAAACAAAATGTCATAGGGGTCCTTGAGGCTAAGGTTCACTGAGGTTGTTTAGTGGCTGCCAGTCAGAGGTACTGGTGAAAAGCACTATTGTAGCACCTCGCTTCACTGCCATTAAGGTGGGAGAATAAGCCACTGGCTACTTCTCTACAAACACAGCAGAAACTGTTTTTAAAAAAAGCCAAATTTTCCAAAATAACTAGTTTAACAAAAATAAACGAGTTTGGATGCTAAATGATGTGAGCTGAAACTACTGTCACTGGCTGTTTACCACTTGACAACAACAAGTATATAGCGGTATCTTGCAAAGCAATCTGTCACATCACCACTACATCAACGGTTAATCTGTGTTTTATTATGGTGACTGACAATTTTATGATCTGCACAGGTATATTATTTATAATAGGACATCACTTACATCAAGCTCGAAGAACAGATCTCTCTCCTTGGAAGCAATTTCATAATCTGCTCGAAGCGCCAGGTCGTGGATCTTTGTGCACTCTCCCAGGTCCATACGCTATCACCAAAACACAAGCAGACATGAGCACAAACTCAAATATGGAAAAACTGATATCAAAAGGTTTCTGATTACTCATAGCACAGTATAGTACATGATGGTGAGAGCAGACATAAATGGTTGGACACTTACAGTTCCAGACAGGATGTCATGTGGACAGCAGTTTAGAAGATGACTTTTGCAGACTCGCTCGTCAGTGAACTTGACCCTCTGTCGCGTCTCATCCCCTGAAACAGTCCAAAAAACAACCAGTGAGAAAGACCTCACATACTTGTTAGCAGGGGCGAGGTATCTAGTGCTTTAATATACATTCCTTTAAGTGCACTAAATTCACTGGGCACATGTGTGTCATTGTAACTGCACTGCAAGGATTTTGTGCCAACCTTAATGAGTGAAATCCAATTCTTGTATTTATGATTGTAAAGGTTTTGCATATACTTGCATTAGTGTAGCATTATATTCACCAGTAATAGAGTAACTGTGCCTCTGCTGGACTACGTGTATTAACCATTTATGTGTCAAGATTACAGAAGTAAAGGTACGTGTGTGCATGTATATGGTACTTGCTCTTATTCTGTGTGCTTACCTTACCCAAGCCTCAATACAAATGTGGCGATGTGAGAGCCTCAACTCAGTTTAACTTGTGATAAGGCTCAACGTCCACTCTATAAAATGTGGATCATTATGAGATTAGGCCAATAGTGGCACAATACTGTTAAATAACTATATTCTTGGTGTTTCAATTAACTAGTGTGAACAGAAAGTGTTGATTACATTTCAATACATTAGACTATGCGGGAAAGACTGACTGCTATTGCGATAAGAAATGTAAACACTTCAGACAAATGTTCCAGCCAAGCCTTTTACAAATGTGAAACATTGAAAAGAAAATTCAAAACAAAAATGCAACAGAAATCCAAGGAAAAAAATTTAGTTTATACACACTGCGATCTGCACCACATACTGTACCCTTCTGCATCTTCAAGACCTCAGCAGCAGAAATTTAAACCCGCTGTAGAAAAGTATAAATGGGAACAGTTTTCTTGCCCATACCTGTAGTAAGAAGTTGGGAGTCATACACAAGTCAGATTGTAAATGATGTGTGCAAAGTTTTTGTTTCGATGACTGCTAAAATTGCCTTCTGAAAACAGACGTGTAATGAAAAACTGCTCGTTTGGATTCAGCGCGACCAGACGTCTTAGCTCAAGCTGCATAATACTACTCCAAATTGTAATTCTATTGCCACTGAAGATATACCCATTTGTGTGATTAAAATAAAAGCTAAAATAACTTCCGGAAGGCAAACAAATTGTTTGGATATTCATCATAACAGCTTTAAAAATTATGTGTGACTCACGGCTCGATGAACATGAGGCTTTTCTGCAACTCCTTTGCAGATTGATGTAGGCTGGCAAAGATACACTGAACCTTAATGAATAAAATAAAGGGGCCACAATTGTTCAGTTTGTATGCAACAAATGTATGGGAAGAATTTGATATCAATCTCATCACACATACACCCACAAACTCACAACACAAATTCACTGTAACTGTACAGGTCGAATTATCAACTTGTTAAAAAGGATAATCCACAGGGCTGTAGCTCTATTCAATCTACTGTCAGGATGAACCTCTGATTTATAAAATGGCAGAACAGCAATAATCTGTCATTTTCTGCCCGTGATAATCAGACTTGACAGTGGATTTACCTTTTAATGTCTGTATCCAAATAGCTGGAAAGCAATCACGAAAACTATATTTCATCACGTCAAAGCACCATAAAGACAACGGTAGTTATATTAACTAATATAACAATATATTAACTACTAAGTTATATTGTCAAGATGATAGTATTTATTTTTAATGCATTTGTATTTTACAGGTACACTTAATAGGCTAGTACAAGCTAAAACATTATGAAATACCAAGCAATAGTGGTCGTGTAGTTTGTTCTAGACTCAGGAACAACTATTTACCTAACTATTTAAGTGAAAAATGTTGAACAACCAGGTCAACCTGGTTAGCCAGCAACAACTGGTGGGCCTAATGCGACGTCTAGCCTTCGTGTCCTTTACAAGTGTATAACCTGTGCATATTATGAATGCAACACAGTAGTGTTAACGTTATCCACTGAAAGAGTGATAACTGCATCACTTACATCAATCAATTGTTATATATGGTTCAATGCTAGGTGCATGGCGTCTCACGGTTTCCGTAACTTCACAATATGCAGTAGCGTTAGCTCACCTAGCTACTAGCTAGGAATTTGGCTATCGCTAAAAGTGCTAAAGGCTAAACACAAAATATGACAACTCTCTAAAATAGCTAAAATGGATACAAACATTAAATCCTATCGTTAATTCGTAAAGGCTACTTGTCTGGTTACTTTACTCAGCCCTCTGCAGTACAGCCATTCATGCTGTCCATCACACACCAACACAAGCCAGCCTCAGCGGCGGCTCCATCTTGGCTAGCTAGCTCAGCTAGCATGCTACGGCAACTCACCATCCCTCGCTGTTCCCATCAGCTGGTCGAGCAACGCTCTCATTTGAGCTTGGGCAGACATTGTGGTTGATCTTCAGTCGATAGCGCTATATACAAAAAAAATAAGCAACTGCAAACAGTTCCTTAGTATGTGTGTACGGTTATTTGATTATTTATTCGTCCAAGCATCACCCCTCGCAGCTTTTCTCAGTTTCGTGAACTAGCCAGTTTCCGTTTCACATTAGGGAAATGACGACAGGCCTGTTGTTTGAAAGTTCCGTTGAGCTAATGCTAGAGGGAGGGCTATTAGTATAAAAGTGTCCAATTGTAACGTTTGAAGACAAGTGAGTTAACCAATCAGAGCGGCCCGAACCA
>NW_023339651.1:13239922-13257715 GCF_004916995.1 Morone saxatilis
GAACCAATCAGAGCGGCCCGAACCCAACACTGTGCTGCTGATGCACTCAGGTGCCCTGAACGTAGCCTCTCAGGCTCGGGCTACTAACATGCTGTGGCCCCCCTGCTGTCTCCCCTAACGACGAGTTATATTTAGGTTTTGTGTTAGGGAAGGTTAATGTTAAGGTTAGTGTCGTAGTTGGGGGTTTTAACATCGTTTTTTATAAATATTCAACACAGGCAAACAGAAGGCGCTCGCTACCCGAGAGACAAACTAAAGGCAATGAAACCTCAGTACAAAAGTGGGCTTGCCTGTGATATGTTTACGTAGTTAGCGTTGACAGGCAGCTCTGTTGGTGTGCGTCAGGCCTACTAGTTACCTGTAGTTAGTTAGCCGCGCCAGTGACCACCGACGACAGTGGACAGCAAAGTAAGAAACTCTAAACGAGTAAGTTTTAATTCTTCATTGAACTTAAATTGCGATAACGTGTGCCTGTGTTCCTGCTCTCTGTGGGGGGGCTGGGCTTTGTTCAACAAGTTAGCAACTTTACCAGCTGTTAACCGTGGACCTACCAAACTCAAGCACGCTAGCAATGATAGCTATCCGATATTGAACCACTTGGAGAAATCCTTCCTCTTGGACTACTTAGCTAACATCGTACGGTAAATTATCAGACTTTTTAATATCTTTGACAGTAGATCTGCTTGCTAGTTTACATAACCTGCTTACTTGTAACAGTAAGTTAATACGCTTGCGGCCAGGGAACAAATAACAGGATGTGCTAGCCTGGGTGATGGTTGTTCATTATTATGGTTTTTGTGCTGAGAAATCACTGGAGTCAGTGCTGGCACGCCCGAATAGGCTCAGATCCACAAAGGTTGATGCAGCAGAAATAGCTGGACTGATGGACACTGCTGCCTTCAGTATTTTTTCATGTGCTATATCTGTGAGTGCCACAGTTTGTAGTTTACACTGGGACAGACACAGAACAAACTGTAGGGGAGTATTCTCTGGGTAGTAAATAAACAGAGTTGGGTCATTTAAGCTTGTATTTACAAGCAGCGTTACATTGAAAAGGTTTTACTGTAAACTCTTTTTCCTGTCGAATAGATCTGTGGGCCGGTAATGCATTGAGGCGACAATGGAGACCACAGACAGTGCCACTGAGGGCGACCCTCTGAAGAGGGGAGAGGACGGGGCCGAGACAGGAACTGCACCATCAGCTACAGAGCTGAGGAAGAAGAGTTGTAAGGCATTGGGTTTTGCCAAGCTGACCCACTGGCGAACTGCAGTGTTCTTCCTCTCCTTGTTCCTGTGCCTCACCATAGTGTTTGCCTTCTCCTTCATAATCCCCTGTCCTGTCAGACCACAGTATCTCGTTTCCTGGAACAGGACTTTCTCTGAAGCAGGTGTGTACATTTGGGTGCTTTTCACTGTTTGCTATTGTTTAAAATGCAAATGTTTAACTATTATTGTCTACTTCTCCACCACAGCAACCTATGACTTCTTAGCTATTGAAGAAGCAAGCAAGGACAAGGTGATGGATGTCCTGTTTGTCCTCAAAAACACAGAAGGCAGTCAGAACAATACATGTGCTGGTGCAGGTATAAAGTGTTCTTCTTGATTTGATTTGAATTTAATCTTTTGAGGGAACAAGCTGTCTATGTGGTGGGCTCTAAATCATGTTTTTGTGCATTTTTCTCCCGCTGTTTTTTCCAGGTCTGCCCTCGCCATGTGTGTTTGTGTTAGCAGTGGATGGGACAGATGGAGAGACCCTGTGGGAGCGTCCGCTGGATCCTGAGTTCCACTGGGCCCAGTGTGGTCTGGACAAAGATACAAGCAGAACCTGGGACTGTCTGCTGTCCCATTCTAACCAACTCACAGCCGTTGACAAATACACTGGTTAGTGACTCACATTTTAATAATGTATATAAATCTATGCAGTCATAGCATCAAAACTAACTCGGAAGTTTCCTACACTGAAAACAAGTCATTCCTGTTTTCTTTTTTTAATATATTCATTATTCTTAAGACAGACAGACAAACAAATCTTTTCAGCCCCTATGTGTAGATTTGTTGGGTGATCATAGCACCTTACAGATAGTTCTGATGCTATGTGTTTTTGCGAAAATGAGTCTATATATTGCTTGCAGTCCATTTATTGTCCCCAGGTTGGATTTGTTTAACAACTAAAGCATTGTTAACATTAAAGAAATACGTTTTAGTAGGAAGGAAATTTTATTTTGCACAAAATTGAGGAAAATCTATTTACTGATGATCCCTGAGATGCAAAAGCCTTAAGTTAAGATTATTTTGTCACTATTCCCAAGTTCAAGAATGAACTTTTGGTTATAAAATCATATAAACTCAGTCAGACTAAGAGTTCCTGTGTGTGTGTGTGTGTGTGTGTGTGTGTGTGTGTGTGTGTGTGTGTGTACAGGTGACGTCAGGTGGCAGCAGCCTCATCCTCCTGGTCTGCACAGCACTGTGCCTGTTCTTAGTGTCCCAGATCTGGACGGGGACAAGGTCAGTGATGTGGCTCTGGTGGCATCTGACAACTTACAGGTAAACCTCAGTAATGTCATTTATTAGTGCTGCATTTATTTCCTTGCTTGGCTCATTTCTTACAGTGTAGGGATGGAGTCATGCTGTATTTTGTATTCTCAAATATGAGTCAGTCAGGCAGTGAAATAATCTGTTAACATGCTGCAGAATAGATTTTACCCAATTTCAATGTCTCTCGTCATATCTGCAGACTCAGCTGGTATTCCTCTCAGGGAAGACGGGTGTCCAGATTGGTTCTACGGTTGTTCTTAACACCACAGAGACAGCCAGTCATCTTCTCCATTGCACTACAGAGGGTTCTCACTACATACTGCTACAAAAAGGTTTGTTTCTGCAATCGGCTATGACAGTCACGATAGGCTACAGCCCATCTGTACTCAAACCAGTTAAGTATTTCCTAACGGAGGACTGCTGCACTGTATTCAAGTAATTAAGAAGTGTCAGACATTTGAAGTAGGTCAGCTGCTCTGTAGGACTGGAGGAGAAAATAACCCAAGGTTAAAACAGCCTTTATTAGTATGTATCTGGAAACCAATGGGATTTAACTTAAAACTGTCCTCGGGGTGTGTGCTATTTTTGTCAGGAGTAGTGCTATTGTAGAAAATGGTGGCACTTGAGCAGAGAGTAGAGAGGTTGTCATGGGGGAATATCACAGTGTTGTGCTGAAGCTTAATATTCAGTAAAAGTTGCATCATGCAATATATACATACAAGTACCATTTATTCTCATCGGAGTGTTTGACATTTTTATTTTATAAAATGACGAATAAATAAAAGAACAACTGTTGTACTGTAGCAGTAGTGAGTAATCTTGTGCTCATTCACAGACACTGGCTTGTATGGACTGGCACTGTGGAGGATTGCTGCCAAGGCAGGGATTGAGGTGGGCCTCAAGAAGGATAAACACTGGGAGAAGAACGCCAGCGCAACATCTGGCCTCATACCCATCTACGAGTAAGAAGCAGCCTACACTAACTTGTTGATTATCACCTCACCAGCACAGGTTTCACTTAACAGCGTATTGTCATTAAGACTTTTTGCTAACATTTATTCCTGTGTTGTAGATCTGACTCGGTGAGGCAAGTGCTCAGAGCGGGGGAAACCGATGATTCACCCAACCTGCTGCTTGTGACTGGGAAGGAGGTCGCATTAGTCAACGGAAAAAATCTGCAGCTACTGTGGAGATTCAATTCCAGCTCAGTCCTCAGGTTGTTGTTTTTATTTATTTTTTTCTCTTTTATATTGCATCAATTATTTAGAACTAAAAAGATTAGTTGATGGATCGATCAGCAGAAAAGCAATTAGCAACCATTATGATTATTGATTGATCCTTTTAAGGTCCCATGTGTAACATAAAGAGGATCTATTGGCAGAAATAAAATATAATATTCATTGTATGTTTACATTTAGTGTATAATCACCTGAAACTAAAGATTTTTTATTTTAATCAATCTTCAGTGGAGTTTGCCATGTTGAACCACCATGTTTCTACAGCTGCCCAGAGGGGACAAATCAAACACTGGCTCCAGAAATGGCCTTTTGTGTTCTGAGTTTCACTGCCGCTGTAGTTTCTTTTACACACTTGGTTGAGCAGTTTCCGTTGGTTGCAATCTTTAACTTCACCGCGAGATGCCACTTAACCTTACACACTGGTCCTTTTTAAGTTGTTTTTTAGGCAAAACCTGAGATCGTTGGTTGGACAACACAAGCAATCTGAATATGTCAGCTCGGGCATTTTACACTTTTTTCTTACATTTCATAGACAGAACGGTTGATGGTTGATTTAATTGAGAAAATAGTCAGCAGATGAATCAATAATGACATTGATAGCTATTCATTTCAACAACATCCATTTTTTTTCCTGACACATCGAATGTTTGCCAGTAATTATAAATGACATCCAACACTACTGGAGAAACAGCACACCACAATGTTTGGCAATATCGTTTCTGGCTGGGAATCAAATTGTTATGATGGGTTTGTATTGATCAGCAACCTTATAAACCCTTATAGATACATTATGGTCCTCTTTGTTTAGGGAGAGCATTATCAAATGAAACCATATAACCTGGTATTATAACCAGGCTGGTTGAGTCTAACAGTCTTCTCCTCTGTGTTGTCATTCATTCAGAGAGCCTTCCTTTGGTCACTTCAACAAAGACGATGTGCTTGAGGTTGTGGTTGAGGAGGATATTGGCAACTACACAAAGAGGGTAAGTTGGGTCTAAAACATACAAACACTGCTCTGATACCTATATTCTGTGTCTCTCATATGGAGATTTGAGTCGTTCATTAACTGTCTTGTATTTAGGTTATAATTCTTGATGGGAAGTCCGGTGGTGTGCTGTGGGAAGTCAACCTTTTGGCCAGTCCTAACTCACCGAGACCCGCCTCAATACACACCACCAACTCTTTCTCGATCTTTGTGTTTTGGGGCACGATGCCCTCAGAGATCAACTCAACTGTAAGTAAACTGCCTTTATTTAAAAACTGCATGTTAACAGATTTCGCACAAAATGCTAATTGGACTCAAATGTTTCCTTCCAGGTGCCATTGATTAGTGACCGACGTTCTTACATGCTCCATCCCCTCTATTCTAAATTTCTCCTTGAGTCAACCAGTTCCATGGACCACATCATAACATTTAAAGGTGAGTTTTGCTCTTGTGCTCTAATGAAGTTATCATTTAACTGCTACGACATGTGAACGAGTGGTTGGACAGCTGGGGAAACACAGTGGTCAGCTCTTTGTGTGACCTGCTGTTGTGTTTCTATCTTAGCCACACTGTTGGAGCGTGGACGCCACGCTGCCTACATCCTGCTGACAGGTCCTGACACGGAGGGAGCCGAAGGCACGGTGGTCCTCAGCAAGCGAAAGCTGAAGCAGGACGTCCCTGACAGCAATGTACTCCGTATTGGCAGCGGCGGAAGTTTAGATACCAATGAGGTCATCAAAGAGGCCTTCAACCGTCTCCGCTTCAGCGATTGATGAACGGACCAACTGTGACACGCGCAGTACATCTTCCATTTTGGCATGGTTAACTGTACGGTAGCTTAAATGAACTCTAAAAACCAAAGTGTGTACACTAGCTATGACTTTCCAACTGCTGACAACCAAAAAAATGTGTTGAGAGACTTTGCTTGGTTTGACAGGGTTTTTCCATTGATCTCCATTGGACAAACTGGGCATGATCTGTTTTCAGACTTGACTGCATACATAGTATCATGAGTTTGATCCTACCTAGTGTCCAAAGAGCTGCTGTTCCCTGACAATCACATGGCACGGATTGCTATTCTCCTGCTGATTAATCCAAAAAGAGGACCTGCCTCGCTGTATTGTGTCTAGCACTTTTATGTATCAATGCAATGCTCTTTTTTTTAATTATTTTGATCTATGCAACTTTGTGTTGCACTTGGCTTTAAAGGTAGCAGACACAGGTGGTAGTTCCTATGTAATTCAAATTATAGCAGCCTTAAAGGAATAGTTACAGTTATGGGGCTTCCTTTCTTTTGGTAAATTTTTTCAAAGTTAAAAGTAAAACAGACTTGAAATATGACAGAAACCAAGCAGCCTTAAGGTGGACTTTATGTGGTTACATTGTTTCGTATTCTGTTTGTGATATTGATAAGGCAGTCTCGTAGTCAATGGTACTGTTGTCTATAATCAAGACATGTGTCCCTTACTTAATCAATCCAAGATGCTGTTACTAGTGATGCTCTTTAATGCACATTGACTACACCTTTGAGTCTCAAAGGTTCTCTATAATATTGAGTTATTGCTGTGGGGTTTTTTCCTAAGTGATTCCTATTACTTAAATAAGTGAAAATGAGGTTCTTGTTTTTGCTGTACATTAATATATTGAACCTGTGGGATGTGGCTTTGTTGGAGCTCTTTTTTTTTTTCTTTCTGACTTGATATGTTGAATTTAAGCAATAATAAACCATTTTAAAATAACTGCTTTTGATTATTCTTAAGGATGGCTTCTTAGAGAGCGAATACAATGAAAGTCTAAGAAAATACCTGGGGTTAAATTCTTGTTGTAGCAAGTTGTAGTCCTCTTTGCAAAACCAAACAAACTGAAAGCAATACAATCATTTTATCTACATATATTCTATGATTAGCATACAGCTGATTTAGGTTATTTGGGGGCTTTTATTACTAATTCTTGATTTGATAGGACCAGTTGTAGAGAGACTTCATATATTTTTCTTCAATATAGTGTCGTAAACGTGGCAAAACAAAAAGTATGACTAAATAATCTAATACTGAATGCCTTAAAACCATTAAATTAATTTCCAATATAAAGTCATCATTAAACATAAGTTAACCTCTCAGCTACCCCATAGAACCAGGAAAGAAAATAGTTAGTCCTAGTCAATAATATAAAAGCAACCCTTTGCTGCCCTCTTGTGTTGCACTTGTGTTCTGTTGCAATGCAGTATACAACAGCCATGCGCGATAAGGCGCAGAGCCGCCTGTCTGGCTCATGCCTGTCCATGGATGTATTGAAGTCAGTCACGTATCACGGGGGGGGGGGGTTACAGTTTACTCCCTAAATAATTACAGCGCGTCGTATAGGCACCATGACGCACGACTGCTGACGGACTCCTGCCCTCCTAACTTACTTTGTGGGAATGGAAAGTCGCTCTGCTGGATCACGTAGTCCAAACGTACCTGACATTTCCTTCTTGGAAAGTCCGTGCACGGCAGGAAAAGGTGCTGCTGGAGGGGAGCTGTACGGAGCGCCCACACTGCACGCCTCAGGGTCATCACTGGGACGCATTTGACACCATCCCATCAGAAAAGTGGGATACATTTGGAGCCACACAGCACAATCTTCAGTTTGGGGGGGTTTAATGCCCCTTAAGTTAGATGAGACTGCCCCGTTATTCTGCATCCATAAGGACTGCGCTTTTCTACCCGCTGCCATTCATTTCATATGACTCATACAGTATCGCTGCTGCGCCCACACACACACACACACACACACTCACACATGCCAACCAGGCGGCTGTAATTCCTACACAGAGTTTGGGCGAACTGAGCATTTGCCAGCCGCTCGAGTTATTTCTTCATCTGAATAAGGATGAGGATGAGGAGCACCACAGCCTCTACCTAATAAAACTCCGATAAAAGCACACGTGATACCTCAAATACTGAGTGCAGAATAAACCCAATTAATGATTAACAAAAACACCGAATGGCACAAAACTTCCGCCTCGGGAAGTAAAAGTTCACAGCCGTGAATGAAACACATTAAACAGTATAAAAACCCCGCCACGCCGCTCCCGCCGCTCCCTACCCCGCACATCATTGACCGCAGACCTGTAGGCAGTGTGAGTCTGGAGATATAATGTGTGTCTGTCAGTTCAATGTGACCTGCGGCCGCCATATCGATATGATAGGTCTGCACGGCTGCAACATCCTCAGAGCGGAGCGCGCGCGCGTGGGGCGCACACTGCTTATCAGAGGAACGAGACACTTTCACCGACCGGTATAAAAGTCACTCTGAGCTCGAGCCAGCGACTGCCACACAAAAGGTAACGTTTACTTGCACGTCTTTAATTCTTTGTCTTTAAAAACTCTTCCTCCCGAGGCACATGTCTCGTGTGTGTTAAAGGTAATGTATACATTATGAGGGAACAGTCGTCCGAAAATATGCGAATCTGCTGCGTCTGAAAATGATATCACTCATCTGGGTTGTGTTTTTTTTTTTTTTTAAATTCCATTACCGGAAGATGTATGCTACCTAATTAAATAGCATTAATAGCAATTAATCACCTGGGTGAAAAGAAATAT
This sequence comes from Morone saxatilis, assembly GCF_004916995.1. Classification (NCBI taxonomy): domain Eukaryota; kingdom Metazoa; phylum Chordata; class Actinopteri; family Moronidae; genus Morone; species Morone saxatilis. The sequence continues at coordinate 13,248,265 of NW_023339651.1, forward strand.
CGAGTGTAACTTGTTTGTATGGTGAAGAAACAGAAAGTGTTTTTTTTTTCTGTTAGGAGGAACTGCTTGTAAAGGCCTGCTGCACAGGCTGTTGATAGGCTGTCTGCCAATATCGTTTCACACCTATTCGGTTTTCTTCGCGTTTTGGGGTAAAATCATTAATTATTATCATTAATTATTATTATTATTATTAGGCGCTCGTTTGATCGCCGGCCGCGGATTTAATGATGTGTTGTACTGTAGGTTTGCTCTGTGAAAGGAGATTGGATGAAAGCTGTATAATTCCAGAAAGATCCTTAAAGTGCCGCATGCAGCACCCCTAAATGTGCACATAGTCCTCTGCTGAGCCTGCAGTCGGTGCTCATGTTCAGCCAAACAGCGTTCATATGAAGGCAGTCCACACACTGTGCACCTTATATGCACACTATACCTTCAGCTATAGATCATTACGTCGGTCTGGCTGTGTTTGACACACAGTGGGGCTGTATGGTTGAAACGAGCTTTCCACTGATGCTATTCTCTTGACAGAGGTGAAAATGGCTGAGGACATTCAGGCAAAACTTGAGAATTATCGCACAGCCCCCTTTGATGCCAGATTCCCCAACCAGAACCAGACCAGGAACTGCTGGTCCAACTATCTGGGTAAGACTTGCACATCAAGGTCAAGGTGGTCAGCTGTGGTTCCAGATATTTGTCACCTGTCTAAATGAAGATGAAATACATATTTAACAACAAGTTAAATGTATGAAGGCATGCTGCCATGTAGATATTAAAATATAATAAAATATCTTTCATTGATGATGTTCCAAATCTAACTCAGGTAAAAAATGCCAGTCTAAGAACCGAGAGTCCTCTGGGCTGGAGGTAATCCTGGATCCATGTCATGTAGCAATGAGCCACTGACATGTCCCTTAGCCTGGATGGATAGATGCCATGAGCTTTTAAAAATATTCATTGTTGTTATTGTGTCTCTATTAATAGACTATCATCGCTGCCAGAAAGCTCTGGACGCCAAAGGAGTGGACACTGCCCCATGTGACTGGTACAAAAGGGTCTACAAGTCACTCTGCCCCTTATCCTGGGTAAATCATTTCTCACAACTTTTTTTTTTTAATGAGAAACCAAAAAATGCTCAGGCCAGCTGAATGGTATACTGGCAGAATATACACGGTACTCTCCCCTATTTGGGCTGAGTTTGTTTAGCAGGGGTCAAACAACTTTATCGCATTCCTGTGAGTCTCTGCTCCGTCCTGAGAACCCAAACAACATGGAGAGTTTCAGGCCAAAATTAGACATATGAGACTGCTTTTAAATAATTCTCAGCCCAATAAAAAATCATTTTCAGTTTTCTTTATGTCTCAAAATAAGTTTCCCCCCTCAAATTTCATCCCTTTAGGTCCAGAAATGGGATGACCAGAGAGAAGACGGGACCTTTCCAGGAAAAATCTAAGACTGCCATCTCCGAAGCTGTTGGTCTGCAAAGATATAATCTTCTCAGCTAAATGTTTGTTTAAGTGGTGGGAGACCACGTGGCTCCATCACCACCTTTCCACAGCTGATGCTCTGTACTAGGAGCACTCTGTAACTGAATGGTCATTCCTTACAAATATCATGAAATGTACAGCAGATTCTGCATTAAAGTATCTCAGGATATATTTAAGTAGCTCTGTTGTGCCTTATGTTTTTCTCTTACTGGTGAGCTTTAAATCCCACTGGGGAGTATTAATCGATACTTTGTGTTCATTCAGAACAGTCTCAGGTGTGAGGACGTCTGAACATACAGGCCTGTAGCACAAAGTTGAGATCAGGCATTCACCCACATTTAAGAGGGTTTTGTCTGTTGAGCAGTTCTTTGTAGCTCCGTCATGCTTCCATGCTGACGGTCTAAAACAAACAACTGCAAAATGTAAACAAATATGTTTTTAGATTTTTATTCATTCAAATAAACCTACATCAAATATACATATTTAATCAAGATTAGAAAAATAATTAAATATTTCAAAACACTAGATGTCACACATACAATAATAGCCACCACCCTACAGAGCAGGACTGAGGTTCAGAGTAATGACTATTGTTGCTGTCAGACGCACAGAAATTAAATACATAAAACTGCATTTCATATACAATTACTCTCGCCATGAGCAAGGAGTGTTAAATAGTTTATATTGGGGCTTAATGAAGCAGTATAAACTCCTCCAAACAAAAGTATCTAACATTGTAAGGATGATGACGAGACTTTCTCATGCAACAAGTTAGTATAGTAAATATTGAATGAATGAAGAATACAACACCAACTACCAAGTATTATAATGAAGGTAGAATCAGATAAATCCCTTTTGTAAAGATCATTCTTCTCAATTTGAGGTAAGGTTATAGTATTTGCATATTAAAAGTTTCCTGTTACTGAATCTACTCAAAATCTAAACTGGCAAATGTAGATCTTTTTTTCGATTTCCAACCAAATTACTAAGACTGCTTTATTGGCTCAAGAAATGTTTGCCTCCAAAACAATCTACCTTTTATAGCAACTTCCATAAAGGTCACTTGGATTGCAAACAACTCACCTTTTTCTACCTGATGTTAATCAACTGACCTAATTTTGTGAAGCCAAATTATTGTTGAAGTGGTTAGTCTGAAGCTTCTACAAAAATCTGACCACTGCACTGTTTTACAACTACAAGTGTACCACTTTAGCCATCGATATAAATGTTCCAAAAAGGTGAAAACCTCTCTGGAATCACCTCCCCAAGTAAAACCATTAGGCTTTGAAATATATTAGCCAACAGATATAAATTATTAATAGATATAAATTAGTGTCTGCATAGCGTTACGATTGGTTGGTGCACTGGCGGGAGTCAGTTCTAATACCCATTAGGCAAAGAGCTGATCGTCTAGGCTCATCAGTGGATAAAAGTCATTAGTAAATGTAGCATCGGCCACATCCTGATGTGAGAGTGTATTCATGTGGCCTTGGAGCTTTTTTTTTTTTTTAAGTATTTACACGCCATAAGCAGCATTTAAATATGCAGCACGAAAGACACAAGTAGCAGCCACAGATATAGTGTTTAGTACTAGGCACAATAATAGGGCTGATAAAAAAATGCAGCCTCACAGGTTTATCCTGGCACTGTGGAAGGGACAACCGGGACAACCGGAACAACCATACAGTACAGGATAACGTGTATCTGGGTGGGCGTGTTTTCACAGCAAGGGAAAGGGGAGTAATCCAACCATAAAGTGGAATCCTGTATGCATGTGTGTGTGTTTGTGTGCAAAACCATTGTTATCTGAGCAAGGTCCTCTTCAGTGTGGACCATGGCTAGGTGTCAGCTTTGGGTCTTAATGTGAGGGAGGTTTTTCATGTCACCCACCTAAAAGTGGGCTCAAAAAGTCAGCCAAAGTTCGTCCCTTTCAGTTCTGCTCTCTTCGCATGAGCCCTGTCTGTCTGCTCGTCTGTCAGTACCTCCTTTTTCCGTGTTTCCCACCATCAGTCATGCAGGTTTTAGGCCGAAGAGCTGCATTGAGGCAGAACAAATGCGCTTTTAGTTAAGAATTAGCACATTAAAATGTGACTCAATAGTTATTTTACTAATTTATGATCAAAAGCAGTCCAGTTGTTTCCCTGACTGACCTGGATCTGCTGTCTGCTTCTTCTTGTTGTGATGGACTATCTGATTCTCATTGGTCATCTTCACATCCTGATCCTCTACGTAATTACTGCAACACAGCGAGAAAATAAAGACGCAGCAGAAACATTTAAGTGAAGACAAGACACAAAATGGAGGGCTGACTGATAACAAAGCTTGAAGGCCTTGAGACCAAAGGTGGAGCTAAAAGAGTAACGAAGGAGAGAGGAGGGACGGAGGCATCACAAGTCAAGCGTGTGGTAAGGAGGGTGTGGGATGGCTGGGGGACAATTGAGGGCACTGGAGGACTCTTCAATACAGCGATTGACCACAGGGAGGTGCTGACACGGGTGCCTTTAGGGACTCTGTTACTCACTGTTGGTGGTGTCTTCTGCCACGGGGGCTGAGGTGGAGAAGAGCAGATCTCTGTTCAAAAAACAACTCCCCGCTTTGGTGACTGGATCTAACCTTCTTTGTCAATCCATTAGTTTCTCTATTTCAGACTTTGAACTCTACATCAAATGGTGATGAACTAATACAAAGTAGTCAATCTACATCATAAACATGCAGGGTACCTGATGACAGTGTTCCTCTCACGGTGTGTGATGTAGGCATTGTCTGTGAACAGGATGGTGTGGTAGGGCACCACTGGATCGCAGGTGGGCAGAATGCCGCGTGCCACATGGCTTACACTGTCCAGGATGCCGTTATACACCAGGAGGTCGTCCACCAGCAGCTGTACACACACACACACACACACAAACAGACTGATGCTTGGGGTCCAAATATGAAAAAACAAGCGATTGTCTGACAGAGAGGCTTACCCCAAACTCCTTTACTCCCCTGTGTGTTGTCTTTGAGTAGTTCCACAGTTTGATCATGGACACAGTCACTGGCTGATCAAAGATGACGTACACACGGTTCACCTATGTGGAAACAATCAATACACTAAGTACTGGAAAACCAACTTCTGAATGTGGCAACTGAATGCACTGTGGCCACTTATTCTTTCTCTTAAATTCTCACCAGTCCAGGGAGCACCGGGGCTAACCACATATGTCTTCCATCGTGGGTACTGTTGACTCCATCTATTAATTTATCTGGAGTCCTCACATCACCGCTCACACTGTCCAGTACATTCACACTGTCTGGAAAAGCAGCTATGTCTGGTGGACATGATGTTGAGGAACAGACACTAACGTATATTATATAACAGCTATTCATTTGCAGTTACCTGTATGCATCCCCTCTCTGCATATCTTCCAAACAGGACTGATCCTGTAGCAGTTTTAACTTTTTAGTTGTTTAAACCTTACTGTGTCTCCTTCTTCTAAGTCTCCTCTTCCATCCCACATTAAAGTAAAGTCATTTTACTGTGACTTTAAACATTTTTGTCGGCACTGACACGACATAGAAAGAAATTATTCATAAAATATGTCTGAATTCGTTACATTGCAACTCCTCATTATAGCATCTCCTTCTGATGTGACCAGTCTGTGGCGCCAGAACACAATAATCCCTCATGGTGTCAGGGTCGGCTTTAATATTCATACCCCTAGATAAGAGAATATTCAGAGTTTGTAACTTTATGTTTGTGGATTTACACTTCAAATTATTAACACGATTAAAAGTGAAAAGATGATATATATAGGATTGTAAAGACAGAGGCATGAAGGTCGATGTTAACTTGTAAAAAAGGATACTGTTGTCACTGAGACTGATCTTCTCATGGTTCTGGTCATAAAATTCGAGGCCATTGAGGCCGATGTAATACGGGTCCCCCCAGGTTGTTAGCAGCTGCAGCTGAAAGATGACTGACGGGTAAAGGTCAAGGAATGTAACAACATGTACAGCAACTATCAGGCCTGGGCGGTGTCCAAAGTCGCTCCCTATATACTGAATAGTGCACTATATCTACCCTCTACTCTATAAATGAAAATTTACTGTGGTGAAAAACTACATAATGTCTAATTAACAGGGACTAGGGACACAGCCTTCATCTTTAAAAAACATCAGAACAGATCCTCCATTTGCTATGAATTCATCATGGCACACAGATCAGGCTGGCGACCCCAATCCACGTTTGGCATAATAGAAAAAATAATCATTTGAAAATAAGAGAAATCTTAAGAGAAGACATTTACTGCCCTTTATGTCACTTGCAATGCACCACAACAGTGTTAAAGCAAGAGCAGTATCAACTTGCAACTAACAAGTGTAAGTATCCGTTTAAGTATCTACAACATCTGTTACTGATTTGAACTGATTTCAACAGTTGCTCAGACAAATCATTTGAAGATGAAAATTGACCACAGTAGTTTCTTCTACACACTTCAGTGCCTGTTCTCATTCCCAAGCCATCAAATACAGATGCAAGCAGTGTTTGGTTACTTGCAATCTGCAACTTAGCCACTAGATGCCACTAAATCCTACACACTAGTCCTTAAAACAGTAATCAGCAGATTAATTGACAATGAAAAATTGCTCCAGCCCTAATCCAAATGTATTCATATTTTCATTTCATAAACACAACTGTTCACACAGTGTAAGAAGGATACACCCACAAGGCATGACGGGAGCTTCATAGTCCATGCTGGCCTGTTCTTGTTTCTTAGAGTTTCCTCTGAATATAAGACAACATTATAAATTAGGAAATGCAGTTTTCAAACCTTCTTATGAAATAACAGCATATGCTCATTAAATATCTGGCTCCTACTTGTGGTAGTCCTCTGCATTCTTGTTGTTGGTGGGCATCTGGAGGAAGTCTAAAAAGAGGATCTCCTGGGCAAAGTCAAAGTGACAATTGCCTGGTCCTTTCCTGATCAGGAATCCCTCCGATGGAGAGATGGCAACATCATCCATGAACACATGGATCACCTTCACCTGAAGCAAACACGTAGAGATTTGTGTGTTTTATGGATTGTTTATAGTCTCCTGAATTGAACCTTAAATGTGAACAAATATTTAGTTGTTTAACAGCTTATTTTGTACAGTATTGTTTGCTATGTTGGGTTTACCGGAATTTCCCCAATGTGGGACAAATAAAGGAATATCTTATCTTATCTTACTATTATAATTTAAAGGGAACTTCGGTCTCTTGTAACAACTGCACCTTCATAGCACATAACACTGTTTGAGCCCGACAGGAAAGTGTCTCACCCCTCTGTACGAGTCCTCAGGGGACTTGTTGTAGTTCCAGATACGGAGTCCGGCGATGGTCTGGGCCTTGCTGAACGTCACGTTCAAGGTGTGGGACTCTCCATAGGAGAAAGGGATCAGCCACATGTGCTGGTCATCATTGGTAATATTGATGCCATCTATGAGCCTAGGTAATGAAAACAGACACTGAAAACTGCACCAAACACAATAATGATATAAAGTCTGGATTTTGATTGAAATGTTAGATTTTTTCTGGTAGAAAAGGAGAAAGTAAGATTATTCCACTGTTACTGTGTAGTGTAAGATTTACTTATCAAGCGTGCGCAGGTCGTGTCTGTAATCAGGCAGGTCATTCAGGTCCCTGGGTGAGGCAGCCAACATACTGAGGTCTAAAGGTAAACTCTCGCCATCCTTCCCCACCACTTCTAATCCTGTCATGCCCATGTAGTGGGAGTCCCCCCAGGTCAACACCAGTTCTAGTCTAAGGCCTGAGGCGGAGGGACATTTATTGTAAGTATCCAGACAAACAAGAAAAGAGAACTAAACATGATGACAGGATGCAGATTTTTTTACTCACACTTTCCAGTGTACATCCCAGGATTATGCTCCATGTTCTCCTCAGACTGGCTCACAGTGGGGTTGAGGTGGAGTTTCAGCTATGACAATTAAAACCATAATTGTTTTACACTGACTTGATGGTGTGATGGCAGTTGGGAATAAGGTGCTTAAATTTAGCATTTATCTTCGACCTTTAACACCAAGGAAGCTGATTAAAAAAACACACCCACCCACAACCCACTGCTGCTAAGGTCTGTACTTACTTTGAGGTCTTCCTCTCGGAAACCGGCCTGTGTGAAGGGTCTTTCCTCTCCCTCTCCATCAGCGGTGCGTGGCCTTTGCAGCTCCTCCTCACACACCAGGCCCTCGGGGCCCTCACCTTCACCTAGGAAGGTTTCGTCGTAACGAGACATGGCCTCCAGGATCTCGTCATCAGTGGTGAACAGGATAGTGTCACCGAATTGGTCCAGTCCTGAGGTGACAGGAGAGTGAGGAAAAAGGAAAAGTTGATCAAAAGTAACACACAAAAGGAGCATAAAAACGTGTGAGGCTGTTCTGTTGAGTTACCTCCAGACAGGGTCCCAGAGGCCTTGGCAATCTCGCCCCTGAAAATGCACCTTCCATCCAGCAGCATCTCCACCTCCTTCACCCCTCGGAAGGAGTGAATGCGTGACTTGTTGTAGTTCCACACTCGGATCATGGCCACCTGATAGGGGCCTCCAAAGTCCAGGAAGATGGTGTGGCTACGACCAGGAGTGAACGGTGCCAGCCAAAGATGCATGTCATCCTGGGTACGATTGACGCCATCAATCAAGTTAGTGACCACACGTGGATCTTTGCCGTACGCAGGGAGAATGTTGATGTCTGGAGGGTCAGCACGGATGTGAGCAGGTTGTAAGGGCTCTCCACTGGAACTGAACACCTCAAGGCCATTGAGGCCCACGTAGTGGCGATCGCCCCAGGTGGACAGGATGTTGATGACTAGCCTTTGGCCCTGGGGCAGCACGGGGATCTCAAACTCGTCCTCCCGTTCCATGGATGGATCATCATCAGGGCCTTCACACAGTGCCCCCTGAGTGGTCAAGGAGGAAAGTGGGCTCCTGGGTGCTGTAGAGGGGTTGACTGGGACTGTGGGTGGACCACGGCCCTGGCGCTGGAGGAACTCATCAAAGATGTCACCTTCGAAGCCCATGTTGGAGATGCGTCCACGTTGGCATTGGTTGAACTTAGTGAGAGAGTCCCAGGACTCCATGAGGGTGTCATCCTGTTGGCTGTGCAGCTGAGCACGAGAGCTGCACTGCCTCCTGCTGGTGTTCACCAGTGACATCGGCTCCTCTGCAGAATGCACAAAGATTAGCTGTTATTTACTAACAAGCCACAAAAATAAGATAATCCTTTTATCACTGTAAATTGCCTTCACTTTTATTATTTTAATATACTTTTTTTTTTTGCAGCCATACATGTCTCATCTGTGTCTAGTTATAAAAAAACATTATATCAGGAATTCTTCAACCAACCAAAAAACTGTATATTTATTTCCCTTTGTTTTAAATTAAATGTGTTCACAGGCAAGGTGAAGATATAAAAGACAAATGTACAGTATCCCTGGGATGTACAAGTAAAAAATCTAGTATGTTATTTATTTGTAATCTTGAATCTTGAAAATTGAGGGATTATAATGGAAGAGGCGGTCCTCTTTGTAACACGACAATCTTATTTCGTTCTACAATCTTCAGAAAGACGTGTAGATATGACAATTCCCTTCAAATTGGGGGAACAACTTTGATCTTCCAGTTACAAAATGACAAGTTAATCAGCAGCAGAAAGAATGACAATCGTTACACAGCACAAAGGCCAGGACAATAATCATGGCTGCTCAGTAAAGTATAGTGTAAGGACTCTAGTAAACTTTTTTTTTTATTTGAGTAGCAGCTATTTCATTTTCAACCAGTCCACTGTCACACAATGCTGCACCCTCACTCCATAAACGTATGCTCTATGTGATGATTGCCTCAAGACAAACAGATTATACTTCTAAAAAAGATTAAGGGAGCAGCACTTCATATAGAGAGCAGGTGATGAGGCATACAAAAACACAAGATCCA
>NW_023339651.1:13257739-13271250 GCF_004916995.1 Morone saxatilis
AAGTAAAGTAAAAGTCAATTTTAAGCCTTAAGCTAATGGTTATTTGGTTGAAGAATCCTGATATAAAATTAGTCTTTCTTCCTATTCCTTGTTTGGGAATTACTAGTACAGTTTAATAATACACTTATTATTATCAGAGATTATAATGCGGAATGCAGAGGTGTAACCTGACTGGTTAATAATAGGTGAAAGCACAAAAAGTACAAGAGAGAAATAATCACATATAAAAGGTGTCCCTGTGTGTGTAAGTATCATAACTTTAAACATGGGATGTAGTACCCTTTCCTACCTGTGTTTGACAGTACCGAAGCTCTGAGGTGCTGCTCCTCTGTCTGCCTACCAGTGACTGCCGTGTTTCGGAATGAGCTCCTGCGCCCGCTGATGGGCCTGTCTGGCTTTGGCTCCCCGAGCTCCTCCAGTAGGTCGCAGCTCAGGTCCAGGGAGTTAGCCTTACACTGACTCCCGTTCACTGTCCTCTCCATCCCCCTACACACTCGGCCTGGGTTACACGGCAGCTCCGGTAGCATTGAAGAGGACGAGGCAGTCGGAGATTTGGGTTCTGCAGAGTGCTGAGGCACCAGCCACCGGGGCCTCTCTCTGCTGGCCTCGCAGCCCTCTGGAGCTCCTCTGTTCAGGGGCTGCAGCCATTGCGGGGCCACCCGTGAGGAGGACGGCTGGGTGGTAACTGTCAGCTCCATTGGTGCAGGCTGCTCCACCTGCTGCCTGAGAGAGAGGGGCTGTTCTGATGCAGACAGGTCAAAAGAGTCTCTTTCTGTGGAGGAGTGACGAGCAGAGGATGAAACCCCCACTGGTGAAGGAGTAATGGGTGGTAGCAGTGAATGTGATTTCTCCTGCATCTCTATCATAGCCTGGCTGGCTGTGTCTGATGGCTGAGGATTAGAACTATGGTGTCGCTGGGTGTTGCTGCCGTCCCCACCCTTCCTGTCCTCATGGCACTGGGGGCTGGCACCCCGTAGATTGTGTCCTGAAGACACAGGGCTGGAAAACAAGGAGTCTGAGACTTGGAAATCCTGGAGGTCAATCGTGGTGCTGTAGTCAAAGACCTGGTTGCCGCAGCCCTTCTCCAGCTCACCTTCAAACACCAATGTGCTGTTAAGATACAGCTTTATATGCCGCGCACCAATATCAAGATCCTGAAAAACAAAACAGAGCTTCAGTCTAAATACAGTCATTTTCAAAAGTTTGCACACCATTTGACGTTTGGCACACAGTTGTCCTACAAAATGCTCTTACATGCAGAGTAAGTCCAGGCTAGCAGTAATTAGCATCCTAACAGACACCAAGTCATGGCTGCCATGAAGACATGGCTAAAGCCCAACTCAAATCTGCTCAATCCTCCAGACAGTAAACTACTTTAAACCCAAATTAACCTAAAACCTGTCTCCCACCAAATGCTCCTTACCTTCCAGGTTCAAGACATCAAGTGATTCTAGATAGCTGTAGTAACATAGAAAGAGCCTGGAACGGGGTCTTTGTACCCCTCTATGAAGAGCAGTGAGGTTGAGAGGCAGAAGCCCACGTTTCCCCTAACACTAATCCTCTGGGGCTAATCTCTCACTGTTCCACATTTGGACAAGCTGAGTGGCAGCTCAGCCGGCCACTGCTAAAAGAAAACCACACCCCTGACGTAACCACGGCGATACTGTCATCCCGTACAGTGACAACACACAAGCATGTTGGATTTACGAGCTCTGGCGATACCGACAGCTAAATGAATAATCTCTGAACTCAAGAGAGGGATGAATCAAAACATGTGGGAGGGATTACACTCGTGTTAAACAAATATTATTCTACATAAACAAAAATAAAAAAGCATTTACATTAAGGCTTCTGTTGTAGTTCCAGATTTTGATGCGAGATATTCCAAAATCTGCCGAGCGCTCCGTGTTCCTGATGATGAAGTAGAGCTGGATGGGTGGGTGGAACGGACACGTCCACATGTGACGCTCTTTGGTGGTCTGTTAAGACAAGAGAATAGATGAAATCCGCAAATACTCTGTCCGTGTAATTAATAACATTAATTATGGCTGCATTATATCCCATTTAGGCATTCAAGCTCCAGGCCCCTGTTTTTGTGAATGCTTGTTTACTGTCATGGCCTACTGGGACAATAAAATGGAACAGAGCCATAATTAATGCGACCAGTGCTTTTCCTGTTAGACAAGTCAAAATATCTGCTGTGAAAAAGGGATACTGTATTTTAATTTTATCCAAAGAAAATTGGCAAATATGATGAAGATGGAGAAATGCTTACAAAAACATCTAGCACAGGTTATACATAGCTAGATTATGATGTAGAAAGATTTGTATAGCAGAAATAATTCGAACAGGATGCTGAGGCAGGCAGCAATGACTCACCTTAACCTTTCCATTGACAAGCGCCCCCAGATTCCCAGGGTAGTCAGCGTTCCTGATGTCTAGGTCATGAGGCGATACATACAGCTTCTTGTTTCTGAGGCAGATGAACTGCAACTCAGTCAACCCAACCTGCAAAGCGTTCCCCCAGTTTGACAGGATCTCCATGGTAACATACAATGCAGGAGTGACCTCTGATGAGGAGTGCCTTGTCTGCAATGAGAACACAAAACATTCACAAGCGCTTCTGTACGCTTATGTCTCCATCACACCCGGCAGTATTGGTCATTCTGAACTGCGAGACGGCGTTACTGACTCACCGGCTGCTTGCTATAGTCTGTTTTGACACTCTGAGCAATGTTGTAGCTGGGCCCTGTTTCAAGTTTCTCCAAGGCTTTCAGCAGTTTCTGTTGTTGCCTGAACAGAAGAATGACACCCTCAGCTCTGCTGCTTTGTCGGTTGTCCCTGACCTTCATGTTAGTGGTGAGCGATGGCTGAGCACAGCTACACTGATAAATAATTGTTCAAGGTCGGAGGTTGTATACACCATAAATCTCCGTTAGTATTAGCTTCTATAAAACACTATAATGTTCATTCTAACACGGCAGGATGTACCGGATTACGAGATATCTTTCTATGCCTCTGAAGCCAGAAGGTATATACAGTATCGGGTTGTTTAAGAACCATATTGTTTCAACATACCTTTGGCCCATAAGCGTGATTCTTTGCATGGCCATAGTGACACTGTTATCATCTTTGTCGTGGCTCTTGTGGTGCACTAAGCCATTCATCATCTGGTGTCCCCTGCCCTGGATAAAAAGGTAGAAAAAAAGTAGAGTCAGAGATGCATAAGCTTTAGTGGAAGATTTTACATGTAAGCCAAATCCATAACAATCATGTTTGATTCATTATGGGCGGAGAGTGCAAAGAGATATCAGGCTGTAATCTGGGTCAGCATAAAAACAACTCTTAACAGTAAAGACGTTGACTAGAGGTGGGACATGTATAGTGTGTGGCAGGCAGACCGTGTTGCGGGTGAAGAGCTCAGGACTCTGCACAGGGTTGTTTTCTCTCTGGATGGCCTGGCGCACCATGCATGCCTTCTCCTCTGGGTCCCGCTCCTCAACTGAAGCCTTTCTGGCTGCTGACAGGGGCCTCTCCACTCGACTCCATGGCCCTAAAGCAAGTAGCACACATTTTTAATCATGCACCATGCTATCCAACAGATCTATCTACAGAAACCTAGGCCTGTTTCAAGAATTTTATTCCTAAATAGGAAATCTGCCATTTGTGGACTGTATACTTGAAATTGTAGAGTTTGTTAATCATGAATCATCAGTTAAGCACTGACTTCATTTAAAAAATAAAATAAAATAAAAAAAAGACTTACTCTGGCTATCCAAGCTGTCTTTGGAAGGTGGCCTATCTAATGTTTTGCTCTTCACCAACATAGGCTTGGTAGGTATAAAGCTGTCAATGTTCTCTTTCCTTTTGGCAGACAGAGAACGTTCAATCTTACGCCCTGGAATAATGGAGAACGTTTTCAGATTAGGAATATAATGTGATATTGAGAGTTTGTAGGCATAAAGGGTTAATGTCCTGCATCCAACGGGTTGAGTAACATAACACTTGAATTGGCACTGACAGCTAATATATTTGTCTATTCTTCACATGTACAGGTCAATGCTGATGAAGCAGATAAAAGGGAGATGGAACCACTCTGGACAATTAAGACTCACCCTAAAAATCAATAATACATTGACATATGAAAGTGGAGGCTGAAGCCTACCTTTAAGTGAGGGTCCAAAGTCTAGGACAATGAGGTTTGCTGAGTCAAGATGGCTATGGGAGCCGCTGGGCCGAGGGTTGGAGGAGGACTTGGAGGATGAGAGAGGCAGCCCCAATTCATCCAGACTCTCGGTGCTCTCCTCCCTCTCAATCTGCTCCTCCACCCACTCCTCGTCTGACTCCTCCCCTGCTGAGCCGCGGTTGCTCCGCCGCATGCTAACCTCCAGGCTTCGACGCAGAACCTAATTTACAAAGGTCAGCGTTTATGTATGCATCCATGCACACAGTCATCAAGTAAGCACAAACATACGGACATGAATGCTGACAGTTTAAGCGTTCCTTTGATTTGTGTGACTACCACAAAAAAAACTGTCATGAATTAACACCCAGGAGCATGAAATTAATTTAGATGATTCACTACATCTCAAGCCACCTTCACAAGATGAAATAGTACGTATTTCTTCTTCTGCTCACCTTCACTTCCTCAAGGTTGAGCAGTACCTTCTCACTGAGCTCCTGATTTGCTTGGCCCCCTTGGCTCTCAGGCCTGGAGCTGAAGGAGCGTGACACCTTGGAGGTGTCCCTCGGGGAGCAGGGACTACGAGGCGAGCGTGGACTAGAGCTCTGTATGAAAAAGGGTGATTAGATAAAGGGGAAATGGCAGAGATGGAGAGATGCTAAGTAGTACAGACAGATGCTCCTGACACATAGCCCCTCCCCTAGAAAAAACACCCACACACACAGGCTTAGCAGGCACTGTCATGTCTTCACTCTACCTCCATGACTACGCTTTCATAGGGCTCAAAATCCTCAGAGTAGTGCTTTTCTGGGGGGATCAGCAAACTTGGTCCTTCTTCTGTTCGAATTCTGACAGAATCCTGTGTAAGTGACAAAAGAGGAACATTTTAAGATATGTACTTTCATAGGAAATTATTTATTTTTTGATATAGCACAAACAAGGATTACAATATTAAGTAATTAGAAGCCTCTACCTGCACCCATTCTTTCCTCTGGACCTTTCCTGGGGCAGTGTGGCTCCTCTTCCTGTGGGTCTGCTCTAGATTACGGCTATCTTCAGTTAGCTGGTGGGCGCTTCTACAGACATCTGCAGATGAGTAAGAGCACAGACAGGAACATGAGCAGCTTGCAGCAGACTATTGCCTCAGAGGAGAAGGAACACACAGACGCATACGCAGATGGTCCATGGCACATAGAGGAAGACTGAAAAACTGGCTGCCAGCTACAACTGTCACTATCATTTATTCACTGGGACTGGGCGTGGGATTATGCCATGCAAACTACAAGCTGAGGAGTGGTGGCTATTAGCTGGTGTTCCATATGGTCCTTGGAATGACAGAAGGAACAAGAACAGAGCATGAGATGGTGTCTTTAATTTCAGTGTAAAAAATCCTACAACACAATGGAGAATTTAAAAAAAGTCTTATGTAAGAGTTTGTACTTGTCCGTAGGTTTATTTTGGTCTAGCAGTAGCATACCTGCTGTACGTGCAGGCCTCCAAGCAGATGGGGAGGTGACAGACTTGTGGTTGGAGCTCTTGGGCTGATTCCTGCTGGCTTCAGCATTGGCTCCGTTAAGATAAATGGAAAAACCTTGTTCAAGCTGTTCCAACTCAATCTCCCTGGGGTCTTTGATTTTAAGGCGCTTTAGGATCCTGAAGAGCAAAGAAAACTCGTAACTACCTCCACAATTACGAATGAAAATCTGACAAACAGTGTATCACAGGTTTGAGAGTCACTTTTTCATTTTTGATCTATTCCAACCTCCACTCTTCCACATGCCACACAATAATTCTGTGTATCTCAAAGCGAGGAACCAATCAGTGCTCCTATTAGGCAGCACTGAAAGTCATGGAGGAGTTGTGCATCTCCGCTGTGAAATCCAATCTGTTTCTCCCCAGCAGCATGTGCACACACTTCACCTGTTTTTGTGCTGGAGGGCGATTAAATATTCATCCAGAGTGTCATCCACAGCAAGCTTCTCTCCTTGGCACGTCTTACTCTCCTTCAAGAACACGAGCATGAGTACACACACACACGTGATGCAGAGTCAGAAAAGCTGTTTGACAATACTCCTCATTGCTGCACAGATATTCACATCCACAGACTACAATCAATCTCAACTTCATTCTTTGCGTCACAAAACGTAAGCAAACAACTCGCTCCTCCCGTCTTGAATGAATAAAGCATCAATATGGCTTCATGCAATGTGGAAAAAAACATTCAGCTGGTGTCAGTCGTGACGGTAATGTGATGTAAAAATTGGGGAAACATTTGAGCCCTTAATGAGAACTGATTGTCACTTTAACACAGTTGCAAATCTTAAAATTGTTGGAGTCCGGGTGTATTCATCTGTGAAGTCTATAATAACACAGCATTTGTCTCGCAATGTTTGGTTAACTCTAAACGCCTGCACACTTTCAATTTTGAGATGAAGTGGCAGAACAGTGATCACAGCAAAAAAACAAACAAAGCACTGCTGAAAAATATGCATTAACTACTGACTCAGCATGGACCAAGGTCCCCGAGGAATAAATCCAACAGTTATGAATACATGGCTTGTCAAATTCAGGCTCTTCTTCAAAAGTTGGTCCTGCCCTTCATTCATTAGGTGTGAGTAACAGAGGGAGCGGAACAAGAGCCATCACATCCTGCAATGATGTGTCTATGCATAATACATAACGCACAGCCATTTCAAATAAACTAGAGCTGACAATACGTCAGTTTACGTCAAAAACCAATGATCCATCACTTGAAATGTCATGTATACTTAGAGAATGAAGAAACAACTGATCATCTGTGTTTAAAACTAAAGCCACTTTTAGCAAGGTTTGGATTGTAAAAACACTGTTTTGGAAGGAGCATCAGTTGTCCACATGACAGTCATCTAAAGCTCATGCCTTTTTTATATTTTTATATATAAATCAACATGCAAGACGAGCAAAGAAATCACAAAGCCCTTACTCGGTTTCTACAAGTCAACTAGGCTACAGCATCTGTCAGTGCCAGAAGAGAAGCAAAGAAATGTAAAGGAAGAACAGAGAGTACTTGTTAGTGACAAGAGAAACAGAGACACAGCTGAGGCGCTGCTGTAAAACATGGCATGCATTGTTGCGATAAATGCACTGAAAGAATCAGAGAGCTTTCTGTCGGTGTCAAGAAAAATGACAACTACTGACAGCGCAGATGAGTCGTTTAATACAGCGATGTTTGCTTACCTCGTTATCCATCGTGTGGCTGCAGATGCTGTTCACATTACCCTCTACCAAACTGTGGAGAGGGGCGATGAGTCTTGAAAAATACCATTGAAATCTGTGTTGTGTTGGATTTCCTCTGCAGAGGGAACACAGACGAGAACCCCAAGGTTACCTGTGACATGAAGCCTCAATTACCTCGAATTCACTTGGTTTAAAATGTCGCCCCACCCGCTGGACGATTCAGCAAAACAAATACACAATAATTCCCGATATTTTCCAAACCGGACGTAACCTAATCTCATCTTCAGCAGATTTCTCGTCAAAACTCGTCTGAAACAGCTTTTGCAAGGAGGGGGGGGTTACCAGATGTGCGGTAACGTTTCTCCATTGCCTTGTTGTGAAATCACTTACATGGTAGCCATTTGTGACTATGTTCACACGACTATCTAGCCCTTTTAACTCCCAGTACCACTGCGGGTTTACGGTGTATCGCACACATTAACTCCCGGGGTTATCCAGAGGCGACGTTAGCAACAACAGCTCCGTTAGCACTGACGCTAACAACAAACTGAAAGCTAGCGTTAGCATTTTATCTACTTAAACATTAAATAACACAAAAACTGGCTTTCGCTCTCTTGCACAGCCTTTACTCGGGTTGCGTTTAATATTGTAAAAAAAAAAAGACTTACTGTCCCTGTAAAACAGTGCTTTGTTAGCCATTAGCTTTGAAATGAACGAGTTTCTCTGTTTTCTCATGTGCCCAGTGTTGGTTGGTAACCAGGATAGCTGTCCACCAATGGAGAGAGACACATCGGGGTGAGACACGCCCCCAGCCTGTCTGCTCTCTGCCAGCTGCTCCAACATCCGTACAAAGCCTCCACAAAACCCTGTGCTGCAACAAAAAAACCTACTCTTGTTGGAGCACTGAAGACAGCATTCTGCAGGCATGTCATTCAGCATGGCTTGGCACGAGGTTACAAAGAAATAAAGAGATATTGGAAGTAATCTCACACAGATTTCCCATGCTCAACAGTCAAAAGTTCAACACTGTTTTTATTTATTATAAATCAATACATTTTATATAAAAAAAAAAGGACAAAGGGGGTCTGAAATAAAATCATTGTAGATGTAAACCAAATAGCTCAGGTTATGGCCACCACACTGGACCCATATCACAGACTCTTGATTAGCCAGAATGTCTAGTTAACACTCATCATTCATTCATCCCAAATCACCCTAGGCTATACTTAAGATCAATCTACAGTTTTTAAAATGGAAATAATGTGGCTGACATTAATCTCTCTGCAAAGCATTGCAAGTATAGCAACTAAGCATGCCATTGGTTTTTGTGCAATCCATTACAACCATCACCAGCAGCATTCGACATTATTTGTGAAGTGCGCACACATTTTTTAAATTTATTTAAATATAGTAGTTCAAGGATGTGAAGACTCTTAAACCCCTGCAGGTAAACAATAGAAGATTTGTGTGGCGCCCAGTGTAACGGTCCTGAATGTAACGCAGGTTTAGGCATCTTCTGTCGAGAAATGACCTAGACCTAGCTTTAGCCGATTTCTTGAAAATAGGTGGACATCAAAATGGTACATGCTCGAGGTCAAAGGGGAGCACAGCCAGCTGCTTAAACAAGCTAAGCCCCTCACTGCACTAGTAGCACTCAAAAACACTCAACGCAGAAGATAGGGTGGGTCTGTTAACATGAAAAGCAAATTGGATTTTAAAATGGATGTTACCACTTTGTATCATTTAAAAAAATAAAATGCCCTTGTGACAGAATTGAAATCCATTACTGTTTGCCGTGTAATTACAGGCAAACAGTTGTGAAGGCAATACAAGTGCAACCAATTCATCCTCACAGCACTGCAAGAGTAAAGCATACAATCTAACTACATTAGTCCAATAAAAATGATTTCACTGACTCCTGACCCTTGTGGTAAATGGCATGTTTTGGTAGTAAGAAATTAATTGTAGACCAGTTGTGCCAAATTTCCCTTCTTCATTATTAACAATTTCCTCGTACAAAACATATCAGCAGTGTTACCAGATCAAAATGAACTGTCTAAATGATAACTGTGGGGAACGGTTATGGCTTTCTGTTGCCTGTTTTTAAAACCTTTCCTGGGCTGTGTCTGCTGGGTTATGGTAGGAAGGTGTGGGTTAAAATGGACCACATGTCCAATTACTAAAAACACTCTTGGGAGGAGAGAAAAGTAAAACAATAACTTAAATAGAAGTGCTTAAAACATAACAGTTCTTAGAGCCCTTTCAGAAACCAAAAAAATAAGGTTGCAAAGCAGGAATCCCACCCCAACAGAAAAGGAGAGCGAAATGAACAGCTGTAATGGTAATACTAATATTCATCCAATGATTCACAGATGTACAGTTCACACGTAGGTCATATCCTTCCCTTCCTTACAAATAGTTCTTGTTTTCTGGTCAGTGGCCCCCCCACGTCTGTGAGCCGCGGCTTCCCTCTGTTTCAAGTCTATCTGTGGTGGGAGAACACTCTGTCTCAGTACACCTCCCCTCTTCCTCCGTTGCCATCCGTTCCTGTTCCTCCTCTCTTTTCCTGCGCTCCAACTCCCACTCCACGAAGGTGTCAAAGAGGCTGGGCCAGGCCTCGTCCTCGCTGTAGTTGCTCAGGTCAGGCCCAATAGCCTGGGTGAAGTTGAGGAACATGTTCCACGTGTCCCTTGAGATACCCCGAATACCTGAGGGGTTCTCCCCCAGGAAGTCCAGCCAGTGCTCCAGGATCGAGGGTGTGTCCTGGGTGAAAACCAGGCGCCACAGGGCGATGGCGATTTCGCGCTGCAGCGAGCGTTGGCCCTCCTCAGCGTCCAGACCAAACTGGAAGGTGAACCGGTATAAGTCCTTGAAGTTCTCCTCACCCTGGGCGTCCAACAGCATGCAGGGGAAACGTGAGCAGATACCCTCGAGGCTGTCTGCCTGGATGGCCTTGCAGCCATCAACAAACTCCTTCCTGGTGAAACAAAGTAAACGGAACCCAAAATCAGAATAATACTGGACAATTTCACGCAAAAGCAAAGAGCATACTCAAAGCCAAATTAACAGCACCAGCTAACTAATAGGTAAATGTACTGAGAGCTACAATAAAACGTTATAACGTTATCTAATGCAAACAAAAGAGCCCTGACACGGGTAACATCACTGTAAACAGAATACATTTACATTCAGTGCACTGAAAAGTTCTTTCTCTCAATGTAACATTGACAAACATGATTTCACTTCAGTGCTGAGGGCCTCAACACGGGCAGATATACAACATAATAGGCTTTCAAAGTCAAATGTAATATAAACAGCTTCAGTAAGCATTAGTTGACAATGAAACATGTTGGTAACCAGAGTGTGGTGTTGTCCAAAGCCTCTGGATAGAAAAGTGCTGAGTTAAAAATCTGAGAGGGGGAGCAGTGACAAGTGACCTGGCCAGCAGGCAGCCCTATTCATCTCCAACACTAACAGCAAAGTGGTAGTGCACAGCAGGATGCACTTCCTGTGTGCCCCCTACCTGACAGTGGGAAACTGTGTGTGTGTCTGTGTGTTGTTGACCTGCCGAACACGGAGTGTTTGAGGTGGGATGGATGGTACCACTGCACAGTAAAAGACTGAAGACTTTTAAGTGTAGTTATCAGGCATGAAGCTAATTATTAGTGGCACAAGATATTTTGGTTGGCAGTATCAGGTAATAGTTGTCTGAAAACCTGTTATCAATATCAGAAACCATATTTTTTTTTTTACACCAGATAGGATGAACTCCCGATTTGTCTGTTAATTTTAAGTACCTATATGTGCACGATTGATTCTAAATATACATTATTCTTCCAGTTTTAAAGTCATTCATGTTTCTTTGAATTTAAAAAAAAAAAAAAAAAAGCTTGGAGCACAGTGTTCAGTCAGGATTACAGGTTCTCACTGACCTGAAACTGTACATAGTGCTAGTCATGTGGTGGTGTGCCAATAGTCTGTCTTTATAACAAGCATGTGATTGCCCTTTCATTGCCTACATGAAAACGAGTAAAGCAAATCTACTTCCAGAAATATGTTCTTAGCCAATACCTTCACATTTGTACACATTGTTAAATAATGTCAGTGTGGAACTTTGTGGCAGGAGGATTTGGACTGCCTTTCCTTTAATCCCCTGCATAAAACAAGATACTCAAGTTCAATTTTAGTTTTCAGCCAAAAGCAACACTTCAGAGGTGTGGTGCACCTGGAAAATGGCACAAAAAAAACGGACTTATCCAGTTGCGCTGAGGAGTTTTTGTAGTTGGTGTACATGGTCTGACATGGATCAGGCTGTATGTAACTAATTATCAAAAACTGATTATAATAATATAATAATAATGTTGGCACTTTAGGTAACATAGTTGACAGCATGTTACAGAGAAAGAGGACTGGTTTCAAGAACAGGCCTTTTTACATCACACGTTTAAGATTTTATGGGGAATATCGCTTTTTTTGTATTTTCATCTTCATTAGATAGATTTACAGTGAAACCGGAAGAAAGACGTATAAGAAATGCAACATGAGTTTAAAGATACTTGAAAACAGCCTCTTATTTGCTGAATCAGGGCAGGTACTAATGAGTGTGTTTTAGTCATCTCTGATTACTTGCTATGGCCGATTACTGTGCAGCTAGTTTGTCCTGATTAACAAATACCAGTTACAACAACACACCCCATTCCCTTCAACTGCGCCTTACCTGGTAAACTTGCACATGGTAGCTGCTTGAAACTTCCAGGCAAGAACAAGTACACGAAACTCTGCTGGGTCCACACACAGGTCATTACAAAACATTTCCATGCCTTCCTCCAAGATGGCGTCTTCATGCTCGTCCTTGTAGCAGCAGAACAGCTCATTAATGCGCACTATTGACAGCCCGTCTCCATCCAGACACTCGTCCTTGCGTGGTTCGCCCATCACTGCAGGGATGACCGGGGTCTCCACTGTAACCTCCAATGCCTTCGTGCCATTCGACAGCTCGCTGGTGGCTTTGCTACACGGGGCGCCGGGCTCTTCTTTGTGGCCCCCACCGCCACCAGCGCTGCTTCCCTTCTTGTGGTGGGACTTGGAGCCGCTCTCCTTGTCTCCACTCTTACTCCCGAGTGAGGACGTCGGATTCTTACACTTCGTGACACACTGGCCCATGTCTTCCTCCCTGGTCCCTCGTCTGTCTTTCCTCCACACCTTCAGTCCCCGTCCGAACCACCTAGACGCCTCTGCTCTGGCCTGGCAAGACGTCTCAACATACCCTCAGGCCTGAGGTGAAGAACAATTTAAAAATGTTAATTGCCATAGAGTGCAAGTCTAAACTGAGTCAGTCTAGCTCACATTTAAAAAGGTCAAGATCCACATTTCTGTGGCTTTTAGCAGAAGGAAATCAAACCACAGGGATTTTTGAACATTGAATGTCAAGAAGTTAAGTCACCTGTGCCAAATCTGCCACAATCCAGGTCTTACACTGCCAGACTTAAGAACCCTGAAAAAATAAAGACCAGAGAAAAAAGTCTGTATGTATACATTACATACAATGCAGATTACCATAGAAACCTTTACAAACAATATTAAAGACATCAGTGGTAACCATAGAAACCTACTGCGGTAGAATTAGTTTGGTGTTACACAGAGCCACTACCTTACTTTATTACACTTTCTTTTTAGCTTTATTGTGGTACGTTTTATTTCATGATAATGTTACGTACTGTTTACCAGCAGTAAAGGCAGTAGCAACATGGACTTAATAACGCTATTATTCTCAACCTTCAGCAGCAGACATTCAATGTAAAGCACTTTCCGCTTTGGGGTTAAGAAAAACTGAGAAACATGATTACTGGTCATGTGTGCCCAGGTTTTTTTTAAAAAGCTATATAAGCAGTGTACATAAACAAAAGATAAGGGGAATAATGTCACACTTAAAAGTAACATAGCTGTAGGGACTCTCATAGTTTCCATTATTCCCAATAATCAGGGCCACTGTTGTAACTGAGGTTGTGACTGGCCACCACAATAACTTAATGACATCAAATACTTCTAAACTGGTCAAATCACTAACAAAACATATGTAAAAGCATCCTCCTCCTACCCAATTAATCTCAAA
>NW_023339651.1:13271273-13276759 GCF_004916995.1 Morone saxatilis
ATCCACACGCTTACATTGGGCGTATCAGCCGATCAAGCGTTTGACAACTAAAAGAGTAGAAGGAAATTACTTACAGTCACTCAGATGGCATTGGACACAGATCAAAGTGTCTTTCTATTCTGCTCCATCATTGTGACCTTGACATCCGCAATGCTGAAAAGACACATTATCTTGTCATCATAAGCAGAAAGTGATAGCTCATCGTTCCCCAAACCTGCAGGACCATTTCAGCCAACATGCTATGAATATGTAATTTGAGCACAATACAATAATTTGCCTAATTGCGGGGTTATTAAATTACTGATTTATAACTACAAAGAACAGCCTGTGCTGAACATATAGTGTACAGTGTGGACTCCCTCTCTCTCTCTCTCTCAGGTTAGGTTTCCAGTGACAGACCTCTCTCAGGGTACAGCCACGCTTTGTTCATTAACTCTGTGGTAAAAACACACAACTTGAGTGTTACTCCTGAAACCATCTCTTACTCTGTGTTGTGATCACTGGTCTTGTCAAACCACGACTATTGGCCTAACATGAATAAAGAATGTGTGTAATCACCATCGGAGCAAACCCGCTGTACTGATCATTGCACTGGGCATGTTGAGGCAAATATCCCACCAGCCCCATCACGGCTAACTTCTCCTAAGATGGACATCTAAAGGAGTACTTATTCATTAGTGTTTAATGATCATCCTCAATAAGCTGGCATGCTCTGTTAGCCGAACACTTCAGTATCCAGCCATTAGTTTAGACAGATTCTTAGTCCCAAAAACTGTCACAGATAGAAAGTTAAACTAGAAGACAAATGCGTGATAGTTACAGCACAGTTGTCAAAGCACAGCCTCGGTTAGATAGCGGACCTTAACTCACGATAGCTGACATTAACGTTATATTTTTATCAAGTTATGTTCATTGGGAAGCAGCGAGCACAAACAGGACCAAGTGAGCTCCACAGCACAGCACTCAAAATGTCACGTAAACAGTGTTTAAATAACCATTTACATCCGGCGATTTTAACCAGCCACTCATTCAGATGATACTCGTTGTGAAGCCATTACTGATTCACCAAACATCCCCACCACCGAGACATTTAACACCAAACCTGCCTGGCCCTGACGACGTCGCCATAGCTAGCTAGCACCAGCTCGGTTAACCAAAAGTTAGCTATCGGCTAAGCTAGGTCTCTCGACTAAGACACCGACTAACACCACAATTACCCTCCTACTTAAACAAACTCACCCTTTGGGGGATTTCTATCGTGTGGCGTTGGATGTACATCACTCCGGGGATGCCAGTGCAAATGAAGTAGTTGTTAAGTAGTCCAGGGCAGCGAGCAGCACAGAAACCAACTGAGGCAAAACTCGTCGCGTTAACTCCGACTGCTAGCTCGCTAGCTGGCAGCTGACTAAAACTTCCACCTCGATGTCGAATAATAATACTCCGCTTTTCTTTAAAAAACAAGCAGAAAGCTAGCAACCGGTGTGTGCTTTTGAATCCATTTGCAAGTGTGTCCGCTCTTTGGAGTGAGTTAAAAGACCCCCTCGGACTAAAGCTGACAATTTCTTTGTGCTTCCCCCTTTTAGTCATTGAGTGCAGCTACATTGTGGGCATTTTCCTGCATCACTTCCTCTCCGCCTGCAAGCGACCAACAGCTGATCTTCATCTCAGCCACGGCGAGGATGACAATAAGTCTCTTTAATTCGTATCGAAGTGATATTTGTCGATACAACATCACACCCAGACGGATGAGTTACTATAAAAACCAATTACTTAAGTGTGTGTTGTGTTCATAACATTGCACGGTTGAGAATAATGTTGCAGAAATGTGTACAAACTCATCTGAAATGGCTCAAACGGGGCAAAAAATAATGCTTTTTATAAACGTTGTTAATTCTTTAAATGGTTCAAACATCTGTAACTTTACGTGCTTTAAGCAGAGGCGCTTGTTTATCCCTGAGTGTGTGTTTATCCCTCAGTGTGTGTTTCTGCTCTCCGGGGTTTAAAGCCAGCTCGGGAAAAACGTCATCATCAAGCGACAAACGTGTTTCTGCTGTCGCACTAGCCTCTTCTCTTCTTCACACACAGTCGGTAGGTCAAAGCTTATAATAGTCCATAAACTGTCACACACGATGAGCGATGGGGGCTAACGCAAGTCATTAATGTGAATGTCACTCACCCAGCTATTAATTTCACCTGTGTACTTTAACAGCAGGTGTTTTCTTAAAGGGCTGTCAGGGTAATGCTCAGCGAGGGCTCAGCTTCATGTTGATAGGTGATGCAAAAGTATTGCTTCGTGTTTATAGTACGGAAACTAGGATGGATTCAAATGCGCTGATAGCGTTATTCTTATTATGAGACTTGTTTTTTTTTAACAGCGATCAGAACAAACAATTACAGCCATGTAACTGTTACTTAAGGCTCTGTTTGGGGGGAAAAAGCTCTGTGTTGGTTTTAGTGACATCTAGTGTTGAATGATGGGAATACTCAAAGCTGAATGACAATGTGTCAAAGCGAGCAACCTGCTTAAATGTCCCAGGTTCACTGCATGTCAACTGGACTGGATTAATTTGATTAATTGCATTTTTGTTTGGGGGTTTGCACTTTGCTATAATTCAACTTTAATTAGCTATTCATGCGGGACTCTATTTGTCATTTAGTTGTTCTGCTCACATGATGCATATACATTTAAGTTGTGTTTAATCAAATTCCCACACTTACTGAGACAACAAATACCTGGGTATTATTCCAGCACGGTACTGGTTGATTTCTTGCTCTATGGGCAAATAATGTTAATGCCATGTTTAGTCTGCTACTTTACTGCTTTACTCATGGGAACTTCGAGGTGACAGGATACCCCAGGATTGCCTTAGAGCCCCCTAACAGATTAATTAGACCATGGCAACACCAGGCTTTCCTCTCTTCTCTGGTTACATGGTCATAAGTGTAATTAACGTCCAGGCAAATTGCTATCAAACTGTGGACCTTACTGGGGTAAAAAAAAGTGTGTAATCATTATTGTAATGCCCTCAACCATGTCAACAAAAAATATATATTTTTGCAGGAATTGAGCATTATACACAAACAGGACTAACAGGGTTTTAATGTCATTATTCTTTCCTGTACAACTTCAGTTTCTTTACTGTGAAGGTAACTGCTGTCTTTGAGCTCCGATGACGGCTTCCACTCGCAGGACGGTGTTGTCACTGTACATGCGGGTGTTTCGCATCGCCCGAACTTGGCAGACACAGAGCGAGGTTACAAGTGACGCAGAGACTGAGAGAAAATACATTCTTCAGGAGGCCCGCACTCTGTTCAGACAGAACCAGCAGGTGTGAACGACAATAAAATACCCTGCTCACGGAAATGAAAAAGCAGCAGTTTTAAGGAAGTTTGTATGAGTAATATTTTCTTGTGTGCCTCTTCTCAGCTCACAGATCAAGAATCAATAAAGAGGTGTATAGAAGAATGTGAAGCAAGGATTGAAATAGGTAAGAATGGAGTGGAGAGATGCCACAAGGTTTCTTACATAAGCCATGACTAAGCCTTATCCTACTCAGGTGGGGGCCACAGTAACAGTAATAAGACAGTAAGATTGTCAACCAGTGTGATAGATACAGTATTGCTACACTATCTGTCACTGAGTGACTGAGTTCAGCTGAAGATCTTGGGTGTTTCAGCATGAGTAAGCAGAGGAGTAGACATATATGGTTTTGATAAAAAAAAAAAAAATGTAGAAAAGCAGAACCATTAGCATTAACAGGATTTATATATAATTTAGGGAAATGGAAAACCAGTGGAAATTACTGACACAAATAAGATCAGAAAAGTATGACGCTCCTGCATGCTTGAGGATTTGTTTTTTGATTTTGAAGAGATTAGTTCAGTTGTGGGTAAAGAGGCAATTTTACACCCATGTTCAGCTCTTTCAACTTCCCCTTTTTAGATTACAGTTGCTGTAATTTGACCACAGGCATACTTCTACATTCTACATAAAGTCTAGATTACCCGCCTTTGGAAGGAGAAATTCAGGCAAAAGAGATTAAATTATGAATTAAAACATGAACAGAAATCACCCATACAGTGAGAAAATCAGATGCAGGACTTAGAAAGTTTCCTGGCTTTGAAAGAGTGATTTTTTCGTAGCCATTGCTGTCAACAGTCAACACTGACACTATCTTTCTTTTCACAGGTTTACATTACAGGAACCCTTATCCAAGGGCTGTAAGTATTAACCATATCTAAAACAGAGTAGATATGTTTTTTCCATCTGTGTGAGTTATTGCGTTGTCAAAATGTATTTATTTTGTTCTCTGAATATTTCCATAGACGTACCTACCACCTATGGGACTGGCAACTCAGAAAGGCAGAAAGCTGCGAGCACAGCAGCGCCTAAGGAAGCAGGCCAAGCCAATTTACTTACAGTCACATGACGAGACCTGATGCTCGATATCCTCGCTCCTCGCCAAGCGTTCGAGTTACCAAGGACAGGAAACTAGAGTGCAGTCACAAGCTGATCTCAATGGGCTGAGTTGTTGCAAGCACTCAATGATGCAAGAACACCCATCATTCAGGGAAAAGCCGCTTTCCATTGTCATTTTTTACCAAAAACTGCGTAAACGTGAGTTCTAACTGTCGGTGGAGAGTCCGCTTCTGCTCAGCTCAGGGAGCCTGTCAGCGTGGAGTAACATGTAATATAGGATCATGTTGTATTTTTTTATTTATTTGTCTGTGTAAAACAATCTAACAAACAATTTACATTCTTTTTATATCCAATTGAATCATACAGAGATTAAAGTTGGTGTTTAAATAGTTTCAAAATACAAATAGACATTAATTTAATAGTAATGTTATGAGCAAGTAATTGAACTGCCAAGAAACAAATAAAGTTGTTTTAAAGTGTTATATTCTAGTAATACATTTGTGAATTGACCATTATCTCTTTCTCAGCTTGCACCTTTTTAAGAACCACCCCCTGATATTGGCCCCATTCATCAACTTAGGTCGCCGGTTTATAAGTAGAAAATATTAAATAAACTCCAGCATTTTTCTCTCATTTGAAATTCTGAGGCATTGTGGTGTATGCAACTGCTTTACTTCCTATGAAGTTCTGAAGAATAAGAAAGGTCATGTGAGGTACACATCAGGGAACCAAAAGATGCACAGCCAGAAGGAAAATGTTTTAGACTGAATCTAAATCTAATCATCTTGTTTTCCATATTTTTTTTAAGACCTTCATTAGGCTCTGAGGAGGCTACAGTAGGAGAGGCAAAAACAATTAAATTATTACATCAAGGTTGAATTGGGCATTTATTCTTCAGCTTACCGAGGGCGGGATAAGAACTAGAGAAGTAGATCATATATTGATGATGTCAAGCTCAGCTGACCTGCTGGATGTTTACCAACCTGAGAGGAGGGCCGGCAGGAGTGTGATGAAATATCCACATACAGTATTTCTTAATTATCTTCTATGGTATCACTGTGGTACT
>NW_023339651.1:13276784-13302502 GCF_004916995.1 Morone saxatilis
TATAAATTAATAGTTTGTATTTATATTGATAGTCAGAATGTCACTATTCTACCCAATATGTCTGTTTTTAAATCTTATTGCAAAAAGGTTATGGAATATCCGGCTTGCTTTCTTATTTCTTTTGTTTTCCTCTTTCTTTTTCTTCATAATAATGAAAGTCATGCTGAACAAGAAGTTTCATTTATACATTACTTTCAGTTCTATTTCTACGGAACAGAAATAGGTTTTTCTCTCATGATAGTGACTGTGACCTGCAGATAGGGTTGGAGATTCATTTTCAGTCTGACTGGTGTTAAAATTTACTGAATATTGAGCTTATTGTAGTATTTGCCAGTACAGACGATTGAGCGTTTACTCATACTACTATAATTCTCTGTTTTGTGTGTGGACTTTATTAATATAAAGTAGTGTCATTTGTATTGCAAACAGAAACTTACTTACCCATGTATACAGTGTATATGTGTGCACTGAATGTAAAATAAATGTTGGTAAAAATCCAGTTCCTCCAGTTCTAAAAGATATTCTTTTAAATTAACAAGAGAACCAGTTAAGTAATACAAATGCTGCTACATGTGTTCTCTAAATCAATAATTTGAAACATTAAAAAGCACCAATAATAAAATGTTGTTTTTTTATACAGTAATTTATTATTAGGGTTAACCAGCATGACTGATGGGCCTCCACTTGAGTAATGTAGTTCATTTCAGTGAGATGGCTACTGCCCAAATGTACTTGAAAAGCCCTCTGTAGCTGATGTATTCTGTGGGGACTAAAGTATATTTTATGCTCTGCTCCACTTTCCAGCAGAGAGCGCAAAATCAAAAATGTGGATCAGCAAACATGACTTCTGATAATCTCAGAGGGGCACGCATTTACAGTTCACTATTGTTGATACAGTGCTGTATATCACTGAGCCGTAACACCCCGGAGCTCATAATGCAGCCTTATCAGATCATTTTCATTTTACACTCTGGACCGAGTCACCTTGACAAGCACGGCCACCCCTCTCTTCTAGGACTTTTTGAGGACATTTCATTCTGTCCTTCAGCACCACACTGGCCTGCACGCAGCCACATGATGGTACCCAGTGGACACAGAGTCAAGGAAAGTGTGCATGTTTTACTGGGTGACGTCAGTCCTGTGGCTGACACACCTGACCCCAGCCTGGTGCGTCTGGGCTGTGGTGCCTTCAGAAGTGAACGGCGTCCTGGTAAGAATGAAATAGTCTTGGTTTGAACTAACACGTCCTATATAGAGGGTCGTATGTCCTTGCACTGCTGGGTACAGATCCTACACAGTGCTAATGAGTGACGCACACACAAAATAAGGCTTGTAAAGGAATACTCCAGGGTGACTGTAAAGTAATCTCCTGAATGACAAGGGGTCAGACAAGGAGACACAGTAGGAAGACGAGCCTGCAGCAATATCAAAACAAGCTAGACGAGTTTGTCTACAAAAAGTTGACCTATAGACCAGTATGAAGACATATCATCATCAACTACCTGACTAACTGTGATTGATGGACTGATGGCTAATTGCATGACTGACTGAATAAACTCATTATTTCAAGTGTGTCTCTGATGAATATAGGCATCTAAATGTGTATATTTTTTAATGTTGGATTGGCGAAAACATCTTAAAAAGATTAAATACAGTAATGATCTTCAGAAAAAGACTTCCCATTTTGCTGCACTGAGAGGAAACTCCCCTGAACGATCAAGTGTACTATGAGTGAGAGTGGGCAAACAAAGATTTAAAGCAGTTAAGAAAATATTGAGTTTTCAGTGCACTCTCTAGCCACCAGGGGTCACACCATACTAAGTGCTGAAGCTTCATGTAGTTCAGTGAGTTCGCCCCTCACAACCATGACCCAACTTTACCAGAGTTGAGAGGACCACAGGCTTTGCTGTGAGATACCTGTGACAAAATCTCACATGAAATAAGACACCAACCTGATGCTCAGGATAAAAATATACCTTTTGATCACGTAAAAAGTAAAAACAAGCAGCTAATGACTCACCAATGCAACTTTAAATATAAACTCCAAAAAGTCTGAGTCGCCTTGTGGTTCTCCGAGGGCCGCCTCACATTCATTACCACGTCATACTTAAATAATTGTCCATGCACGGTAAATACACTCTGTTAAAGTGTGGGATGGTTGCAGCTCTCTGTTCTCTTTCTGGAGACTACATTACCTCAGTGATAAATGACCATCGTCACTGTAATTGACCACTGATGGGAGCTGCAGCAGCAGACTGTTTTAACATTAATGCAGAGTAGTGACTCACTCTATGCATTCATATATAGCATTCCTTTTTTTCAGAGTCATTCTGGATGGATCTTGGATGATATTTCATTATTTAAACAACTCAGTGCTGGGTTGGTACATATGACTGAACAGATTATGGTGCATATGTCACACAAAACCTGATTTCAATCCAATAGGAGCTCTGTATTGGTATGTTGAAGACAATATACTGTAATTTCCAGGGCAAAAGAACAGATATGAGCAGAAATCTGTCTACTTTCCACACACTGTCACCTACTTCTGTAGCAATGGGTGAAAGGATGATTTCACTCTAGCACATGAGGAGTGGTTGTCAAACATAATGTGGAAGCCTGCCGCTTATCTGAATGTGAAGTGTGCCAGCTTGTGAACCGTGATCCTACTGCTTATGCTATTGATTTTAATACATGAAAACATGAAACATGACACACTTCAATAACAGTGCGCCAACTCTTTTTTTAACAGACTTAATTGGCAACACAGTGTGTGGAGACTGTCTCCCACCATGGTAAATTGCAGATTTTATGATACTACAGTATATAGGTGGATAAATTAAACAATATGTCTATTACACATTAGCAGACACAGGTTACATTAGGAAAAATGTATGAGGGGAAATATACAAATGGCACAGAAACTGCAACAACCTCTCACCTCTAGCATTTTTAGCTCTGGTTGCTGATATGGTAACATCATAAGGTGAGACCCCTCCTGGGGGCAGTTAACCTCAAGGCATCTGTTCTATTCTTTTGAAAAGAATGCACATTTTAAAAATAAAACTAACGTTGCAACTCTTTGTGTTGTTCAAATACTTACATTTACAATCAGGTGAGTAGGAGTTCACTTTCGGGAACCGTATATGCAATCCTTAGTATTTGTTGTGTTCTTATATATTTTGTTCCTACTGCAGTTCCCTAAAGGGGATCATTAAAGTAGACTTTATGTAGACATACTCTCTGTTTGTTTCAGGCATTATTCATGCTGGTGAGAAGTTTCCTCTCAGGGGCATTTTATCTTCGTTCCCAGTCCTAAAAGTTATTTACATCAATCAATAAACAGTCTTATAAAGGGTTGAAAAATGCATCTTTAAAGTTTGTGAAAACTGTTGGATTCTTCTATGTTAACTCACTGTATTTCTATTTTTATCATTATTTTTTCAGATTAGTGTGAAATGCAGAGTAAAATGACAGAAACTGTCATCATTTAAAAACTAAGCGGGAACTTTAAGTGCAGTTTTGTGATTCTGAGGCAAAATAAACCAGCTTGAATTCAGACTTCTATCAAATATATTCTCCCCTCATGCTGTAAAATTGTCCCTTTTTCAAGGTTTTCCACATTCATATTATAACCAATTATAGGCTGAATTTCTGTAAAAATTGTTTAAAACACAACTTCGTACAACATTAGATTAACACTATATGTGGTGATTTGTTGATCTCCCTGTCTGTAAATAAACTTTCAAAATAAAAGTCTCAAAGCAGGCGTGTGACCCATTTTTGCTGTGATGTCACATACTAAAAACTGGATCATGGAAAAAAGTGGTTCTTTTTAAAGGTTGTCTGGCGTAAATATACTACATATTTAGAGATTCACCTGAGAGCAGTGTCATTATGGAAATGATAAATAAGCTTCAAGAATACAACAGCTCCAGAAAGAGGAGAGCAATCCATCATAGAGCCCCTTTAAGCCCTTCACTCGGTGTGCATTATTTAGGGGTTTCAGAGAGACCCTGGGGGAAATATGGTGGAAGAAACAGTGGGAGCAAGAAAAAAAGGAAAAGGATAGGGTAAAGAATAATGCAGGAGTTAGACATCTAATGTTGTACTTAAGGAGCTACGATAAGGTAATCAGACGCTTGTAAATGGGGAAATCCATCTCCTCATCTTACCTGTTCAAGTTGCTTTAATGCCTTGGTGCAGGTCACATTATTGTCCATCCTGACAACAGTTGAACCATCATTAAATAAATATTAAGCTTGTGTTCACTTTATAATGCAATCAAATCAAACAAGATAAGGCAAATAATAGCACTACTGTAACAGCAGGTCATCTAATGAGGATTAAAAGAAGAACTCTACTGACCTTGATGCTAAAAGCTCTTCAATTCAATTAAATTCCATCTAGTAAATTACTTTTAACAATGCCACAGCCATAACATTTCAGCAGCTGCTGCTGTACTGCAGCTACAACCTTAACAGCCTTTCATGCTTTCTCACATGGAAAGCACAATTGCAGCTCTTTGTTGCACATTTGATTTAAATAATTGTTAGTTCCTGATTAGATTGGTGCTCCAGTGATTCAATTATGAGCAATCATCTTCATCAGAGTCATGGTATATATTAATTTCAAAGGCAATCAAGCGTTTTCTGAAGCATCTAAGATTTCAACACATCTCAGTGGGCTTGTGGGATTTTTCTCGTAATTGAGCAATTTCTATTAAATAACTCTGCACAGATGAAACACTCTTTATACTACTAAATATACTACACTTCTCACATGTGGCAATGATCAGTGGGAAATGACAGAACAACAAAACATATCAGACAATGATTGTATATTCTTAATCATTATATTTGGAGAGACACAATATAGGCAATGAAAGGATGAGATGTTCTTTCATGACTAAGCCCTTAATTGCCCTTTCATGTTGCCGCAGACATTTGTCTCATCTCCAGCTCTCCTGCTCACTCCCGTCCCACTCACTCTTTGTCTTTCTCTGGGCTTTTGTTTGGACTATACGTTTCACATTGTCTCAGCTCACAGAGTAGCTACTCTGAGATTGGAGGAGGAGGGCGACTGATGAGTGCGCGTGTGGGTTGACTCGAGTAGTGTGGCGAGTATTGCTGAACGCCCGCAGTATGGAGAGCGCAGACGAGTGCTGATGCATGCTTGGTTAAACTCTGTCCACTGGGAAGCTGCGCAGAAAGTGTATGAAGTGTACGCAAGTGTGTTATGGAGTCAAAGTGAGGTCAGGGCCGACGGGGTGATGATTGGCTTATGATGAACAAGACATTAACCTTATTCCACATTTTTGAGAGAGTTTTAAATCGTGTCCCACCGTTGTCCTCTGGATTCTTTTTATAATCACCTCACATACTGTGGCAGAACATCTATCACTGAATGAGTTGATAAAGCACATTGAGGACCACTAGTTGCTGAGAGTCATTATTGTGTCCAACACAGTGAGCAGATAGAGCACAAAGCCTGAGAATGCTTTATATTATTTGCCAACCAGAGTCATGTGGCCACAAATGTGAGCCAGCGCTCTGTAGAGGTGTTTAACAATGACTGGATGTGCTGAGGTCCAACTCTAGTGTTGGGTCACAGGGTGACTGTTCCTGGGTAACTCGAAGAAGCTATCAAATATTTAGCTGGCCTCCTTTTCATGATTATGGTATGTAAACAAACATATTATCTGTGTGATTGACACGCGATCTTTTGGCCTGGCACGGCAGTGAAAGCTTAGACAGCTCTTTAGTGTAAAAGGAAAAGAGGTTCACGGAGGAGGATTAATTATCAAATTAATTTCCGCAGGATTTGATCAGACCACTGGGAATGTCGCACTTCTGCAGGCACACTTCGAGGGGCAAAGTTTGGTTTTTGTGAAGTAAGCAAACTGCTGGTGAAATATAATTAGTTTCAAGAGATAAATGAGAATGTGAAACAAAAATCAGTTTCAGTGCAGCACCTTGCGCTCTGTTGTTTTTAGGGCACCCTATCTGCTGAAGAATGTACCCTCATGTTCTATTTTCTGGCCCATTATTTAGTTCCTCCTCACTTCCATTGCTGGTTTACACATATACAAGCATTTAATGCTGAATGGATGCGTTTGTACAATGTAATACAATGTGATGTAAATTAAACTAAAGTGATCAAACACAATTATCGTGTCTTGTAATTGTGGTAGATGCATGAAGGTGAATGGAAAACTCATTAAAGGGGGCAGATGAATAATAGAGGAGGGTGTGTTGGTGTTGTGCTAGCTTAGTTTACATCTTCGATGGACGGAGCACTGTTGTGCCTCCTAGTGGGCACGGAAGGCTGGCAGGGCGGAGAGCCAGAGTGTCTCAGCACTGCGCAGTGAAAGTGAGGAGACCGAAAGGCCTGGCCTGAGCCAGCCTCATCAGGCAAAAATGGAAAAAAGGTTAGCCAGTGGCAGCCATGACAGGAAACACAACCTTCCTCATTGTAGTTGGTGGAAAAAAAAACTGTGGGTGGGAATTGCTTCATGCAATGTGATAGGCTCCCTGCATGTTTAATGCACATTTTGATTTCTGAATGTTACATGCTATGTTATGTACACTCCAATTCAAGTACATGTGAGTTGTTTTTTTCCCCCTTTGCACTGAGGAAATTGCCTTTTCCATAATGTATAAAGATGAGATGTAGTTATTTATCAGTTATTGATAAGTCATCATGCAGCTCAAGAAGGCAAACTGTGCTCCATACCTTCAGGGAGAAGCTATATAGTGGAATGAACCAGGAAGCTACACACACAGCCATGTGGTGAAAGTGACAAACGAAGCCGACTGGTTGTAGGTGAAGGTAGGTGCTGGGTTTCAGGTGACCAGTGTTGCATGGTCAGTGTGGTAACAAGAGCTGGAATCTCCTTTAGAGAATAAAGAGGATTCTCAGATCAGGATCAGTCTGATGTCCTGCATCCAGAACGGGAAATGATTAGTCGCAAGACGTGCAGAGGACTTTTACACAGTAAGACATAAAAACAGGTACATGAACAGCACATTCATGCATTCCTACATATACAAAAACACACACACACACACACACACATACACACACACAAAAACAAATTAATGTCAGCCATGCGCAGTGCTACGGTTCCTCCTAAGCAGTCATGCATCCTCCTGCAAGGTGTCAAGGAGCGTCTGGAAGTGAAAATTAATAATCACAGGTCTCAAAGTGTGATCTCTGCACATCCTTTACATATGCCTTGTTACGAGGGACGAGGCAATGATGTGCTCTAATTTTAGAATTTATCTAAATAGCTGTTGGTAAATCATTTGGCACATTAGCATTTCTACAGAGTGGAATCAGAGTGAAGATTTTAGGGGGTTGCGTGTATGGAAAATGACAAGAACTCACATGTT
The DNA here is from genome assembly GCF_004916995.1 of Morone saxatilis. NCBI lineage: Eukaryota > Metazoa > Chordata > Actinopteri > Moronidae > Morone > Morone saxatilis. The sequence continues at coordinate 13,284,179 of NW_023339651.1, forward strand.
AACTCCAAATTATTTAGGGGAATTGGGAGAAATGTAGAAATATTTAGAGTATCAGCAATGACATCCTTTTCCATACACGCTTAAAGGCTTTTCATTACTTCATCAACAATACTTTCAACTGGAAGTGTGGAGGAAGCACTACACATTCATTAGTCATTCTCCTGAACAGTAGCATGCTTATTTGTCTCGTCATCTTTGTCTTTTTGGGTGTTACATATACAAAAGCCTTTCACTCTGCCATTACTGTGTTTGTGTGTGTTTTCAAAAAGAAATGGGAGTCTATTTTGTTGTTCTTCACCTGCGGAGTAATCCATTTTAAACCAGAGAGAGGGGCAACAGGTGCAAACTCAGAGAATGACGGTGGCAGAGGAGAGGTTCAGCCGGTGTTTAGGTTGGTACAGAATCGGTGGCAGTGCAGCAGGTAACCTGGTCAGAAACAATGCACTCAGAGTGGCAGATGATTCATTTCAAGTGTGATTGCACAGCACTGAGAGAGCAGACAAAGAGAGCGTGGTTGAGAAAACACTCACCATGAGTAGGAAGACTAACAATTCAAAGCTCTGCATTTAAATCAGAATCAGATTTATTTACATTGTATTGTGGAGGTTAACATGCTGAACAGCCAAATAATATATTGTTGATGCTTTCATAACATATTGTTGAGGTCATATAGTTAAAAATAAGGTAATATATGTGTAATAAGTAAGGGGGAAAATATCTCACTGCCTTGACTGCAGTTTGAAAGCAATTTACAGTGCCTATATTTCCGACAAACACATGGAACAAAAATAGGGCTTCCCACACAGTGCAAAGGAGCGGTTTAAGACTTTTTATAGACAGGAGAATAAATATAGCACTCAACATAGATTCATTCATATTCAGTGTTAAAAAGCACTATGTATTCAAGCCATGTTTCATTACGTTTCAGCTGTCGAGGAAAGAGAAGTGAATGACCCCTAATGTAATGGGTTATGCTTAATATAAAAAGGCACATAAAAAGTAAAGAGTGTGGAAATCACTTGCTTGCAGAAGGGAAGAAATTTGTGTCCATCTTCAAATATATTTGAAACGAGATGAAAACAAAAATTGACTTAAACTATCACAAAAACCCTGTACCACATTATGAAACCTCCTTTCATGACCTGATTTGTTCTGGGAGTGAACAACCACAAATGCGTCATCACCTATTGCTGAATAGACTGAAGATAAAAGATATAGTAATAATTTCTTTCACTTTATTTTTTATTTATTTATTTTTTTAAGTTTTTGGGCTGGATGTTTGCCTGTGTGGGCAGGTCAGTGGTGATCCTTTCTGTCACTTCACATCACTCTTAAGACTGCCTTTTAGCTGTCTGAAAAGGCGTGTCCTCTTGAAGGTCACTGCTTTGTTTAAATGGCGGTAAAACATTGCTTATAACAAATAAAACATGCAAACTCCTTAAAAATCTTTTATATAAAATTATTAACAATCAAAGTTTTAATCAATGTGATTTGTGATGTTTTGTCTTAAGTTGCTCATTGCTGGCCCCCACACACCCCCCTACTGTGCACCAGAGGATTTTTAAGTTTTTATTAGTAGGTTGAATCACTAATGAGACGTATCAATCATCAACAGACGGGAGCAAAGCATTTAAATCAAAATGTCAGAGATTAATACTTAGAGTTAGTGTATAGCCGCACGAATACAGCCGGTCCACACAGGTCATGGGGATGCCTGGCTGACCTAGATGCTAAAAATACCACCGGCTGCAGTTAATTAGTGAAGTAATAAGATTAGATAGCTTGACTGGAAAGAAATGGACAAGAGCTGGAGTAGAGGAGGAATAATCCTGTTCAGCAGCTGTGAGCCTAATCACAGATCCATACACATCATTAATGGAGTTTGGACTCATTCAGCACAGAAAAGGTTGATGGTATGATTTAAGTGTACATTTTTATAAACTACTACATGAGAGTAGTATTTAAATAATGAACCATGGTAACAGTGCAAGTACAAAGCAGCTGTAGCAGCCGCTGCAAATCTCCGTTTCTAGATCAGATTTCAGATTTCTAGCCGATACTGAACTGAAGTGCCCTTTATATAACTGGCAGACAGACACAAACACATCATCAGTGTTATACCAACAGTATCCAGCTTTTGATGCATTTTGATGAGATGCCTGCTTGAAACGGCGTTTAGCCGTTGGCTGAGGTAAGCGGCATCCATAAAAAGACAACAGGCGTCAAGGAAGCAGATGGCAAATGTGGGCAATCTGCAATCAAAAACAGAACAAGAAAGAACTGGGAATGTTTACCTGTGCTTTTGATCAGGTCTTGTCTGCTTAGGTCTTGTTTCATGTCTATTCCACCTATTTATCAGGACATTAAAGGCTCAAATAAATCCTTCCTGGCTAGTTATAACACTTGAGTCAAACATGTTGACACTAAAATGGAGAATAACTGTGATTCAGAGATGTGGTCTAATGGCATTTGACCCAGCTTCGATTTAACAGCAGGGTGGCTGGAGAAGAAGGCACTCCACATTGACCCTGCAAAATACAGAAAGTCCTGTTGTACTTTGGGACTCTCACGTCTTTGACAGTGAAGTAGTTACTTTGCTTGACAGCCGCACGCTCAGCAGTGCTGAGGTCTATAAAAGCACAGAGCACTTTATCATTCCTCGGGGAGAATACAAACAAGTGGTGCCCCATTTTGAATTTTTTTTTTTTAAATCAAGGAACCTGGTAGGAAATGACATCTGTCTGACACAGTAAAGTGAAACTGGTCGATTGCCCCAACAGACACACGGCTTGGTGAGTGCTAAACGAATCCAAAAAGCTCCACAAAGACTTTGTTCAACCAGCGGTAGATGACTGTGACAAGCTGTTTATCACCAAGACACTGGCAAGGACAGAAATAAGCCACAAATGGCATGAATCTCTCACTTAACAGATGCAGAGTGTTATGTATATAATTCAGTTATATTCATGGTATGGGGAAGAATACATACAACACTCGCCTGTAAACACTTTGCATGATATATTCAGATATACTACATTATAAAACTTGTCCACTTCCCCAAATTAATATAGACATTAAAAAATTACAGTGCATTTATGTGAAGCCAAGTCTGACAGGACAGAACAGAAATGTGGGCACTGATAAACCTTTTACAGCGGACAGATGAAAAGATCACAGTCTGGATTCTTATGCATTCCCTCAAAGGTTACAAGGTGAAAAAAATGTACAGCATCTTATTAGAGTTCCCAACTCTCTGAGGACATGCCGTTTTCTATTGTAACCAAAGGTACCAATGTTGAAATAATAATTGCTCTTGCCAGAGCACTACAGTTCACATTGTGTGTGTGTATGTGTGTGATTAGAGCCGACGTCCCACTCCTGCAGATCATCTTAACACAGCTCCAATTACACAGGAGTTGATTAGATGTTCCCTGTAGAAAAGGCCGGGAGGGAATACAGAGGACCCAGGCAGACAAATGAACCACAAAAATTGGCATCTGATTATTAAGAGAGCAAACAGAATTACTGAGTGAAAGGTTTTTTTAAATTCTTAGATAGACTGGTGCCTGCCAAAGCACTCTGTTCATAATAAGTTTGGACTTAATAAATTATTATCAGCAATAATGTTATTTTAGCATAGTGTAAAATATCATTCAACATTCTCTCAAAAGAAACGTGTGTAGGATTTTATGGCATCTAGCAGTGCAGTTGCTGATTGCAATGCCCTCGCATTTGGTTTGTCTGTTCTAGGCTACCGTAGAAACATGGTGGTTCAATATGAAAGACTCCATGGAAGAGGACCCGCTCCCTCTGTACATAAAAATGGCAACAATTCTTATTTTCAGGTGATTATACACTGATAAAAACATACCTACCAATGTTATATTTTATTTCTGCCAATAGATCCTCTGAGATGTTGCACAGTGGACATTTAGTTAAAATCTCCAAAATCTCATGGTGTTGCTAGAGGCAAAGACAGGGACTCACCCATGTCAGTGTGATTCATCTCCTGGGGACCATGACTATCTGTATAAAATGTTTTGATAATCCAATAGTTATAGATATTTCAGTCGGTAAGTGTCGGACAGACTGACAGACAGTGCCAGCCTTGCCGCTTAGTGTGGCTAATAAAAATAGCCATGAATGGATTGGCAAGAGCAGTTGTCTAAAAGCTGTGTTAAAGCAACCAAACTATCTACAGACAGAGGCAAGAGATGATGCAATGCAACCAAAAGACATTTTGTGTCCGATAATGGGTGCCACTCTCAGCTGAAAAATCTCTCCAGTATATTTAATGGCTCTCTCTGCCTGCTGTAAACATGTAAGCCTCGGCTGAATGCAGCGAGTTCACACCCAGTCACTGGAGGTTTCAGAGAGACACTCTGGGAAACGTAGGAAAACCATTGAAGAGGAAGTCGACAAGGCTGACAAAGTAGTAGGGCTGTCCCCGACTAAAGATTTTCCTAGATGACTAGTAGTTCAAGCTGATTTTCAAATGTTTATGATATTAATTAAAATATTTAAAAAAATATATATATATATTAAACATCCTCCTGTTAAATGTACAGTCAGCTAACAGGGCTGCTAACTAGTGAGTGGCAGCATCTTGTTAGCAGTTAGCACCATTGGTTAGCACATGTAGTAGTGCTGTGTTACAAGAGAACAGGTCCAGGTTGCCACATCCTTGATAGGTTTATACCGGGGGCAAGGCGCAGTTCCCGTTTGATACAGTTTTTGTTTTTCCTGTGTATATCCGGCTAATGAAAAGAGTGTCGACTAAGACACTTCTGGTCAACTAAAGGTTTACTCGACTATTAGGGGACAGCCCTTAAAATTGGGTACGTCAATGATATCAATATAAGATAAAGATCGTAAAAGTTAATCCTGGCGTTTTGATGACATTAATATATGAGTATCAGAAGGGCTAAGTAGAGGCGCTGTACCTAACTAGCCTTGTACACAGATTGAAGCCGAAAAAATATTAATAACATGTAAATGACTACTCCTGAGACAGCCAGTGGAGAGAGCAGTCCAGGGTGACTGTTGAGAAAAGGTCGCATGTCCTGGGAGTGTCATCGCTCTGCTGGTGCCCTGCCTTGGAGACTCACTGTGACACCAGCTCAGCACGGCCGGTACAGGCCCTGACACTAAGCCGGGCTGACAGCATCATACACTGTCGGCTCTCCTACCTCAGTTACTTCCAAAACTGCCATGTCTTGGTTAAAAAAAAAAAAATCTCTTTGGTTCAAAGGGAGTTTTGAGTGAAGCAATGTCTTGTTCAAAGGCCTTCCGCTTATTCCTTCAATTGGTGTGTTTTTGTGCTCTGTTTGCTCGTGACAGTTGGGATGAGTTGGTACACAGTGCTGGGGCAAAATGGATGTGAGCAAGTGAGTCAGTCCGTGAAACAATTATTAGACTAATAGAGTTAATAATGCAGAAATAGACCTGATAGAAAAAGGTGTTTTCCTTTTACCTGATAACTGCTGACTATTTAAACTCCTCTGTAAGGTCCATTTCTGTATTAATCGCTATACATTACAATAGCACCATGAGACTGCAAGGGGACACATCTGTGTCATTGTTTTGTATTGATTAAGTGATTGATTAATGGGTCGGATTTTGGTTTGTTTCCCTTCCAAATCCCACTGCGCATTGACCAAATCAATCATCAATGAGAATTAACTGCTCTTTAACTCCAGCTTCAAAATAATTGCGGAGTTCAGCCTAAAGGTCAATTTTCAGCAATTCATTAATGGGTACAACATTAGAGTAAATGAAGTTTCTCCTAAAAATACTATGTTCAATATTTTATAATTCCACATTACTATTATACTAATGCTTCCAGGAATAAAGCATATAATGAAAACTGCAGGTCTTCTGCTCATACATTAATACAGAACCCCTCCCTGTGGGGTCTTCGGGAGGGGGTGCAAACAGGTGAAACACAATCCAGGAGGATAGAGTGGTCGGAGGTGATAAAGCCCCCGAGGCGATGACGCCCAGAGGACAGTCAGAGGCCAGTGATCAGGGTGCCACCGTGGCTTCTCTATGCCACCACACCCGCTTCTTCACCAGCCAATTACAGTAATTAGGGGATCGTTTCCAGTTGCTGAAAGATTAAACGCTCAATTTCCTGGCTGCTAAGATAGGTCTTGCTGGACAAGTTTCCGTATCATGAAATCGTTATGAAACAGTTTGCAAAAGCTGTCAGAATCACAAAACATCCAGTAACACATGCAGTGTGTCCATATCATATTTCTATATATATGTTGATTGAACCGTTTTTTTGCCTGATATTACAAAAATTTATTTTTGTGGCATCTGGAAAGGCAAAATGCATCAGTTCTGCTGTAGGCTGAACTACTACTGTGTTAAGGGAATGGTAAATTATATGTACTAAGTTAACATAATAATGATAGTAATCTATTTTGTGAACCAAAGTGACACATACTTCATGGCAATGCAAGCTCTATCTGTCATGCATTAATGGCCAGGCCACTGAGGTTACTGTACAGTGCTATTGGCACAGCCACTTGAGCACTTGTGTGTGGCGAATGAGCCAAAAATAAATAAGTCCTCCAAAAAATGAGAGCATGAAGCATCACTACTTGGGATCTTCCTGTCCTCTGCTTGTTATTGCCATGTGAAGCTCTGATGCAACACAGTGAATAATCCAGCAGCGTTGTGCTCCATGGTCGGAGTGTGCTGCGGCTCAGTACACAAAAATGAAATTCACAAACGGAACAGAGATATATATTTTAGAAAAACTGAGGTTTGGGGAAAAAGCCAATGGAGCTGGATTTTTTTTCAGGGTCTATTGACATAACTGCTGTATAAAAACACTTAAAACAATAAAAGCAAAAACAATACTTAATTATGATTACATGTGAAGTGGAATATTATGGGGATCACAAGACATGGCTGAGTGTTGATGATGACGTCTGGCACTGGCAATTAAAACCAATTAATACAAGGAAAATTTTGAAAAAATTATATAACAACACTGTGGCAGACAAACAAAGGAAATTAACAGTTAAAAAGGATTCATTATTTACATTACATTAATAAAATGGATGTAAACCTTAATACCTGAGTTATAATGAAGCGTTAACTCAGGAAAAGAAATCACATCAATTTGTCAGATATGCAACAGGATTAAAGAGTTTAGAAGGGGTGAGATGGAGTTACAGGTGAGACAAAACCTCAGAGGGTGTTCTCCGTTCCTAGTCTTACTGACGTGTGTATTGTCAGGTTAATAAGAGACTCTCTCCATCGGTGTAATAGAGAAGAGTGGTGACTGTCAGTTTGCACCTCTTCTTTCATGGTGCTACGGGTCTGAACCCAATGGTGACATGAAGGCTCACTCACGAGGCTCATTGCTGTAATGAGAGCACCCCATCCCAGTGTCTCCTGAGTTGGATAATGTTATGAGTGTACAGCTTTAGGCTTTATTGCTGGAGGATTAGTAATGAAACTATCTTCTGTTGAGCATGAGAACAAGTCCTCAACCCAATTAGTCCTATTATACCAACATTAATTAAACATAAATTTACCATTTGAAGGTTAAGACTTGTGGCTGTCTTTGCTTGTACTTTCTTACATTTGCTAGTCTTTAAAGTAGTTTGTGAGGCGAATACAGGTGTATTCTTTTTATTTAATTATGTTTCATATACGTTACTGTTTATGAAATATAGAAATGTTTGCTGTTTGTGTCTAAAACTGGGTTATAAATGCTCAGAAAATCTGTAAAAGAGCTAAAGGCATAGAGGTCACCTGTTGCACAAAGAGAGTACATTTTTTTAATGTTTTTTTTTAACATGAAGAACATATCTTCAAAGTGCTTACTTACAAGCTTCATTTAAAAGGGATAATGTCAGTAGCCAAGTGTCACATGGACTATTAAGTCAGGAAAGCCTTTCAACAAATGATAGAAAGTCTGAATTGATCACAAACAGAAAAACAGACTGAGAACAATCGCTGATGATATTGTAGATATTTAATCAGCACAAGCTACTGAACAAAATATTGTTTGTAATAGTTTGTATTCTCTCTCCCAACACTATGTGATACAACTAAAATGAGGGCTGACTTTTAATACTTTCACACAGCCTCAGTCTATTTCTCACTTCTCATCCACACGCCCACAGTGAGAGCTGTTAAAGAGGGACAGCAACCCAAACAGCTTAATCTCACACAGAGCCAAAGCGAATCCCACTGGGTTACCTTGGGTCAGTGACACCCAAACACACACACACACACACACACACACACAGGTACACGGACACAGCTATCAGAATTTCACTGACAATTGGCGAAAAGTTCTGGTGGACCCTTGTTAACAGTAGCAGTCCAAAAAAAAAAATTGCTGAACATCATCCCCTTCCCCTGCCATCCCTTTAAATCCAGCCTCTCTCAAGGGAACAATGGGAGAAATGTTTGGCCTTTGGAGCCGGTGAGCGGGGCCATTGAGCGCCTTGCTGCGGGATCGGATGTAGTGAATTAGTGTAAAGCCTCACCGGAGAATAAAGCTGACGCCACTGCACTGATATGGCCCTGCTATCAGCTCCTGCCACGCAACACTGGGCCCAACCTGGAAAACTCCAGTGATGGGACAACTGATTCTACCTTACCCACGCTGAGAGGTATATTTTTATATAGAGGAGATATGGATGTGCATTTAAAGGTTGAGTTGTACTTTAAGGAAAAGGGACGGTAAAATCAATTTCGATCTAGAAATTGTGCAAAGACCAAAGGTTTCTTAAAAATCAAGGACAGAATATATGTCAATGTGCTGTCAAACTTGCCCATTAACTAAAAATCACATGTATGAAACTCCAAGACCCTTGAGACTGCTAGCAAAAAGCACTGCATTCAGAATCCATAATGTCAGATCCAGAAGACAAACAATTAGCAAACGTAAATACTGTGACATGTGAGTTTTTTTAAACACACTAACAGGTGCAATTATCAAAAAGTGCCTTGCTTGCAACTGCAAAGTAACACACCAAAAATGTAACTAAACAATAAATCAAATGAAACTGAGCTATTCCATGACAGATTATTAAGTTTGATTCACATATTATTCATGTGTAATACGAATGGGAACCAGTGGTTGCCTAAGAGAAAATTGTCAGCAGTAAGGTACGCCCTTTTCAATGAATGGGTTAAAGATGTAAAACCACTGGCATGGTCCCTTAAATAAATACAGTACATGGTCCTGGCATGTCCTTGTTAGTCCAGCTCTAATGTGTAAAGAGGAGCTTCTCAGCCCAGTCTTATGAATGGCATCTTGTAGCCCTCTGCTAAAGGGCCCCAAGCTAAAGGGGTAAGTGGTATCCACCATATGCCTGCACAAAACCACCATATGTCCCACTGGTTAATTCATTTTTCCAAGGCCACAGGGCTATTTTTCAGCATCTCAACATACCAGTGATACCACAACACACTTTTGAACCTTTGTTCAACCTCCAGTAGTGCATGGCATTTAAATCATGTGAAGACATCTCCGACTTCCAAATTCTCTTCACCATTTAGTAATGAATCTGCTGTTTCTGTCTCGTGTCTATTCTAGTGACATTACAGACGAGCGTGTGTAGGCGTTACAGTGACTGTGCCTGAGTGTGTGAAAGAGCATTCGGAGAGTAAAGATAGGTCTTTATGAGAGTGTATGTCGGCGAGAATGAGAAAGAGGGAAAGGGAGCGAGTGCCGTGTGAGTGAGAAAGCAAAGAGAAAGTAGAGAGCGATGCTTCGAAATAATGCGGTCTACGATGCCACTGAGAAAAAAGGGTCAGCTGCTGGTAAATTTTGGGTGAAATCAGGGCGTAGCAGGGCTCGGCTGTGTGGAATCGACAGATGGAGGATGGGCTCCCAGGGAGCCGGACCTGCTACAAATAGCTCTGCATGCACACACTCTCCTATGAGCACATACATGCAAACAGGAACAAAAGCTCTAACACAGATGTACACACATCTGAAAATAAGTACAATGAATATTCTATATCGATGCTTTCAGACAGCACATGTAGGCCTTAATTAACCTTTCACTTATGCAATGGACAATGAGATAGAGTAAGTCACTCATCTTGGTTCATCTAGTTCTTGGCCTGGTTTCACTTGGTTTTGTCTTACAACACTGTGACCAGTCCCCCCTTGGTACTAACTCTGAGGGATCCACGGGAACTGTCCAATCACATTGCAACTCAGCCATGAAGGTTAGAGGAACAGAGAAACGAGGGAACACGTACAGCAGCTCTGCCTGCTGACTCTGAACTGCTCTCCCTGTCCTCGTTCTGCCATTTAAAGTGAGGTAATTTGCAAGAAATGCAGAGGATAAAATATCTTTGAGGGACATAAAGCAGTTTAATAAGGCCTGTGTGTCCTGTTCATATCTCCATTCACCCATATTCTTTGTTCTAAAGATGTACAAGACTTTATTCATGATGGTAACACCCTCCATTAGTCTTTTACTGGATGAGTGACAGCCGTCCTCCATACAGGTGGTTGTGCCTGTGGAAAATAAATGAGCCCGGTGTGTTTTTTTTTGCTGTGTGAAATCCAGCTCTAAAAATATCAGCTATAGAAAGAGGGAGGGAGTCCGAGAGCGCCTGAGCGCCTGAAGACATAATCTGTTCAGCAGGGAGTGTCAACATCTGTTATATTGAACTGGCCAAGACACACGTGGGAAAGAGGAGGCACAACTGAACCGTCAGGTGAGAGGCCATCTCTCTGTCAAACATTACCTCATTTAGTTGTAATATTGTGACGGAGCTCACCATTACTGACTCACTGCGTAAAAATAGGCATTAGACATTAAGTGTTTGTGGCTAAATCAAAAGCACCTGAATGGGCCACATCCTAAAATGAATTAATGATATACACGCACCTTGAAAATTATTCATATTTAGGCAAATTAGCTAATTTTAACTACTACTACCTTAAATGTACTTTTATTTAAGCTATCAGAATGTATCTAACTAGTATTTGCAGCTGTAAGATAAATGTAGTGTAATAAAAAGTACAATATTATCTGAAATATAGTGGCAAAAAATTTAACATTCTCCAGTATAGTTCTAGTGCCTAAAAACTGAATACACACGTACAGTACTTGAGTAAATGTATTTCCACAAATGCTGAAGGGAGGCGTGAGTGTTTGATCACCACAGGGATGTTCAGGGGCAGAGGTCAGGGTCAGCAGAGGGAGAGGCGGCCGTGAGGACACTAGATCCTGAGCCGATTAATTTTCTCACCCCCAGGGTATCAGTGGAAAGGCAGACAGGAGCTTTTCTCAGTGTGCTGTCAAGGTGAGGACATGGTGAACCATAGACACCCAATTGCCACCCCCAGCGTTGCACCGCATAGCACATTAGGTAATGAAAGTCTTGTGAAAAGATAGGATAGTTTCGGGTGAGGTAAAAAAAAAAACTATAAAGGGTTTCAGTGTGTATGGAAACCTTTTTCAACCTGACAGTCATCAGGTGTTTTAAAAACCTGAAAGATTCTGTCGTCAGAAAGTGACACACTGACTCCATAATTCAATACTAACCCATTACCAGCAGCCGTCAAAATAAGAGACAGACATTCTTTTTAATATGGGACATGTCTTACTCAAGAACAACTTCAGTCTGTCTCTCTCTTAAAAAACATAGCAAGACAAAATTCTTAAACAGTTGGTGTTTATATGTATTTACAGTAAAATATTATAAGATGTGCTGAGTGGCAACATAAGTGGAAAATTGCATTTGTTCAGGTAAAACTATACACTCTCAAACTTTTGTTTGAGAGTGCTTATGTTGCTGTCACACACACCCTTGTGTCATCCCATTTAATAAAGTGTACCCAGCCTGACAGTAAAAACTTCATTGATCTATAAAACTACGTAGTTACCGTATCATGAGGCTTTAAAAGCTTATATAACTGTGGCTAAAAATAGGTTGCATTTACACTTTTCTAAATCACCACCCTTTACTTTTAATTGATTGCTAAAAGCCCAGACAGGTTAGCAACTGAACCAAGAAAAGATTAAGTTTATATTGATTACAACTTTCGGGAGCTTTCTTATGCTAATGAGGTGGGTTTACACACAGGTAAACACATTAATCAAATGTGGAAATTAATATTTGTGATAAATATGTGTTTTTTGTATTGAATGACCAAATCTGGGAGATTACAGATATTACTGAAGTTCCTTTTAGGATGTCAACAAGACATTTTAAAAAAATACAAGGAAGAATATAAAGTATTACATATAATAAAAAAAACTACTGATGTCTAAAACACACATATATACCAACTATGTATTCATTACAAATGTTGTAATAGACCACATGGATTTCTATCATCATACCAGCATACAGATAAATAAACAGACACATTTGTTTAAATTCGGTAGTTAAGACTTACTGTGATGGTTCCTGCAGTTTACAGTAATTTGAACATTAATTCACAGCAGGAGTTGAACTATTGAGAACTGTATGTTTGACGTGTCCTGAGATACACTGTTAATGAACACCTGCGAGCCAATCAGAGACAAATTTACAGCAGATTGGAGGATACGTTGCATAAGTGTCGACAGTGGATGGTTAATGCAAGTGTAAGATAAGAGTGACATTATTAAGGGTAGTTAGAATGGCCATCAGATCAAACCACCATCACTGTCCATTTCCTGGATTCAAAGCAGCAGCAGCCACCCAGAGTGAGGCAGAGAGAAAGAGGGATGTTAAGTGCAGCTGTAGGAGTCATTATGTAAAAGCATTAACGGTCTCTGTCCTCACACGCAGTCATGGCTCCTGTGACTGTGATGGTGTAGTAGGTGTTGTGGAACGTCCTACTATAATGTTGTTTTCTTGAACAAATCCCTCACACTTTTTCAATACAAGGTTGACAGTATCAAACCTGGCTGGAAATCAACTGCGGGTCTGGCAAACAAATATAATGAGAGATCTTTTTCTCATTTCTTGTTGCTTCTTGTGAGTGGCAGGCAACACAATGAGCAGAGGATTCAGTGGTTTTGCATTGAACTTAGTAGTGCCAATGGCAGGTCTACGTTTAACATGAGCATGTTTTACAAATGAAGGTGGTGGTGGAAAAACAAGACCAAAACCAGAAGAGAACAATCTAAACATATTCTTTCTTACTTTTGTGGACACGTGTAATATGTAGGAAATGTTGGGTTTTTTGGCACTTCTCACAGAAATCTGGTTATGGTTAACTCCTTTATACCCCCGCACAGACCCAACAGGGTATCACACTCATTCACATCAATAGGTTTGAATGTGACACACCATTTTCCTTTGTTGAATGGGTTTGTGCAAAAATGAAAATAAAAATGGCAAAACCAAATTAAGGTTTTGTGCTTATACCCTGGACAACTTTTAAGTTTGTGTAAGATGTTATTTTCCGTGAACAGTGAATCAACCCCTCCAACACACACACACACGCACACTCCACCACCGCTACAACACAACAACCAGCTGGGCCCAAGAACAAGAAGGCCTTTTCACAACTCTTTCAGCCAGTGTGAGTACAGTAATATCACATTCCTAATCCCTGCTGACAAGAAATTAAGTTGCAAAAATGAAATGAACAGGAATGGCTCCAAAGCCTGAAATAGCTGCATCAGACAGGAGTCTCGGAGAATAATGTAATTGGGGTGCTTAGTGACAAGCCGAGCAGGGAGGGAGGGAGGGGGAAAGTTCAGAGCTCTTCCGGGCTTCCACACAATATAAGAAGGCACATTAGTGTGAGACAAAATAATTTGTTAAAATGAGAGGTAAAAAGGCAGAGGAAGGTTCAGTGACAATATGTAGCTGTGAGTTTAAAGAATCGAGATGACAGAGGGTAGTTTTCGTTTATTAAATCCTTCAATATGAATTAATTTAACTGTCTTTAATAAGGTAATGAATGAGTGTGACATATAGTATGAGTCTTGTATAGTCACATCCTATCTATTAGGCTAATCTGTCACTTTCAATACCTCCTATCTACCTAAATGAATCTTTACCTAAATTAGGAAAACACACATACTGACTTCATTTACTTCAAGTATCACACAGTACTAAGACAGCATATATTTATGTATTTCCCTTTGTGTGTCAAAACCCTTTAGTTGATATTTCTAGATTATGATGGAGAGAGATTGAGCTGTCAGCAGCAATAAGTCAATAGAGCTCCTGTGCAGTGTCTGCCTTAGGCGAGCGTCATTGTAAAAGATGAAATGCCACAATCACTATCACCAGAAAGATTGTGAAAAGTTTATTCTTAGGGCCCTTCTGATTAATGCAAATTACACCTTGCTGCCTACAACTGGCAGGAGCTGAGAGATCTCACAATCTCTAATTCTCCTTTTTCTTCACTTTCTCTGCTCAGCTGCTGCTTTAATACCTTAGTGTGTCACTTCTTTCTTCCATTTTTACAATAAGTCTTTATTTCAAACATCACACATGAGACTGTTTTTGTGATGTTCTCACTGCTGCACTATGGCAAACGGTTGCATGATTTCATTTGTGATGTTCTTTGCGAATCAATAAATCAATAAAGGTTTTCTTTTTAAATAATGTGTTTGAATTATTTTTCCTCACAGGCTGAGAAGTAGCAGCGTTGCTTAAAGGCATTTCAGTATAAATGCTGTAAAATGGCCAGATTAGAAGGATTTTCTTAAATGTTGAGTGAGTGGAGCCAATCAAGCCCAGATCCATATATGGTGACAGACTGGAGTTTAAACATATTTATGAACATACAATAATTCAAAATGTACCCATTCATGGAAAATACTATTTTGATTTCAAGATTAAAGATTTAATTCCTATATTATCTCTTTAACTGCTTAGATTTTCTTCATTTATCCAAAACAGTCTTTCTCTGATGAGTCATGTTTAGTGTCCTTAGTATTGCCAAAGACTTTAGTTGACCAACAGCTTAGCACCCCTCCTTCTTCTTCTTCTCTCTCTTTGCCTCATTTCTACCAATTCTTATTGGTCTGAAAATAGTGGAAATGTGTTATACCTGTAGCCATGGAAGCGGCAGTGAATCCCACTTAGCCATCTCACTGGGAGGCAAAACCCTCTCATTTAGACACACACATGCAAAGGATATGCGAGCTGCCACCTGTGATTATGGTGCAGTTACATAACGAGGTTTATAGTCTGGATGTGTGAACCTTGTGATCTACCGTTCTCCAGGCTTGCGGCGCCACGGCGTCGAAGCCTTACATTATGCAGGAACCGGTACAGTACCTGTTGCCGACACAGACCGAGAGGCACTTTAAAAGGACGCTCTGAGCTCCATTAGTTGACGTCCTCGGCCAAGCACAATAGCCTGGTGATGATCACACACAGGCTATAGCAAATCACACTCAGAAGTCTGAAATCAGAGGCTGCGAGGGAGAGCGAATAGGAGCAGAGAGAGAGAAAGAGGAAAAAAAAGAGAGAGAGGCTTCCTGCACTGATCAATAGTGATAAAGCTGGGGCTGAGCCAGTAAGGCTGTATTAATGAAATGAAAAAATGAAATGAACAGGAATGGCTGCAAAGCCACTGTTCCTGCACTGATGAATCATTAGTGATAAAGCTGGGGCTGAGCCAGTAAGGCTGTATTTAGAAACTTCTCACTCTTTCAACCCCCTCCCTTACTAATTGTCATCTCTTTTAGCGTTTGACTGATGACTGTCTCTCTGGAAAGACATGAGAAAAGGGTAGCAGGCACTCAGCTCTGAGGATAATGTCGCACTTTGAAGCTGTCAAGGGTAACGGCAATGTAGTCAACAGTGGCGGTGACGGAGAAAAAACCACAGCCTGTTCCCCAAAAACAACTGAAGGCAACAACCAGGGACACTGAAGAATTTGTCAGAGATACAGGCATAAACACATCGAGACAATAGTCAGTGTAAACACTGAAAACAGCTCTTCCTTAGGAGTTTACCATGTTTTCATAGACTTTAAAAGTAGAACAGTGTTACCAAATATTATAAAAGAGCTGACTAATAGAGTGATTGGCACACTTCAATTCTAATCCCTCTGACATGGGACTCCTGGTGTGGCGAGACTGCCGTACTGTCAAACCCAAATCCTCGGGTCAAATGCTGTTGATTAGTTGTTGGTGACAAGTGTGAAAGGCATCACTCTGCACTGAGACAAAGCACCCGGCAGCATGATATATCGATACACACCCCGCGCTGCACAGCATGCATAGAATCTATCATTATGGAAAGACTATCGCAGGATGAAAAGATACAAGAAGATTTGCCCCGGTCGTGTGCAACAGTTAATATATTCTGATCTGACCCGATGCTGCAAAGTACAGGTGAATTTGATTCAGGCTCAAGGAATTACCACTCGTTACTCAGCTCTTTTGTATGAAGGACTTATCTAAGAGTAAAAGCAGAGCAGATGGGCTCGAAAGGCAGAAAACTCTGGGCTGTTAATTTCATGTGAGAAGTCTTTGTGAAAGCCTTTCATCTTCATCATGTTGCTTCCATTTACTTTTGATTAGCAGCTGATCAAATACAATGGTGGATTGTCTGCTGGAGTTTTCTGAATGATACGTCTGTGCATCAAGTTGCTGTCAACTGGTAGTGCCATGATGTGGGAGGGAGGGAGAGAGACAAGAGAGAGAAAGAGAGGAGGGGAGGAGAAAAGAGAGAGAAGGAGGGGAGGGAGGCTGCAAATGCAGTTTTCTGTGACAACCGGGAGGGAGGGAGGAGAGGACAGGGAGGAGAGAGAGTGAGAGAGAGAGTGAGAGAGAGAGAGAGGAGAGAGAGGAGAGAGAGAGGAGAGAGAGAGACCAGCAGTCCAAGTAATCAGATTGCAAAAATTGAATAAAGAAGAGCTGTTCAGTTAATAAGCTCCCTTTTCTTTTCTCCTCCCTCCCTCTTTCCTCTCTTTGTCTCTCTCTCCTCCCACATCATGCCCATACCAGTGACTTGACAGGCAACTTGGAATGCACAGAAACGATATCATTCAGAAATACTCCAGCAGACAATCCACCATTTGTTATTATCAGCTGCTTAACTCAAAAGGTAAAATGGAAGCAACCATGATGAAGATTGAAAGGCTTTTCACAAAGCTTCCACCCATGAAAATTATACCAGACCCAAGAGTTTTCTGCCTTTCGAAAGCCCATCTGCTCTGCTTTTACTCTTAGATATCCTTCATACAAAAGAAGCTGAGTAACGAGTGGAATCCTGAGCCTGGAATCAAATTCACCTGTACTTTGCAGCATCGGCGTCAGATCAGAATATATTAACTGTGCACACGACCGGGCAAATCTTTTTGTATTCCTTTCATCCTCCATAGTCTTATCCATAATGATAAAGTCTGAGCGAATGGGCTGATGCTCACGTCTGTCGTGGACAGTTTTATGGGTGGTGATAATTGCTGAAGGGATTATGATGAATTATCATGCTGCCGAGGTAGACTTCATGTTGGTAGTATAGATGCGGAAGGGTATGAGACAGAGAAAAAGACAGCTGAGAGAGAAATCTTCAGAAGGATGATAGATACAAAACCTGATTTTCCACGTGTGGATGATCCTCGTTTAAACGTTCGTACCTTTATTTTTGCACTCAGCACGGTGCTTTTCTCAACTGGTAGCAGAGTGACTGAGCCTTCTGGTTCTTTGTGTTCACATGCTCCCGTCAAACCGTATACAAACTACTAACAACCTCTCTGGTCAGATTGACTCTGGGTGCCGATTCCTTCGCCTCCGAGGATTTGGGTTTGACAGTACGCAATCTCGCACACCAGGAGTCCCATGTCAGAGGGATTAGAATTGAAG
Source organism: Morone saxatilis (assembly GCF_004916995.1). Taxonomy (NCBI): domain Eukaryota; kingdom Metazoa; phylum Chordata; class Actinopteri; family Moronidae; genus Morone; species Morone saxatilis. Next base: position 13,301,947 of record NW_023339651.1, read on the forward strand.
TGCGATTCAGCCTGTTCGGAGCTCGCTTTTCATCTTCACTCGCAAAACTGCACCTGAAAAAAAGAAATATAGCCGAAATACTCTTATTAGTCAGCTCTTTGGTAAAGAGAGCACAACAATGGATGATCAAGCTTGGTAACACTGTTCTAAACTTTTAAAGAGAATGAATGAAAGAACAATCAATCGCGTAAAAAACTACACTAAGGGGAGAGATGCTGTTCTGTTTGTCTCTTCAGTGTTATCGTAGCTCTGACATTTCTCTATGTGTTAAGATGATGGATGTTTTTGTTCTACTCGCTCTGTATTCTCTGGTCTAAATTTCTTATCGCGCAAGGTACCCTTAGTGCCACAACGACAACATATCGGATTGTTATGGAGCAGTTCTGTCGGATGGCAAGCAAGGCTCGTGAGTTAACTCTCTCTCATTGGGTTAACCAGGCTGTTGGACTATACATGACCCTGGGAGAGATTACCCTGATGAACAGCATATCACACAATGTGTTCTAACCTCGTCTATCCTCAGAGCCTGAGTGCCTGCCTCATCCCTTCGGGCAGG
>NW_023339651.1:13302602-13315593 GCF_004916995.1 Morone saxatilis
AGAGAGAGAGAGAGAGAGACCAGCAGTCCAAGTAGATCAGATTGCAAAAGATTGATAAAGAGAGCTGTTCAGTTAATAAGCAGTGAGGGAGTATTGTACAGTTTTATGGTAAATGTGAAGGGTAGACTTCATGTTAGTATAGATGAAGGATGAGCAGAAGAGCAGCTGAAGAAAATGCTTCAGAAGATGGAGATACAAAAACCTGCATTTTCACTGGGATGATCCTCGTTAAACGCTTCGTACCTATTTTGCACGTCCAGCACTGACTGACTGGCTTGGCCCAAGGTTCTGGTGCGATTCAGCCTGGTCGGAGCTGCGTTTCATCTTCACTCGCAAACTGCACCTGAAAAAAAGAAAAAGAGAGAGAGCCACAAGGGATCAAGCAAGGATGAAGAAATTCAAAGGGGGTCTGTGCCTTGTGCTGAAGATGATGGAGTGGTTTTCTCCGGTATTAGAGTAACACACAAAGAAGGAGCAGCTGCGGTGGCAGATGCGGAGAATGTCTCAGTTTGGTTAACAGGGATACTGGGAGAGAAGATAACACCTTTTACTTCTGCAGCCTGGGGGAGGACAGGTAGAAATAAAGGTAAGAGGAGGACAAAAAAACTTCACTTTAAACTTGCAACCTAAATGTCACATCAATATTTGTCAGATGTCACTGTCCTGTCACTGGATGCCAATGTCTACTCTTAAGCATTCCCTTTGGAGCAGCAACTGTCATCCTGTTGAAATTCAATCAGACATCTAATGTTATCAATTCATACATTTCTTTTTAAAAAACAGTTGTTCGGAGGATAGGATTTTTTGCAAACTAAATTAAATATGGTGACTTAATTTAAGTTAACCTTTTTGTCCTCTAATTGGGAGAGAATGTATAAAAAAAATTCAAATTCTTTGACTATTCATCTGATGTAAACACCACAAATGAAAGCTAAAAGTCATTGCCGCCTCAAGCTTTTTCTATCTAGTTTTGCACCCAAAGGATCTCATGCAGGGTTGATCACCTTTAGCCTTTAGCTTAGATTTTAGAATGGCCGAGAAGGCCCTGCCTGTCGATATCAAGACGTGACATCGACAGACTCCCAGCTTCCAAAGGGTTAAAACAACAACAACCACAACAACAAAAGACAAAGACAAACCTTACAAGTAACAGGTTAAACAACAAATAAATCCTGGAATTAACAGCCAATGACGTTTGACTCTACAATAACGTGGGTTTTATATCTGCATTGCCTTGATCCATATTACAGCTTTTTCACTAAGACATGAGAGGGAGAGCAGAGTGAGAGGATATAAATGCATCATATTGCGTGGCAATAGTACTGCTGAAATAATAAATTATTCAGAAACCGTGATGGAAATTACTTTTTACATTTGATGACATAAATGGAATAAAACTAATTAAAGACAGAAATTAAATTAATTTGTTTTGTTTAAAAAAACAGAACAAACAGACAATATTAATGATTGGTTTTAGGCCTAGACAATAGTGCAACCAGTAGAATCACAAATTCAGTCAATGTAAACAAAGCATCCCTTTAACTTCAACACATACCATGATCATAAAGCCACTGGTTACCACAGCACCTTTTAGGCACCTCATTTCCTAGTAGTGTTATATCAGATAACTAACTGTAGCACCTAATTTAGCATGAGAATACTGAAGGACAGACTCGAGTAAGTATAAATGGATAAATGTGTTGCTTCAGGTACTGCACTATTCTATCAAATCACTGATGTGAGGGTACAAAAGAGGCAGAGGATGAAGAGAATGAAGATTATGCAGCATTGCCTGACAGTTCAATGACCTCATCCTTCTTTTCATCTCAGCTAAGCTCAGTTTGATTCACTTTTATTGTTCAAAGGAGATATTTAGCATGCAGTGGGACACAGTTTATAAAATATAACACATCTACAAAAAAAGTTACAGCATCATATCATGCTCGTCCTCTTGTATAACATAATGTATAATGTCTAGCAGCAAGCTTGTGTGCTTTAACCAACAGGTGTCGCTTAAAATTGGAAATTACGGAGTTCAGGTTTAATATGGGTGATTCAGCCCTTGTGAATGGGTACAAGTAATTAAAAAACTGCACAAATAAAGATCAAAAAAGCCCAGTGAGAAGCTCACATGTGGGAATGATCAATCAATGGGAACCAGGTGTTTGAACGGTGAAAAAGCTACAGGTGCAGCTAGCAAAACATTTTCAAAAAAGATTTTGTTCTACTTGTATAGAATATACCAGCTGTTATAACAATGTGAGAAGGTGACTCAGTTCTTTAGGAACACTTCTCTCTACATCCACCTGAGATGGCATCTCGGCACAGGGGATGGCCTACATACCGAATCTCACAGCCTCCAGGGTTGGACATTGTCTGGTTCTAACTTATACTGTCTTTGTCTCTTTGTCTAGAAGTTACAGCCTTTTAAATGACCGATTATTGCACTGAATTTGAAAACAACAAGAAAAAAGAAGGGAACTAGTTTGTATAACATACTGTCAATCAGACAACATCTGTCTGTGGTGAAGTGGTGTTATTCTCTATAGGAAAATACCTGTATGTCACTTGAGACGAGATGAGTTCCGCGTGGTGAGCTATAGGAAAATACAATGACACCTGAGCCTCTGCTCTTCCTTCACAATGGCCTTGGGAGGTGGGCCATGATCGTAGTGGTTGAGCTCAGTTTCCTGCATGCATGTCTTGAGATGAAGTACCCTCTCCTACCGCACCTCATTGTTCCTCTCAATCCCCTCTATTATTTTGCGCATGCAATTATTCATTCTATTCATCTTAATCAGCTGCAAGCTTATCGTCTCCCCAAGTCACTTCTCTCAACTCCCTAAGAACACACACAGCTAGTCTAGGTCACAAAAGGTTATTCATGAAATTATTGGCTGTAGTGCAAATCACTTTCTGTGTCCTGTCTTATGAATCAAAGATGCAATAATGGCCTCCCTCTGAGCTGTCATTTCACGCTGTTTGTAGTACAAGTGTTTCATGGTAGTGCTGTAGAGCTCTAAGAATTAACAACTGGTATTAAAGGCCAAATCTGTGATCCCAAACAAAGAGGTCGAATCCCCATCATCAGGACAAAAAAAAAAAAAACTGATCGGAACCTGCTATCACTTCCTCAAGGACTGACACGTCTCTCGATACAAAGGCTAACAATAGACAGACAGGCAGACAAACAAACAAACAAACAGATAGATAGATACTTCATTTATCCCTTGGGGATACTCTTATGTCACAGCGAAGAGCTGTATGATGCATTAGCAAGTATATTTAGTCGTCTCTTGTTTGTTCCTGTGTAGGTTCGAACCTTTTTGTGTGAATTTGAAAAAAAGACGGACTGTGCCATTACAGGTTCATTTACATTGTTAAAAACAGCACTAAAGCAGACATATTTAACAGAAAGTGCTTTTTTTTCATCTATACAAGAAGCTGTTCAAATACTTGTGAACGTACCCTACCTGTAATTAATATGGCTACCGATCGCCCCTTTCACTTCTGATTTATTTGAATTAAGTCAAACAAGATTTATAGCTCTTCGGCTGTCACCAGCAGTAGCTTAATCTAATGTAAAATCTTTAAGCACCATGTAAACTGCACATGCATAACCTCTCAAAGGGACAGTCTGATTTAAAGAGCCTCCCATGCGGCTACGGCAAAGGCTTTCTGCATGGGTTGAGACTCTACGGCACTTATCTAATGACTCCAAGGACACAGGGAGGGTTTTTACTTTCATTTGACCAATTCACTGGACACCTGACACTGTACGACTACAATATGATATAGAGACGGCGCACCATGTAGGGCTGCTCGGGTCATGAGTGTTGTGTAGAGACCAAGATGTATAATGTGTAATGCTGAGAAGACATTCAGGCTCAAGATTCATCTCAATTATATAACACAGTCAGTATGGTTGCTTTGCCATCCACCCAAGCCCACCTGTCACTCCATGGGTGAGGTTAAAGAACACAAACATGCTTAATTAAACAGAGTAAAAATGAAGCGTTAGATCGGTTCACATGTTTAAAGATTTACATATTTGAGAGTAGTTGTAGAATTATTATTTTTAGCATTAACAGCTGTGCTCTTCTGGGAATGCAGTGTGATATTGTCAAAAGGCAAAAATCCTTTGGAAGTATAAAAATAGAACATAACATTTGGCTACATCAGCTACAGTACGTTTTCCTGATGTAGGTACGCGTTTGACCCCTAAGGGACAATTGTAAGATTGTGCATGAGGTAATCTGTCTGCAGATCAGGAGAACTTCCACCTGAAAGAGTGTGAGTGCAAATGGAATTAGTGTGACTGTGTGGCAGACGGCAGGGCACTCGGGATTTGGGAACGCACATGAGTGAACTGTCAAGTCTTCAGGGCCCAAATCAGGCAGGCAGACACAGAACGGATGTGGCCAGGCGATAAAAGCTGTCTGCACCCAGAGGGGCCTCGGCCCAGCTCCCGTGGGTAAAAACCCTTGACCCTGAGGCTCAACATCCAGTGCAGTGGCCAGGTTATCCGCTGCCTGGACGAGAAAATCATTTGACAGCCGTACTGACATACTACAGATTCATTTCAAACCAAACTAACATTTTGACACATACACTATGAGTTGTTTGTGTGTTGTATATCTAATCTTGTAATAATCTTGTAATATTCTTGTAAGCTAAAGTTTCAGGATGTAATTACAATGAATATGTAATACAGGGCATTGCATGGGGGAGAAATCTTCTCCAGTACCTACCTGTATGGAGCACCACAGGACGTTGGAATAAATTTACTGCATCCTCACAGAATGATTAATAATACTGCAAATTGTACAGAATGAGGTCGAATAAATAGAGTCCTTCTCTCTCCACCCCTGTACAGAGCATCTGGAATTGCATGTCCATGGAATCCGTGGCACACATACAAATCCCCAAGGAGCATGTTTAAATACACACACACATACCCCTCTACTGCCCTAACAATGGCAAACTTAGAACAGACAGAAGAGAACAGCTCGTCTGTTGTGATGGCACGCTGCTGATAAACTATAAATACAACCGAGACAGGCTGAAAATGTGATAGTCTTCCCTATCACTAGTAGGCCTAAAATATGACAGCCTCCTCGTTTCATAAAACACCTAACGAGATAAAGGTAGTGACTTGCATGATGGTCAATCTTTTTCATTACATAAAAATAAACATCTGTTAGGTCATGTCTCCAATGCCAGCCTTTTTAAGATTTGAAAGAGAAAAGCATAGGAAATGCCATGTGACAAAGTGGATCTGCTGTGAGGCCAGCTCTTCACTTACCCAGCCGACATCAAAAGACATGAGGACCCTTCAGTGAGGGCCAATTTGATTTTGAGTTGTGATGTTTAAAGAGAGCAAGATGGCGAGGAGGAGTGTGAAGTAACTGCAGTCACCGGTATTATACATACTAACACTATAAACCTTGTATTTGGAAGTGGGACAGGAAAAAAGTGTTCTCATAAACCATAATCTCCATCTTCATTGTTCCCATTATATTTCTTATCAGAGATTTACAAGGGGACAAACTTATCTGACTGACTCCAGTAAGATTGACTGCATTAGTTAATGGAAAATGTTAAAATAAAAATACACGTCACATTAACAGAGGAATAGATGAAAAATATGTGGTAGTCACTTTTTATCCTTTAAAAAGGTATTGAGAGAAACTCCTGATAACGTCCGTGACGACGTCAGTCATATAATACAAAATCTTTTTTTATTCAAATTAGAAGCACATGTAAAAAACTGTAGATGATGATGGTAAATTGGTCACACATGGACAGCTAATTCAGTGCAATGATCTACTAATATCAGTGGTCTTCTTTTTTGGGCCAGTAGCAAAACTATTTAGTGTTACTTACGTAACAGTGTTTTGAAATTCGGTCACTAAAAGCTTTCATGGTTATTTGGTGATGTTTCATACACAGGTATGGTGTGATTTGACCATTATGTCACAGAAAGATGCTGACATTGTTCTCCTCTCCTGTCACTCTCTACAGGGACTGGATTAAAGCACAAGGCTCCCACCCAGCTCCCTGTCTATGACTCATTAAAATGGAGATCAGCCAGTGATCCAGCTGTGAGGGGCCTCGATCACACACTGGGACTCCAGGCCTGCCCTTCTGCTCTGACCCTGCAGCTGGAGGCGTCACAGGAGCATGAGTGTGGGAAGGATCAATCGCTACAGCATTGTGTCATCTGAAGAAGAGGGCCTCCGCCTCACTACCATGCATGGCATGAACGGCTTTGGCAATGGCAAGATCCACACACGCCGCAAGTGCCGCAATCGCTTTGTCAAAAAGAATGGCCAGTGCAATGTGCATTTTGCCAATATGGACGACAAGTCGCAGCGCTACATGGCTGACATTTTCACCACATGTGTTGATATTCGCTGGCGATGGATGCTGGTAGTCTTCACTCTTGTATTTGTTGTCTCTTGGCTAGTCTTTGGCTTAGCCTTTTGGGTTATTGCTTTGCTGCATGGAGATCTGGATAACCCAGCTGGAGATGACAACTTCACTCCATGTGTCCTACAGGTCAATGGATTTGTGGCTGCCTTTCTATTCTCCATTGAAACACAGTCTACCATAGGTTACGGCTACCGCTGTGTGACTGAGGAGTGCCCAGTGGCTGTCTTCATGGTGGTCTTCCAGTCCATAGTGGGCTGCATCATTGACTGCTTTATGATTGGCGCCATCATGGCCAAGATGGCGAGGCCTAAGAAGCGAGCACAAACTCTGTTGTTTAGCCACAACGCTGTCATTGCCATGCGGGATGGAAAGCTGTGCCTCATGTGGAGGGTGGGGAACCTTCGCAAGAGCCACATTGTAGAGGCCCATGTCAGGGCACAGCTCATCAAACCTAGGATCACTGATGAAGGGGAATATATTCCTCTAGACCAGATAGACATTAATGTGGGCTTTGATAAAGGCCTGGACAGGATTTTCTTGGTTTCACCAATCACGATTCTCCATGAGATAGACGAGGAAAGCCCCCTTTTTGGGATCAGCAAACAGGACTTGGAGACAGCAGACTTTGAGATTGTTGTCATCTTGGAGGGAATGGTTGAAGCAACCGCCATGACCACGCAGGCTCGCAGCTCCTATTTAGCCTCTGAGGTCCTTTGGGGTCACCGTTTTGAGCCAGTCTTGTTTGAGGAGAAGAACCTATATAAGGTGGATTACTCTCACTTTCACAAAACCTATGAGGTGCCGTCCACCCCCCGCTGCAGTGCCAAGGACATGGTGGAGAACAAGTTCCTAGTCCCCAGCTCCAACTCCTTCTGCTATGAGAATGAGCTGGCCTTCCTAAGCCGAGATGATGAGGAGGAGGATGTAGGTGGTGGTAGCAGGGCACTTGGAAACCTCAGTCCGGACAGGAACAGCCGACATGAGTTTGAGCGCTTACAGGCCACCAGGGTGCTGGATCAAAGGTCATATCGTAGAGAATCGGAAATATGACCTCTACCCATTGACCCAGGGTCAATTTTCAAAAACTTTATCCAAGGGTAAAAATGCAGAACAATGCAAAGTGCCATAGGAAAAGCTGACTACTGTGAAAGATTGGAAAACAAAAAAGACAACAGGAAAGGGACTTAACTGGAAGGAATGGGGGAAAGCAAGAGTACACAGCTTAGAAAATTGTGGTAAGGAATGTCTACAATCAAGGAAAAGGCTAGAGAAAGACCTTCTTCCTTAATGGAAACTTGAATCTTTTTTCACATGGTCATTTTGAGTTAAGAGTATTCAATGATAGTGCATCAAAAAACTATTATGACAGAACCTTATAATCAAATCTTAGGTGTAAATACATTGCTTAGATAAGTTATGTTTTGTGTGCAGTATCAGTTTCCAAAAACACCTCTAAAAAAATAAAAGTTGTTTTTTCAACTTGTTCTTGAGCACAAATAATAGTGTTATAAGGCTTCTCTTAATCTCTCCTCGCTCCTTGCTGTGATATGCTGGACATGCGTTCAGTGACACATTGAAAATTCGTTCACTGCAGCATTCACACGCAATGAGCCATGATAAAACATCTGACCTGTAAGCCACTGAGAACAACATAATTCAACACCTTCATTTTGGTTTTGGTGTGATCCCAAAATCTACCAACTTAGGGAGAGTAGGCAAAGTTAATTAGCACTATAAGGAACAGAAAGGATTATGTTAAACAGAAATTAAATTGTTTAGAGAAACACTATTTATAATCTCTTAATGCCTCTTACTTTAAAGCCACCAACATGATGATTTGGCTAAACTGGCCTGCACATATCATGTCACAAACATTGCTAAGTAGTCAGGTAAAACAAAACTAAAGCACAATTGGTGGACAACCGACTTAAATAAATATTTTGTAATTTTACTAAATTTATTTTTTGCAAGATACAGATTGCAATATTTATGTTTTTATTTACCAAATTAAGAAACTGAATAGCAGCAATTTGTAACCTCACACAGAAATGCACCTTACAGTGTACCTTTATTTTCACAACTTGAAATATTATCTAATAAAAGTTCAACTAAACCCTGGATATTGGTAGTCATTAATGAGTTTCCTTCCATTTAATATGGAAATTAAGACTGTAACGAACTGGCGTAAACTGATTCCCTAATGTGTTTTTGTCCTCTTTAAAAATGAATCTATGCATATTGTTAAAAGTATTAGGGGACACAAACCCTAATGAGTTCTGTGTGAGATTAAATTATATAATGACGTAGAAAAACATTAGAAAAACAAATAAAAAATATATATAAATAAACTCAATTTCTAAGAGTAGCTGTTCTATATTATCAAACCAATTTGAAAAACGATACATTAAATTAGTTAGTCAAAATTTCACAAATCGCCAAAACCTTTAAATGTACACAGGAAGAATGCCAGAATGAGAAGTATTCCTGATGCATGTGTTTTTAACCACCCAACAAACATCCCTTCAAAATGCTAAACGAACAAGCATCAAAGGGCAAATGTGTCTACAACACTTTGGTTTTGCTAATAAGGTCAGAATAGTCCAAATGTATCAGCTAACTTACAGTAGCCGGCCCTAAATTTCTAGTCATTTTACATCAACAGTGAGTACATTTAACCGATCTTTACATTGTTATTAACAGAGTTTATCTCTGTTTCAAACATTACCTGCATTATAGACTAACGGCAGGGCAATTATATGGCAAATGTATCCTTTAACAGGTGAAATGAACGTGTGCAAGTAAGTTTGGCTAATAACTTGTTATCACTTCCATTGCTGTCCAAAAAGATATATATGACCAAAACAGCTTCATCCTTTTTCATTCCTCATGTTGATTCCTCTGGCATTTACAAACATCACATACTGTAGACAGCTAAATGCATTTTAGCAATATGGTTATACAATGAGTTAAGACACTGGACCCAGGTCTGAATGGAAGCAATAAACACTGAAGCACACCTTTCTGAATTAGTTTTAATAAGTATGTACTTAATGATTCTCTTTTAATACACTGAACATGCATATTTATAATTCTTGATTCACAGATAACAAGTGAAAGGCATGATGTGAGGTGAATGACCCTACTTTATTTTTCCGTCTTTATTGTTCTTATATGTATGATTTCTCAGATTTGATACCAAAGTAATGGTGTGTAGCTCAGCCTTGAGTTTTGATGTGTTTGTTCCCAAGGTAATCCTCCAAAAATAATTTAGATCTTAAAAATGGATAATCATATTCCAAAAAAGTGTTTCTTTACAAATTAAAAATATGCCATTAATTACAGCAAATTCCCGTTCAATCAAATGTAAAAACCAAATCAACTAAAAGTTAAAGTTGTAGTTATAGATTCAATCATTTGATATCACTATATACATTAGTTTAAGAGACAAAATTAGAATGCATGACAACTTTTTTTCTTTGGCATGGACAATAGCATTCAAAGAGTATTACCTTATTCTAGATACCTAGTCAGAGTTTATCATTCAAACCTCAACATGTTTATGTTGTGTCAAAAAAAACACTTTTTATCAAGTCCAGCTTATCTATTACCTCACTAAAACGTGGATGTCATTTAGTTAACTTTCACACATAAGAGATTACATATAATGAAGGAAACACATAGGAGATGGTGAAAAAGTACAACATGAAAACAAAGAGGAGAACCATAAAATGGTTATTATTTTGGTCACAATGACTAATATTTTCCTAATAGTCATTTAACTCTAACAGTATGCTTGACTCTATGATATTTCTTGGTTATGTTGCTTTTTTAGAAAATTGAAGGATGTAGTAAAATATAAGAACTTGTTTGGCTTACCCAACCCCAAATAATTTATTATGCTCATTGCCTTCTGGGAAGGTTCTATACACTGATGTGTGAAACCTCTGCACCTACTCACAAAATGTCAGTGGTAAATAGGAAGGTGACGCATCAACAGCACTTATGCTGCATCACTGAAATGCATAGTTCAATCATTTCTACTGAATATTTTCTTCGGAGATTGTTTTAGCTTTGATGTTGCCCACCTGAGCCCTTCAAAAAGAAACACACACACAAACGTTTTAGCTAAATATAAAGGTTTATAGTGTAAAAAGCATAGTAACATTATAAAAATTATAGTAGGGAGCAGTCAGGCTGAACAAACCTGCTTATTTTTATACAAAATTCTTTTTGATAGAATACAGCAATCAATATTTATCTGTTTTTATCAGAGTACTACAATGAAATCACTATTGAGAGGCAAAAATATGCTTCTTGTCTCAGTTTTCAATGATTTAATTTCTGTTGGTTCATTTCAGCAAAGATGCTCATGATTAAACAGGTATTTCTCTTAAAGGGATGATTGGAAAAACCTTTGACCTCTGTAGAAGTCTTCCTGTGTCCAGCAAAATGTCTACTGGGCTTTTGATTTTAATTCAAAGTCATTTAAATTATTCAAATAAAAACTAACTGTGAAAAAAAACATTGTTTTTATCTCTTTTGTTGAAAGTCTGGGCTGTATTGAAAGGACAATCAAATACACACCCTGGACATCCTCAAGCCTAATGAATGGATGAAGTGGTAGCTGGGGTAATACATCACCATGAGGGGTGGTTTAAAATGAGATTATCAAGATTGTTGTCACCAAAGTCAGATGACTTTCTGGTCTTGGGCCAATTATTCAAGAAGGCTCATCAATTAATCACTGCGACACACAAACAACCAGCGGGGCCAGGGGCCTTTTGGCCCCAATGACCTGGGCAAGAGGCCTGCAGCTGATTTTGTCAGATCAATTCGGTAACAACACATCGTTATTGCTCTACTAGACCGTAATGTTTTAAAGTATTAAATGTCACTTTGGACCTTTTCAACTGAAACAGTTTGGAAGTCAATCCATCCGTTACATGAAATATGAATGATATGTTAGCTAATATTCTATTTTTAACATAAACACATTACTGAAACAAAGATTTTTGATAGTGGTTGAATCAAACTTTTTAAAGGACTGTAAGGCGACACTGTTTCTAAATTACAACAAGCATATCTTTGCCATTTCTGTACTGTAATTTATTGTTACTTAGAGGCCAACATACATACTAATATCAATGTGTAATAAGCTAATATCTGCCTATAATACTGGCCCAGCTGATTCATTGGTCAATCTCTACTGTAAGGTGATTGGGTTTTCAAGTATAATATAATTTGTGATTAAAATAACATTCTTAACCATTTTTTCAAATATATAGTATACTGTTAAAAAAAAGCAGATTTTTTTGTTTGTTCCTCCAGGGAAGGAATTAAAAATGACACAATGCATGAAAAATGAAAAACAATCAATTAAAGTAAAACAGATAAATGATCAAATGTATGGCATTTCTGTTACGGGGCCCCTGAAAGTAAAGAGTCGAAAGTGTTACGCAAGTACCCGGGCTTGCTAGTACAATGCCGTCATCAGCAGCACTGAACAAATTTTTGACTGGTGATGAATAATCTTGAACTCTTTACACGAGATCTGTTGCCATCAGTTCTTTCTAAATAATTCAGGTTGGGGTGATTAAATCACCCACAGTGAGTGACAGATGTAGGATTAACATGCTGGCCCCTGGTTGTGCTGAGCTCAGGCGTTGGGTCTCAGCACTAACTGACACTGGGATCACAGAGGCTATGCTGGAAGCATTTGCCAAGTTTGATTATGTAACATGGCCCGGGCAGTGTATGTTAGGCTTTGTGTGGCTTGGTGTCACACACACAGAGTAGAAGTGAAGCTTTCAGGATTAGTGGTGGACAGCGTTAATGAGTGCCTAATGCATGAAAGTATTATAGATTCTTCATCAGTGTAACACGGGTTGTGAAACTCAGAACTTGACTTTACTCTGAAAGTGAGTCATTTTTGATAGCTATAATTTCAAACTACTGTACTGAAAAAGTAGGATTAGACACCAAGAGGTCCTGGATAATTAAGGGCATGTCGGGATAAACTACCCTGCAAGTGAGATGGTTGCTATAATCCCAAACACATGCCATACAGATGGGATGGGCAGACTGACTTCAGTTACTTAAATAATTCTCAGGAGGCAGGTAGTATCTCACGGTATTCTTGTGTATTGTGCCAAGGTACGCAGAAGTGTTATCAGCTTTTTTATATACTTTATATTTCCACATATTCCTCAAGTAGAAAATGCAACAATTCAAAATGGTTTGTTAGCAGTTGTCTGTATCCCAGAGCCACTGGTGCACCAGCCTCTCCCTTCACACTCACAGCTCCTGCAAATAAAACCTATTAATTACCATATGGAGGCTGTTGCCATGTAACCCGCTGGCCAAAAAAAAAAAAAGCGTGAAGCTGGGGAACAAACCAGCACAACCTCTACAGAAACCAACACACCAATCCTAAATCTAATTTGGCTTTAGACACAGATATATGGATGGATAGATGGATAGATAGATAGATAGATAGATAGATAGATAGATAGATAGATAGATAGATAGATAGATAGATAGATAGATAGTCTTACCT
>NW_023339651.1:13315693-13325012 GCF_004916995.1 Morone saxatilis
TAGATGGATAGATGGATAGATATATAGTTCTTCTAGTCTTCTAGTTAGTTTGTTAGTTGTGGAGATTTTTTCCTATGTCATCATGATATTTTGTCTAAATTACGCAACAGTAAGTTGACACCCAGGATCCCTTGGGAATGTCCCTTCTGTGACTCCCAGGAAACAGTTGATTAAGCCAGCTGGGGCCTGGACTCACACATTTGCTTACGTGATATATAACAAAAATCGTCACACCTACAAAAGACTGGAGCCAGTTAAAGGATGTGAAAGGATGCAAGGAAGTGGCCTCACCAGGCTCTCTGCCAGCCAGCACATATAGACTAGTTATAATTAATGCTGGAACAAACTCCCTGTAGCCTGGACTCTTGATGACAGTAAAATGAGGGGAAATTGTGTTGAAGGGGCTATATAAAGCTCTTCAGTGTCAAGCCGCATGTGGCTCTGTGGCTAACACTTTCACCGCTAAAAGTACTCCCTGTTAGTTCCTGTGATAGTATCACTCAATCAAAGATACTTACTGGAGGTCTGAGGTTTATGTTATTATAATTACGCCTTCTCTAACTTGAGAGTATTATCTACTACAAAGGAATTTATATACATGAATATATAAGCTCATCCCATGGTGTTACAAATGTGCAATGTTGTACGAACATGAATCTGATTCAATTTTAATCAAATCTGTCATTATAGCTTACACACTGTTAGGGCAAAGCGTAATATTTTCTATAGGTCACTAGATGTAGGTATGGTAATCGGATGAAGAACTCCATTGTTATATAATGTATATTACTATAGCAAGAAATAAAGTCAAGACTGGTGCAAAAATTTTAAGTATGATAGTATTAATAGGATCCAATTAATGTATGAAGTGAGTAATACATAGTATTGTATTAGAAGACCAATGATTGGTACACCCATAAGTATAGTATAAGTAAGTTATTCAAAGAGAAAAGGACTTGGTTTATGCAGATGTGTTTTTCTAAACACTTCACAACAGATCGGTTGCCAATACACAAGCAAGATAAAAAACTGAAATTGAAACCAGATTAAAGCGCTGATGAGTTGACAGAAAGTACAAATTGGTCCTTCTGAGGACCTCAAGTGTGATGGGAATGTATTCAATGACTGAGACATGTTTTGTAGTCTGTTGCCCAAATGGAAGAGACAAAACAGCCCCGTCCAACTACCTACGCTTGTCGTCTTGTGTAATAAGCCAAAAGAGCCCACTGGTGTTGTCCATTAGCTGTCAGCGATTTTAAAAGATACTAATGGGTTGATGGTTGATGACATCATCCTGTCACTCATTTAGGTAACTATACTGGCAGTTTTAAAAGACAACATTTACACACGTTACAGTAGGAAAGGGACATGTGTAAATAAAAAAATTAATGCAGAATTCCATTTAGCTGATTTGGTTTGCAATGTCATGGCTCACTGGGACACTTGAATAGAACAGAGCCACCATTAAGGTTATTAGTGACACCTGTGCTTTTCTGACTATGACAGGCCAGACAGGCTATCTATCAAAAACTCTCACACACTGTCATTGTCTCAGCCTGCTAATGAGAATCAGTTAATTACAAATGAAAGAGCTAAAACTACATCAGAAGGGCTGATGATTTAATAGACCCTTTTCACTGCAGACATTTTGGCTTGTCAAAGGAGGAAAAAAAAGCACAAGTGTAACTAATAACATTACCAATGGCTCAATTCCATTAAGTGTCCCAGTAAACGATGGCATTGAGGGAGCATGCACAATACCAGACACCAGGAACTAGCTCACCTAAATGGAACGCTGTCCTCATTAATGTTATTAATTCCACCTTTGACAAGTCAAGATGTCCACTGTGTTCTGAGAGACTCTAAAGTACAAGTTGAGTACCCAGCTAGGCTGTCTCAGAAAAACACTAACGTTAGATTCAAACTCTTAAAGGCCAAGCACACCCACACTGGTGTTCTTATTTGGCTAAATAGACTCTGTAGAGTGTACTTAAATACAATTTTGAGGTACTTGTACTTGACTATTTCCATTGTATGCTACCTCTTCTACTTCTTCTATTTTACTTTTTACTCCACTAAATGTATTATATGATAACTTTAGTAACTTTGCAGATTTAGATTATTAATACAAAATATAAATCAACTAATAAATGATGATGTATTACTACAGGTTAAACTACCCAGCAGTATATTACGTAGTTAAAATTAGCTCCACCTTTACCACCTGCAGCATTAAAGTGATGTACATGTTGATGTATCACTACCTATAATCCAGTAATCTAATATATCATTCTGAAATGAGCCATTCTACAGAATGAGTACATTCACTTCTAGATATTCTGACACTACATATGTGCTTTTACTAAAGTAAGATATTGAATACAGGACTTTTATTTGTAACAGAGTATTTTTGCACTGTGGTATTTTTACTTAAGTAAAAGCTCTTCTGTGCTTCTGCTTCTTCCACCACTGCTCTGTACACTAAATACACATGATGTCGCAGGGAAGTGAGAGAGATGTCATCCAAGCAAGTACATGCCCACACAGTCCTGAGAAGAGGTGTAATTACGCACAGAAATTGTACACACCTGTGTGGGTGATCAAGTGTGGTGTTCTATACATTTCTTAAGAAATAATTTCATATTTTTACAGATTCTGTGTTTCTAAACACAACCAACAAAATGTATTCAATCAGATATCATAATTATACAGTACATATAGCTTTGTGCTAGTCTTTGCGCCATTCGAATAGGGCCTTATCTGTTGCTTTGCGGTCTGCATTTCTGTCTGCTTTGTGTTGTTTTTTCATACTACCACTGGAGGTCACAAATATTAACTGTATGTCAACACATACAGTTAATATTTGGTGCCATTTTAAAACCAAAGTTGCTCAATGCAGCATATCCTTTTAAACATTAGCTGTTCTGCCAGTGACTGCATCCTCACTCGACAAGACTGCCATTGGAAGCTCTAACCGGAGAAAGGGGGCTGTGTGTAGCCTTAAACATGGCGACACATTATGTGCCTTATCTTCTCTTGGTTACAGTGGGTGCCACTAGTCTATCCTGATTCATGGAGCAACATGACTGAACAACCTGAGGGGACATGAGGGGGCCACTCTCATTTCCTGGCTCTCAACCCTTGGTAATTACCCATGTGTGCCCAAAGGCCCTCAGTGTGTTTTAGAGGAAAAGAGAAAGAAAGAGCAAGAAGTTATATACTGTAAAAAAAAAAAAAAAAAGAGTAGAATAGGCCTATTGTAACAGGTGTGCACTACAACATCTCAGAGGCACGAGCCTTTAAAAATTTTGTCTTCTGCCTGTCTGTGCAAACCGTACAGGTCGACGTTGAAGGGGTTAGCTACCCTTAGTTTTCCCCTAATTTGTCCTCACAATTAATATAATTCACATGGTTTCAGTGTCATTTGTCGTGGTTTGAAGATTGCAGCCGTTGTTCAGCCCAGTACAATGCAGTTTCAAGGTATTTTGTGGTTCACAAAGCACCTGCAAAAGTACACTTGAGAAACTGATAAACATCTCTTTCAAAATGGCAATCATAAAAATAAATTGAACATGTTGTGAACAGTGTCTTCCTTCTAGTTCCAGTGCTAAATGAAAGTATTCACTATAAGGTGATTTTAGGGGGTTTTGAGCACCACAAACTAAACACCAGAGGGCTCCGTTGTATTGTGATAAGCTTCAGCCGATATCTTCGAACTTAAACAAATCACACAGTAACGGAGAAGAACAATAAGAGTCAGCAAAACTGGGTCTGTCCCAGCGGTGAAGTCATGAGAACAGACACAGAGTTGCGACTACAGTCTCTCTGGTCTCCCCAGGGGTAGACTCAAATCTGTCAGCACCCTTCACTAATGCAGCTCTCAGTGGAAAGCAACGGGGATAGGATACTTCTCCCCAAATACCCCTCCACACACACATGCACATACACCTCACACCCTCATCACCCCTTTATCCCTAGCCTACCTAGACTATGCCAGGACGCATGGATCATCTCTTGCTGGCTGGCAGCGCTCTGTCCCAGGACACAGACTTCGGTCTAGCCAGGACAACGTCTCCAGTGTCAGGCAGAATGAGGGTCTTTGTTACCGCAGACTCAATACAGGACCTTCCCTCGCAGAGGTAGTTGGGTGGTTTGATATGGAGAACAGTATCCCTTTTAACGTGATGAAGAACTGAGTGCAAAAGTGGAAAGGAGAAAAAACACTTTCAGTACTGTTTTAATAGAAGTAGTTTGTGTTGGTTATGTTGTGAATGCCCAGATTAGTTTTAACAGTCATGCTGTTTTATAATCTTGTGTTTTAAAATCAAATATTTTTTGCTTCTCTTTTCATTTCTGAGGTGTGACATAATAGACTAACAACCCCTGTTGAAAAGAACTGCACAAACACAGAAAAGATGAAATTGCAGTGAGGCAATGAATCACACAACTGAATGGGCTGATTACATAAGACAACAAAGCATTTCACTGAATCCCATGGAAAAGATAATTGGTCAAAATTTAAATGAAATGATTTAATAACTCACATCATTAACCTGATAATAAGACTTGGTATAATCCTATTTTTGTGTGTAGCGAGCTAACCTCAGCTACTACAACTGATTTCCTCAGCACAATGAACTCGTTAGCTAAATGTGTGCTAATACGATAGACAATAAGTCATTTGTTGCTCAGTATTTATCTAGCTGGGTACTTTAGTGTTTTAACCACTGGTTTCAATCAATTCGGGATACATTTTTCTTACCTTTCTCCCTGACTTTACATGCAGGGCTGAGCATTGACTCTTAAACGTGTGAAGTGCGACATCTTGTGACATTGTGAAGTCATGTTTTGTGTCGTTCAGCAGAGTCTCCCCTCTAACCAATCAGCGGTAAGAATACTGACACGTCAGGGGATTAACCAATGAGCGCTTACGTCTTTCACAGCAAACATGGCGTCCTTTGTATTGTGAAGCGGTGGAGCTACAAACAAATATCTTACTTGTTGTGAAAAAGTGACAAAGTCAGGTAAGCATTATATTTAGTAGTAGCGCAGTGTGGCGGCGTTTTGTTCTAGTTACTGCGGCATTCGTGAGTTTTCGCGCCCAGCAAGCCAACTTTATCTTAATTCATTAGTTAATTAATCACATCGGCAGCTAACGGCTAACGTCAGCTAAGCCGACTCATGAATAACGTAAGCTAAAGTAAACTAGACTGAGTGGTATCCTACCGCGAAACAGCTTTAATGGTTGTGTCTTGGTCATTCGGTATTGCTGTTACAAGTGTGCGGATTTAACCAGGATGAAGGTGGTCAATCTGAAGCAAGCCATTCTGCAGGCATGGAAGGAACGATGGAGTGACTACCAGTGGGCCATTAACATCAAGAAAAACTTTCCAAAGGGAGCAACGTGGGACTACCTTAACCTCGCAGGTTAGAGGAAAGAGAGTGAAGTTCCACAGCCTTCATGCTTACTGTTTGACTTTACACTTTATTGTAATTTCTATTATGTCTTTAAATCCTGTTTGTGTCTTCCAGAGGCCCTGATGGAGCAGGCGATGATTGGTCCCTCTCCTAACCCCCTTATTTTGTCTTACCTCAAATATGCTATAAGTTCCCAGGTGAGAGAAAAGGGCGATGTTATGAAAACTGTGTCAACCAGTGTTAAAGTTAATGTGCAAGTTGTGATCGTTACTGTCTCTCTCCCTAGATGGTGTCTTATTCCAGTGTGCTTACAGCCATCAGCAAGGTAATTTATGCTTGATGGAAGTTATGGCATTGCACATTTTACTGTGAAATGTAAGCGGTTTTCATGAATATGTCTCTTTTCTGATAGTTTGATGATTTTTCCCGGGAGCTGTGTGTCAAGTCGTTGTTGGAGATAATGGACATGTTTTGCCATCGTCTCAGGTAAAATTATCCATGACAGTGGGGCTTTTATCCATCAGTATTATATATTTCCCACCCTTAATATTACCTGTGTAACCAGTTAAACACTTAATTGCATCAATGTTAATGTTAGAGTTTTATGCCTTTTGTATGAATTAAGGGTTTCTTAAAATCGTAATAGATGCAGAAAGTGTGTTTGCAACTCTGTTTAATAATGGTAACACAAAGTATATGTATTTTTTTGTTATGATAGATAAATATATAACTTGCAGTTCACCATACGACTCAGAATATCATCTGCAGTGAATTAGAGCAAGCATCTGTGTTCACTTATTGTATACTAACCATAAAGAAACTGTGAAATAGGCTATATAGATTCCATTTTATGAAACCCTAACCCTGAGAAATGATGTCAGAATGAAAAGGTTATTACTTTATAATATTTTGCTTAGACTATTGTAATTCCTTTTATTCTAACTTACCTTTGAATAACAACCATCATCTACAGCTGCATAGCACTAACTCCTAATGAGCAGCCCAGGATCTTTGGACATGTGATCTTTTAATATAACCCTAATGTTATTTTCAACTGCCTACACATTTGCTTAGCAAACAAAATATGAATTTAGTTTTGGAAAAGCAATACATTTCTTCTCATTTGAGCTATTTCTGACTTCCTCTCATCTCTTACTCTAAAGCTGTCACGGGAAAGCAGAGGAATGCATTGGGCTGTGTCGGGCTCTGCTGGGAGTGGTAGTGTGGCTGCTGCAGGGCTGTGCCTGGTACTGTGAGAGGCTGAGAGAGCTGAGTCCACCAGCCAGCACAGAGGCCAGTCTGCGAGAATGCCAGGAGAGGCTTCACACTCTAATGAACAGCAACAAGAACAGAGCCCTGGTCCACATTGCTCGGCTGGAGGAACAAGGTGTGATGATTGTGTGTGTGTTTACATAAGACTGTCCAAAATGCATTAGAGCACAAACGTGATTTTTTGCTACCTGTATGTTACCAGTGATTGCATCTGGGGAGCGGCATCTGAATGTTGTCACAGTCAAATCTCCTGATCCAGTCAATTTGAATAATCCTGGCTTAGCCCTTAAAAATCAAATCCAATCAGACATCATTCAGTAAAGTTTTTAGCAAACAAAAATAAATGAATAGATAAGCAAATAATGTAGCAAGTTTGAAGGAGCTACCGGCTGCTGCATCTTCATGCGCAGCAATCTTGACTATTATTTTTCATAATGGATGTCGGCAGATTTTTCATTAGAATACCAGTCCTAAACTTTAAAAAGTTTCAGTCAAATCTTATTGTGTGTGATTGTTACGAGCCATCATTCAGTGTTTCTGCTGCTATTCCTTCACAGGTTCCTGGAGCAATGTAGAGCAATCAATGCTGAAAGTGACGGATGGCCTTGGCAGTGTACCTAACCAGACACTAAGAAATAAATTAGAGGAGACCTTGTCACTAGTAAAAGGGTGAAGATTCCCACCTCATTCTTAAACATTGAATACACAGAGCAATTTCACTTTGGCATGACCCTGCTTAGACTAGGCATGACAATATACTAATTCAAAGACTATCACAATCAATCTTCCTTGTATTAACCCATCACTATTTCCTCAGGATTCCCCTGATGCTGTCTGTGCAGTGTGACCCTCCTCTCCACGCCTCCTTCCCATCAGTCCACGCCTTCATCATGCTGGAGGGGACGATGAATCTCACAGGGGAGACACAGCCACTAGTGGAGCAGCTGATGATGATCAAGAGAATGCAGGTGAGCATTTAGTTGCAGAGAAATGTAATGTAATGTTAAAGCTGCCTTAAATGTCATTTTAATATCTAGAAAGTGATTTAGCATGATGGCAGTAAACTGTACATAGTTTGGTTACTCTTGTTAACAATTAAAAAAAAAAAAAAGGGTGGAAAGTAGTTAAAGAACTAAATCCAGAGATCAAGCTCAGTTTAAACAGTAAATCTTTAATTTAGCCATTGTATTTTTCAGTTTCTTCATGCAAGAATTTAAGAAGTCATAATAAGACTGCTCTATTTTTACATAAATTCTTTCCTAATGCTGCTGTTACTTTGACATACATTCTTTTGTCTACGAAATTTGAAGGGTTTTGACTTTATTGTAAAAAATAATCATTATTGCATCACTGAAGCAACTTTGAATTAAGTTTCACATTTATTTTGTTGCACTCGCAAAAGTCTGCTACACTGGCCAGTGTAGTTTTTTTTGTTGTTTATTTTTTATTTTTTATCAGCACAAATCTTTTTAAATTGTTTGTCCTCCACAGCGAATCCCTGCTCCTATTTTTGTTCTGGAGATCTGGAAAGCCTGCTTCACTGGCCTCATTGAGTCACCAGAGGGCACAGAGGAGCTCAAGTGGACTGCTTTCACATTCCTCAAGGTAAGATCTATTTCAAAGATGAGAACTGATCCCTCTGTCTTGCTTTAATCAGTCTTTTGTTTTTGCTTGGCACTATGGGTTATTGACTTAAAATGTACGTGAGAAGTTAGTGCTGGTGTTGAACAAGGCTTTAAATTAATTAGTTTGTTTTTTTCTTTTAAGTTTGTTAATCTATCTTTTTCTTTTTTTCTGTCTTTATGTGGACTCTGTTGACTAGATTTTCTTTAATTTATTGCTGCAGCAGTCAGATTAGTATATACAGGTAGATTAAGGCAATAATAAGGTAAACTGATTTACATCTGATATGAAACTATTAAAAGTATAGTCTCTGAGCTACAGCCACCACAGAAAGACAGAATTGTATGTGTTAGTGTGTCAAATCTATAAACATTTTTTTTCCTTTCTTCATGCTAGATTCCACAAGTTTTGCTCCGACTAAAGAAGTATCCTCAGGGAGACAAAGGACAGGTAAAACAATTGACAACAAAAAACAATGTGTGTGTCTAAAATTTAATGTGACAGACCTTCACTGTCATTTTTAAATAGGGTACATTTATTTTCCAGGACTTCATGGAGGATGTCAATATTGCATTTCAGTACTTACTCAAGCTCACACCACTACTGGACAAAGCAGATCAAAGATGCAAGTAAGTCCTCCAAAATCTTGCTACAGCCATCTTCACTGCCTGTAATGTCATTTCAAGAAGTTTTAGATAAGAAAGCCAGCTAAATGCCTGGTATCTTCATGACACTTATTATTTTTCTTGTGCTTCTTTACATAGTTGTGACTGCCTCGGCATGCTCCTACAGGAGTGTAATAAGCTTGGTCTGCTGTCAGATTCAAATACAAACTGCCTCACTTCAAAACGGTACGGGCTCACAATAAACACGTGAAGTATATCTGACTGTATCAAGACTTAAAATCCAACAAAACCCCCCCTGTCTTTTTTTCTTTATTTTCTTCACTTTTTTTAGTTGATATGAGCCTGGATGAAATTTTTTTCACCATATTCACACAATACAC
>NW_023339651.1:13325112-13337498 GCF_004916995.1 Morone saxatilis
GTCTCTCTTCTGCCCCTCCTTTCCTGTCCCTCTCTCCTTGCAAATTTGATTCAGGACCGAGGACAGGGAGTTCACCCCAAGGCTAAAGACAGCAGAAAATGCAAACATCCAGCCTAACCCGGGTCTCATCCTGAGAGCAGAGCCCACTGTCACCAATATTCTCAAGGTAGAACATCGTAACCTTATCTTAACTGTACAAGGCATCCTCAGTGTATTACAGTGTTGATGCAGATCAGAATATAGGAACAGAAATGTTATTACATATATGTGACATTAAGTGAGTGTGACAAAAACACTCCTCTTTTCTCGTTCATTAGACAGTAGATGCAGACCACTCCAAGTCCCCCGAGGGCCTTTTGGGGGTCCTGGGACACATGTTATCTGGAAAGAGCCTAGATCTGCTCTTAGCAGCAGCCGCCGCCACTGGAAAACTCAAATCCTTTGCTCGGAAGTTCATCAAGTGAGTAAATGCAAAATAGAGGTGTCAATGGCCCCCTCAGTCACCGGAATCATGACTCATCTAATGACATATTTTGCTGTGTTTACCCCGTTGGAAACTCCAGTCAGCATAGGAAGTGGGTTTTTAAGCAGATGTTTCATATCTTGTAATGGCCTTTTTTTTTTTTTCCTTTTTGTTGTAGGCTAAATGAGTTTCCTAAGCACATCAGCGGTGAAGGATGTGAGTTTAAACACAAGACTGACATGTCCAAAATATGGGAATGTCTTTCCCCATTGACATATATTTACTGAATGAGATACTAACATTGAGGATTTTCCCCTCCTCTCCCTCAGCCAAGTCTGCATCAGTACGGGCCCTGCTCTTTGACATCTCCTTCCTCATGCTCTGCCACGTGGTGCAGACGTACGGTTCGGAGGTTAGTTCATGGCAGTCCAAGCTTGTCAGCAAAAGTACAATGGTGTTCACGGGTAGAGGCTTCTATGTGGATATTACAGTAAATCAGCCTGCTGTTTCAGTGTGATGCCACAAGATGTCCAGAGAGGCCTGTGCAGTAGTGACCTAACATTTTCTGCAGCATCTCTGCTTGAATTTTGTAGATCAGATCTGTGTCAAATGTCATCATCTTGGTTGATAAAGCTTACATTGATTAATTCAATACATGGCTGCCTCCTCGGCTCTCCTTTCCAGGTGATCCTGTCAGACCCCAGCCCTTCAGGGGAGACGCCCTTCTTTGAAACATGGCTGCAGACATGTATGCCCGAAGAGGGCAAGACTCTGAACCCAGATCACCCCTGCTTTAGACCAGAGCCTGGCAAAGTGGAGAGCCTGGTCACCCTACTGAATAACTCTTCAGAGATGAAACTAGTGTAAGTTGCAGACTGAGCTGACATTAAAGAACGATAATTTGATTGACCTGATTTTATAGGTTTTGTTTTTTTAAGACCGTACAACTACATAATAATGTGTTTATTAAATTTTACATTTTTGAAGCAATTTATCAAATGTTTATATACTGCTCATGATAAGGAAATAGTGGGGACCTGAAGTAAAGTGTTTCCCTTAACCTTGTAATTGTAGCACTGGCTTTTGTCATGCATGCCACAGCTTTCCAACAGTACATGAATGCACCATATTTTAAATCACTAACACATAACGCTTAAAACAAAAGCAATTAAAGAGCACCTGACATTCTTAGTGGTCCGTTTTTATTTGACTTTGTTTAGAACTCAGTGCTTTGATATTTTTCAAAAGTTTGAATATTGAACATGTGATCATCTACTACTGTAGTGTGTGTATATTGCTTTAGTGTTTCATTTTTATTTTCGTATCAATTTTTATGTTATGAGAATTTCTTAAACATGCCCAGCAATGCTCTAAATATGGAACTTCCTCTGACGTTCATCTGTTGTGACAGTCAGGTGAAATGGCACGAAATCTGCCTCAGCACTCCAGCAGCCATCTTGGAAGTTCTGAATGCTTGGGAGAATGGCGTTCTTTCTGTGGAAGCAGTACAGGTTTGTCCAACTAAAATGTTCTTACAGTTTTTTTCCCTTTTTCTTCCTGTGACTGGAGGAGTGTATGATATTTCCTGAGTATCACTTGCTCATCTGATGTTTAGGCGGTACCAGTAACCTCCCTAACAATTGCATGTCATGAAAATCATTTTTCCTACTTTTGTGTTTTGACTCATCACCCAAGTGTCAATGATGTATTCTGTGGAAAATGACAAATGTGTTAAGAACTTGCAACAGCAGTGACGAACCAAAAGTCTATAGACGCAGATGACTTCTCATTATTTCCTTTTTCATTCAAGTGTTTGTATCGAATGGGCAAGAATTCAGAATCTTGACCATATACGCTGCATCCTTCAAACCACATCCTTCCTTCCCCTTTTCTTGCTGCTGTCATGGGTCCTTGAGTGTAGAAGATCACTGACAACATCAAGGGCAAGGTGTGCAGTATGGCAATCTGTGCGGTGGCCTGGCTGGTGGCCCATGTCAGGATGCTGGGCAGGGACGAGAGGGAGAAGCCGCAGACTATGATCCGACAGCTCGTTACCCCGTTGTATGGGGAGAACACTCTGCAGTTTTACAATGAACGGTACAAACGACTAAAACACACACTTGTACTTCCCTAAAACAAACCTAACTTACAACCTTAGCACATGATCCGAACGGATTACTCTTCAGTATGTTTCAACCAGCCTCATCACACTCCATCATTACATGGATTTACAATTATGTCCTCTCTCCCCCCACAGTGTGATCATTATGAGTTCCATCATGGAGCACATGTGTGCCGACGTCTTCCAGCAAACGGCTGCGACCCTGCGCCCCCCAATGGAGGGCCAGGAGCCAATCCCCTACCGCAACCTGCTGCCAGCCAAAGACCCCATCCACGTGGCCCTCAGCAAACAGTTCCAGACGGTGCTGCGCAAAGGCTGGGTGGACAGCCGGGCCCTGCATCTGTTTGAGAGTCTTCTCAACATGGGAGGGGTCTTCTGGTTCACTAACAATTTGGTCAAGGTAGGAGGATGGAGGAAAAAAAAGGTGCTAATATCTTATGGATAAACAATGGCTGTATTTAAAGGCTGCAACAAACCATTTTCTTCATTATTTTCTTTATTAATCACAAAAAACAAATGTGCCCCTCTCAATTTAATACAACCTCAGGTGATGTCTTCAAATGTCTTTTGCTTTGTTTAACCAAGAATTCAGAAACCCATAGATATTCAATTTATTACAGTAACAAGGAAAACTGCAAATTCTCACATTTTTAGAAGCTGGAACCATTGAATGTTTGCAATATTTGCTTTGAAAATGACCTTAATTATTAACCAATTAAGATAATGAAAACAGATTGCTCAATGTGTGTAACTGGAGCACTGCGTCTCATTTCAGGAGCTGCTGAAGGAGACTCGACAGGAGTGGGCTAATCGGGTGGTGGAGTTGCTCTATAGCATCTTCTGCCTGGACACCCAGCAGATCACCCTCACCCTGCTGGGCACCATACTGCCCAACCTGCTCACGGACTCCGCCCACTGGCACAGTCTGGCAGACCCCCCTGGAAAGGCGCTGGCCAAGTAAGAGCAGCTTAACACTTTGACATTGAGCGGTTTTGGTATTTTGGGATGGAGCGTTAACTTGGACTCTTTTCTCCTCTCAGGTTGTGTGTGTGGTGTGCACTCAGCTCTTACTCCTCTCACCACAAAGGCTCGTTCTCAGCTCGTCAGCGTAAAAGGCAGAGAGAAGATATTGAGGTAAAACAATCACACAAGACTGTGTGTGAGTCATAAGGGCTGCGTATATGTAACTCATGAAAACACTATTTTTAGCGTGAGAAAACTGACATATTGATGTGTGTGAATAATGTAGTAACTATTATTTACATGATATCTAATAAAATGGAATCTAACGTATGTATTATTGGGCGCAGGACTACAACAGCCTGTTTCCTTTGGATGACACTCAACCCTCTAAACTCATGCGTCTGCTCAGCTCCAATGAGGATGAGCCTGTAGCCCTTTCCAGTCCAGGTCAGTCTATTAATGTCTTTGTTTTGATGCATGGATGAATAATAAACCCTGTGGCCTTTTGAGTCGTTTTACAGTCTGAGCTAGGGATTATGCAAATACCAGATGGTTTTCAAAAGCAAATGAACTTGTAGCAAAAGACCACGTTACCAGCAAGTTGCTTCTTGTGAGCACTTTTGCGCTAAATCAGAAGCATAAATAAGCTTGCCACTCTAAACCGATCTGTCTCGATATTAATCGCGTGTCTAGCGTCTTACACATAAGCAGGTTCTGACTTGAGCACGGCAGTCTAATTTGAGGTTTTTGTTTCGAACTGTTCCGCACTTTGAGGGCAGTGGAGGTTTTGTATTGTGGTACCAAACAATTCTTCTAATCCTGCTTTCAACCTGATTGACATAAAGACTTCAGATGATCAACTCTGGAAATTTTGACTCTGTTTTAGCTACAACTACGTCAAGAAATCCCCAGACAAGCCTCAAAGATAAGTGTGTTGCATGACTTAGGAAAAAAAAAATCTACGCTGCTTGGTGTTATACTGAAACTAAAAAAGTTTTCAAATAAGTTCCACCTATTTCATTGAAAAGACAAGTCATTTGGAAACCGTCCTATATTAAGAAATTTTGCTGGACAAAAAATAGGCGTTGGCGTGAGTTGTTTAAAATCAGCCTTTGATCTTTAAAAAAACTGAAGTGGTTATTTTAGGAACAAAAGAAGATTGCGTAACGGTCTTTAGACTTTTACAACCTTTACTCAACCACTAACGCAATACTTGACGGATAACTTTTTTGAACATGTCATCTCATAGGAGACCGATCTATGAGCAGTTCCCTCTCGGCCTCCCAGCTCCACACTGTCAACATGAGGGATCCTCTAAACCGAGTCCTGGGTGAGAACTTTGTCCTACATGTCCCCAGACTCCACACACAGACCTTTCAGCATGTTGCACAGTTGCCTGTTCTTAGAGGGCACATTACTAAGACAATTTATGATGGTCTTCCCCTCAATTTGTCACCCAACTAAGGTTTGAATTAACTTTATAGAATTGTTATCAACAAAATGTGTTTTATCCATGTTAAACTAAAATGAATGTCCTACATCGGAACAAGCACCTCCATGACCATCAAATATGGAAATTAATTTATCAAGAAAAGCTTCACATTTTGAATCCCTTTTTTAATGTGCTTATTTTTCTTTTCCAGTTCAACTCTGACAAATGAGTATTACATAACATTTAATTATATAAAGAACATTTATTTGGATGAGTATTTCATTCTAGTTACAGGAAAATGAACACATAAACGTGTGATTACTTCAACTGTGACGATTAATACCACCTGTTTTCTGCTCCGTAGCCAACCTTTTCCTCCTCATTTCCTCCATCGTGGGCTCCAAGATGGCCGGACCTCACACCCTGTTTGTGCAAAGTTTTATGGAAGAGTGCGTTGATTGCCTGGAGCAGGGTAGTCGTGGAAGTATCTTGCAGTTTATGCCCTTCACAATGGTGAGTTATGAGCTGGGAGGAGAAGCAACTGGGAAGGGGAGGCCAGACAGGTGGAGATAAGGAGGGAGATGAGTTTCTGTTGCATCAGAGATTTTTGGGAAGAGTTCGTCATTTTTCTTAAATGTAGTGTTGTAAAAAAAAAAAAAGTACATTTTTTAAGGATTAAGTCCCTTGGTTAAAAATGATAAGAAAATGTACGGGCCAGTACCTTACAGTACCATAAATACCTTTAAAATCTGCCGTATGACTACCTTTTAATAGTTAGAATGTAACTTCTATTTCTTCTTCCCTTTAAAGAAGGGAAAGCAATAGCCAATTAATTAATTCAGTCTCAATTCTGGAGGTTGCTACTAAGTAATTGATGCAACCATGAATAAATGTAATGAATGAACTATGAATATAGTACAATGAATATGAAGACCAGTGTATACCAGATAAAGTGGAAAAATGGGACACAAAGTTCAGTTTAGTTCAATTCTTTATTAGTCCAGGTGGGAAACTTGACTTGATTTTTATCACCATCAGCACTGCAGCATAAAACTTCCTTTATTGTTAATTAAACACAACATATCAATTAATGTGGATTTAACTTTGGCGGTGCAAAGACAGCAGTGTGAACTTAGGAACAAAGAAAGACAAAGACACACAAAGAAACTGTGTGCTGAGAACTTCCAGGCCACATCCTGGAATGCAGGGAGCATTAGGTCATTTCCGCTGTAAACTCTTCCGCTTGTCACTTACTTTCCATTAGTGCCATCCAGGCAGGGGCCTATTTTGTGACCCAGTGGTCAAGTGAGCAAGAGCTTTAGGTTTGTGTATGTGTATGTGTGTGTGTGAAAATGTCTGTATACCAGTCGGAAGCAAGTTTTCATTGCCCTGTAGTTTGCAGTGATGCATTTATTGTTCAAACAGTTAATAAACAGGAAACAGTAACTCAAGCAATAACTTAAAGAATAATAAAAAACTAAGTACGAGCAGAACTTCCATGGTGGACCAGAGTGAGTCAATGAAGTGATGCAAGTTGCTTAAAAAGTGTTATTAAACTATACTCATTATATTGAAAGTAGAGGAAAGGTGAGTCATTTTGTGCCCTGCCTGTAACCACGGCACTGTTAACTGTTGAGTTTTACTATTTATTTATCATTCCATCACCTACTTTTGTTTCCAGTAGTGAAAAATCCAGTTCTGTTTTTTAGTAGTTAAATATAGTGTACATGCAGAAGACCAACATGCCTAGAAAACCAGGTGAAGGGTCAAATCTTGCCCTCTAAATAACCAGACTTATTTACATTTATTTCCACCTTGAGCAACACAACGCCCATAGAACTGTTTCGTAGGGATGCAGGATTACAGGCAATAAATTATCAGTCCATAATAATAATAATAATCATAATCATAATCATAATCATAAAAAACTACAGGTGATTAACTTTTTCAAACCGGTATTGGCCACGAGAAGCAGGTAATTATCAGTTATTGTATCAGCTGGGGAAAAAAACCATATTGTGCATTCCTTCTGTTTCTTCAGATGCACTAACTCATTTTCTTTCTCTTTTTTTTTTGGCATTCAGGTTTCTGAGCTGGTGAAGCTGCCTGCTTTGTCCAAACCTAGAGTGGTCCTGGCGATCACTGACCTGACTTTGCCGCTGGGGAGAAGAGTAGCTGCCAAAGCCATCTCTGCCCTGTAAACTGTGGTTTTAAATTTACCCCAGTACATAATTGACCCCTGTTGGCCCACTCTCTCAGAAGTACAGCCAGCGGTTTAAAAACAACCCCCAGAGGGAGTGAGGGTAGCTCTTAACATGGCTGGATCGTCCATTTAAACAGATTATCTTTGTTGGAAATCATGTTTATTACAATGTCTCTGTACTGTTTTGCTATTGTTTTTTATGTTCTTTTTCATGCTTAAAGAAATGTGTAAATAAGTTTTAAAATAAACAAAAACCCACAATGGTGATCCATTTTCCGCTTGCCAGTATTTACTTTAAGTGTGTTTCCTTTATTTTGTGGTTGAGGTCTTATTATGGTAATATTTGGTCACATTTGTAAAACATGAGATTCGACCGCAAATTTTGAGTCAGTTGAATGGGTCACGTTGCTTCCACATGACACTACGCAAGGGACTGGATCATTCTGAGTAACGAAAGCTCGTGGTCATCAGGCTGCCACCCATCACTTGCAACACATCCTCAAGGAAATCTGTCTGGGCTCACAGAAGCCTCTATTTCACTTTTAGTTGCACTTCTCTATTCCAGTGTTAGCTGGAATTTTTTACCTATAATTTCCTTAATGAGACAGCATGCATCAGCATGACTGTGTCACTATGCACAGTCATTGACAAAAAGCAACAAGTTCCTTTTTAAGTGTTGTTTTTTTTTTTATTGGAAGATCAGAAAATACAAACGTACAATATTGTGTATATATAATACTTTTTTTTAAATAAGATACAAAAATACTTAGTCTCATTTTAACATTTTACAGAATGTGTAATAAGTCCTTAATGTGCCCCCAAGCACCTAAAATAAGAGTTAATAAATAAATGTCTGCTGTCTTACACAGGAAGGATCAGGCTTTAAGCTGTTTCTAAGTGTTTTTAAAAAAAATTAAACTCAGCTATGGAGAAAGTTATGAGTATTTCTTGATGTGTATATTGTTTATTTTAGTCTTGAGACTTCAGGATGATTTTATTTTTTAGTTATTGCTATGTGTTGTAGGCCTAATGAAGTACTTTCCGAAGAGGCCAGCAGACCTATGTTAAAACAGAAGGACTAACGGATACAAAGCTTTGTTATCAAAAATACATTTCCTAAATAAATATTCCACATTCCAATTTAATAAATAAATATATAAATAAAAATAGAAATTTATCACAAATAATAAATAATTGTTAAACAAATAAATTAATGCCATAATAAAAAATGGCAGGATAAGGTATGTTTTTGACATGAGCCAAAAGCTGATGTGCTATGGCACTGTTGGACTATGTATTGGTCTCACTCTCTGTCTCCTCCTCATTGCTCTGGTCCAGACTCCTGAGGGAGCGGACCACGTCCTGCCCAAAAGACTGAAGCCGATCCAAAGTCAGGTGTGCTGCCACCTGAACCTCATAGTCCCCTGGTAGACGCAAGGCCACAGGAGCTGGTGTGGGTTGCACCACAGCCTCGGATTGGACCATTTTCAGCAACTGCAAGGGACACAAAACAACGTCACGCAGATGCCTAAAAGCAAGCATGTCAAGAAAGGTGATTTGGAAGTATTCTCCTACCTTATTGATCTGAATGACGAGGTCTCTGATGTCAGCCAGTAGCTCAGTCACTTTGTCTTTGTTTTCCAAGCGAGGAGAGACGGCACTCAGTGAGGCCCGGTACAGCTGAAGACCCTCAGACATACGTTTCAAGCTGGTCTCCTAATGGGACAGAATAGCAGCAAACTGGTCATGTTGTCTGTTTTTTTTTTTAAAACCAGATCATTTGCAGAATTATTCCCTGAAAGATGCTTACCAAAGTGAAGTGTTCTGACACAACTTTGAGTACAGGAGCGGAGGGAATGCCAATGTTTACTGCCATTGTCTGAAGATTTGCATTTTCTGAGGAATTGAGTCGTAGGGCCTGGGGTAGAGAGACAGTGAAGAGATCATGTTATGGATAGATTGCATCTTGGCATGCAGCACAAACCAAACATTTCCTTTAAATGCTCCAAACAGTGGTGGCAGAAATACTCAGAAGGTTTAAAAAAAAAAAAAAAAAATAAAGATCATTAGCACAATGTACACAAGATACTCCATTACAAGTAAAAGTGAATTAAATAATATTATCAGACAAATATACTTTAAGTATCAAAAGTACTCATTATGTAGCATGTCAGTTTTTCTTTAAATAATATTTGATTATTATTACTGGTGTATAAAAGCTAACTTTAATAAAAAATTGCTGAGAAAGATAGCTGGTTGTTATGTCTCATTCCCAGGTCCCAAAGCGTTGGTATTTGACATCTTGGGAATCAGACTCAACAATCAACTATCTTTCTTGGCTCTGATTGGTTATCTTCGTTCAGGCCCGGTGGATTCTTGCAAATGTCATTAGGAGCACATATTTTCACAGATTATCTGTCTATACTGCTGTCAGGTTAAAGTAAACGTTTACCTACTGCAGCTTTAATTTATGAGAAACAAAGCAGTGGTTGCTGAGGTTGAACTATTTTATCTACTTTTAATCTGGATGCTGCCTCACATTCTATAAGCTCATTATAGGTTTATTATGTCCCTTCTGACCTGTAAAGTAACCTGTTATCTTAAATACATGTAATGCAGTACATGTGGTGCAAGCCTAAAGTATCAAAAATGGAAATATTCAAGTATAAATTGTACTTCAGTGCAGTACCAAGTGCAAATGAATAAAAAATAAATGTAGGCATTGTGAGAAAGACGTACAAGGATGTGAGATTTTAGCAGAATAGACTGATGATGGTTCCTACTAGCAGTTTCATTCCTGCTTTTACTCAGATAGTTAATACTAATAATAACTAGGCCTAATAATAACTCATCACATGTATTTATTTGATTTACAACTTCTATATAATGATATATAATTCAAATATAATGCAGTGACTGCTGCACAGCTGGCAATTTAGTGATCACTGAACACATTTCAGACAATAGACATTTCACTACAGTCTTTCAGATCAGTCTTTCAGGCCAATAAAAGAGGCACAGAGGCATCTGACTGTCAGGCTCAGTCATGCAGGAGCCCTTTTATGGGCTCATAGACAGACCTACGAAGAGGAATCACCAGCTCTGCTGCCTAAAACATATTAAATCACAGCGAAACAATGGACGCATGTACTGTCTCTCACCTCTGAGTGAATGCAGGATTTGTGCGTGTCGGGAATAGAGAGCAGGATCTTTTCTATCAAGCTGCGGCTCCTCTGCACGATCTCCTGAGCCCGCGGATCCTCAACAAGTGTGTTTCTCTCCGGCAGAGGTGCGCTGCGGGCGACGGTGGCCATGTAGCAGTGAATGGTGAAAACTGCAAGAGGAGAAGAAAATCCAAATGTCACTGTCGAGGCATCAAAACAATCCCCTTTATAAAATCTAGCACCAAGTGTGTGTGTGTGTGTGTGTGTGTGGCAGAGGAGGACAACAAGAGAACAAAGCCCGGCTTTCTCTCCTCAGCAGCTCCTCTGTGCTGCAGCACTGGGCATGTCTCCCCCGCTGGCTAAATAACCGCATGAGTTGAGAATAGTCACTGTAATGTGAAACCATAACCCAAAAGTAACTACAGCAGTGAAACATAGCCAATATGCCAGTCTGATCAGATGTAAATTTAAAAATAAGCATAGTCCTTAAAAAAGGGGTCCAGATGTTTTAAATATTAACTTTGCAATAATACCAGTTAGCTGAGATAAAAGATAGTCCAGAGGTTGATCCTGGATAGCTCTCCCTCAGAGTCTCTGCTGAGTCTCATGGGCAGAGAAGAGAAAGCAGTATTACACAAGCACTGCCTCACTACTACTCACCAATCAGGAAATTCATGGCCTCTGTTGAGAAATGTCTTAAAGTATTGACCTCAAGTGATCACTATCCATGATTTATAGTAGACATGTTCATATATATATAGGTCATCATGGAGAGGAATTTCCCCATCATTCATCATCTGAACATTCTCAGTATTGAAAAAAAAAGTGCCCATATTGGCATATTTTTTTCTTTTTACTTAGACCTACTTGCATCCAAGTAATTGTGTCAATTAATATTGATTTTATTCATGATCATAATTTAATTTAACCTCAGCACAATGTTGTTAATTCATTTAACAATGTGGGTCATAAAATAATAGTAAAAATAATAGTCAACTTTAATACTATATTATATTGTATTTTAATACAATTTTTCAAATAAAATCCACCACAAATTACTAAACAGAATATAAAATAAAATCAGAATCAGAATTGTTTATTGCCAAGTATGTTTTTACACCTACGAGGAATGTGACTTGGCGGGAAAATGAACACAAAGACAATTACTTGTAAAGGATTTAATATTAATGAAAAATAAAAGTGAAACAGTTTAAAAGAAAGATATACCGGAAGAATAAAAATGACAAAAAAATTTAAACTAAAAGGATGGAAGTATTATGCAATTCAATTTTCAGTATAAGGCTTCAAAGTAACACAAAGTTTTATTTTGAGAACTGGGATTTCGTCAGCTTTAAGTGGTAGTCCAGCCATTTGCCCAAAAAGTCATAAATAGAGACAGGGAGGAAACAGGCATTTCCTCTGACAGCATTTAGATGGAAATTGAAAGTGGTTAACTGCAATCACAATGTTTTCTGAAATGTCGGATTTTCTTTTGAGAAATATTGTTTTATTCTCTAATGACGTCTGTGTTCATCCTACACACACGCACACATGTGTAAGAAAGAAATATTTGTGGTAAATGATGATGAGATAAGAGTGCAAATAACTGAAGTATACACACTTCTGTATTGCAGGAATTAGAAAGGCCTACGTTTTTGGCAGACCCTGGTAGCTCACCTGGTAGACCTGGTGCCCTATGTACCAATGGCTGAGTCCTGCTACAGCAGTCGTGGGTTTAACTAACCTGTGGCCCTTTTTTGCATGTCATCCACTCTCTCTCTCCCCATTTCCTATCTTTTATGAGCTGTCCTATTAATTAAACCTTAAAAAAAAAAGCACCTGCAGGGTCGGATCTAAAGGGTTGGCAGCTGCTACCCCTAAAAAATACCTGGCCGTACCAGTTTGGTGTCAACTGTTGTCAAATTTAACAGATTAACTGAAATTAATTAAAAAAATAATGTATTAAAAAACTTTATTTTAATATATGTGATTGTTTGTGATTGAATCAGCATATATTTCTGCCACCACATGAATATTTC
>NW_023339651.1:13337598-13343181 GCF_004916995.1 Morone saxatilis
TACATATACATACATATATATACACATACATATATACATATATATACACATATATACATATATATACACATACACACAGAGGCATATACAAGTACAGTTTGTGTATTGGGAAGTGAAAACAAGGCAAGATACAAGGGTGCCATCTGGTGGAATTGTGTTTTACAAAATACACCTCATCTGTGTGGTTACACTGCAAAAAGTGCTATGCTTTCATTTCAGTCACAAATCTCTCAAAGTTCAAAGGGCAGTCAAAAAGAACGGTCACTAATAGTGAACATTTAAATTACTGGAAAGAGTTGAAAAACAATGTATTCAATATATTGGGAAATACTCTAATTTGCTTTCTTGCTCAGAGTTTGATAAGAAAACTGATACCACTCTTGTGTCTGTATGCTAAATAGGTTATGAAGCTACCACCAGGAGTGAGTTAGCTTAGCTTAGCATAAAGACTGGAAGCAGTGGGATACAGCTAGCCTGGCTCTGTCCAAAGAGTAAAAAAACGGCCTACTAGAACCTCTACAGAGACTACTAGACGTCACTGCCCCCGGCCAGGAAATATAGGCACCTAACCTCCAATAAAACCACAACCTTCCAATTGTTTTTACACTTTATTTTTTGTACAACATGTAGGTAGGCTTACCCCTTTTCTATTTAGACAGAGCCAGGTTAGTTGTTTTCCCCTGTTTTCAGTCTTTATGCTAAGCTAAGCTACCCAGGTAAATATTTACAGCACAGACATGAGCGAGGTCTCAATGTTCACACATTATTCTTTGCAAGAATAGAATAACCATATTATTTTTCTATTAAATCTTTATTTCAAAATTATAAACTCCAGACATATACCATTGTGGTGAGAGTTGTAATCACCTCATAGGTCAAAACTGTGCCTCCATTGTGGCAGATCGGTTTGCTTCATGCTCTGACACGAGGGCCCCTTGATCAGTCAGTGTAGCTATGTTACATCTGGCATGCTTGATAGGCTGTGAAGTGAAGCCGTCAAATCTGATCCCTGAAATCCACACTGGTCTGATCTCCAATCAATTGTACACATGAAAGGAGGGCATTATTCACTGCTGAGGCCATGCTCTATGGCCTCATCAGTGACCCAGTTGAAAACACAATTTGGTTGTAACGGTGGGAACAATGTGCTAGCTCGCCTTTGGCTGGGCAGAGAATGGCCGCAGAAGCATTTCCTGCCTTTTTAACTCTTGAATGCATGCACTCACCTTTGTGTTTGCTTGTTACAACACTATCATTACAACAAGTGAAAAAGGTATCTATTGCATGATTTCCATTAGATTTAGTATGCCATGTTCGTAGTCTTTAATAATTTAAAATTAGCTTCTGCAGGGATGAGCAATGCTTCAAATGATGGACCCACAGGTCATTCTGAATGAATTGAACAGGTCACAGGGGTTTTAAGATGGCAGGCAAGGAGATTCTCTACAATGAAAACTGTACAAGGTTTTTATATTCAGTCCTTGTTACTTAAATCTCAAATTTTTGTCACACACATCTTCTCTTTCATGTTAGATTTGCCATAAAGGACCCAGTATTTAACATGTTAAGTAAAGAAAAGCGATTTTATGGTTATTCCTGGGTCCTGGGACCACTTCTAATTTTCACAAAAGATGTCAATATCAAAAGTTTTCTACTTTTGAAAGATGAATATTGTTTATCTGCAATTATCTTAGTAGATTTGTAAATGCCTTCTTTTTGTACTGAAATCGTTTGTCTTGAAAGAACTGGCATTAATTCAGCCTGACATCAACACTAATGTTCATGCAGAACATTAATCCTGTGAACATACTGGTGCTGAAATACCGTACCCCTGCTAAAGTGTATATCAGAAATTGCCTATTACGCAAAATCTGGAAAGTTTGAGATGACATGCACTGGTGTTCATGGGTCAAGACAAGTTGTTGTGAAATACTGCTAATTCACCAGGATGTCCAGCTTTGATTTCCTGTGAAACCAACTTTCCATTACTGATTGCTGATTTTATGTCTAATGACAGTAAAGCTGTTCTGTCTCTCAAGAAATAACAGAAGCAAGGAATTGCA
The DNA here is from genome assembly GCF_004916995.1 of Morone saxatilis. Lineage (NCBI taxonomy): Eukaryota > Metazoa > Chordata > Actinopteri > Moronidae > Morone > Morone saxatilis. The sequence goes on from NW_023339651.1 coordinate 13,339,662, forward strand.
TTATGTGTTTTACATGGAATGCAGTCCGTGTGAGGAGGATATGTGTTGAAACCATACAAAGTGAAATCTGGTCTTCTTCAGAGGAAGGATGGTCATTGCTCATGATTTTACAGGAAAAACATGTCAGCATATCTCTCAGTTGTAATCTGATTATATCGATGTATACAGATTTAAACATTCAATGAGAAATCATCCATATATTCTTCCTGATTCGCTTTTATAGATTTCACAACAGATGATCAATCCCTGACAGTATAGCCTTGACCTACATGAAGTATGTATGTCATACTCGTTAGTAGGTCACATCTTTGAATCTAGATTAAGATTTAGTCTACAGGGCAATTTTGAACATACATATCCATGTACTGTGCAATAGTTGTAATATGTACATATGTTGTATATACTGTTCATTAAACCTGTCAGTACTTACATTTCAGCTGTTTCACCTCCTGTGCTATGGTATATTCACATAACACAGTCATTAATATGTCTATAGTACATTTGTAATAGCCATTTACTGTCTAATAACGGTAACAGTAACTACTTGTACATTGGTGTATGACATTTCAACATTACATACTGATTATTGTGTTATAATTTAAAACATACTGCATAGTAATACCCATATATGGAGAGTTATAATGAGATAAATAATAAAGATAGAATTCCTTTGTGATCATTCTTTGCACTCACTGAAAATAGTGTTACATTAATTGGTGTGCTCAAACAAGGCTGAAATAGCAACCTGGTAAAGCAGGTACCTGAGACAGCAGACTCAAAGGCCCAAGGGCCCTGGTTGGAGGCATGGCAAATCAAACAAAAGGATTTTAATTTACCACATAATAAAAACTTATCTTATTCCTGCATTTTTACCTAATCTTGAGGATCTGTTTTAGAGATGGGCCCTGTGTCATTTCTAGTTTAAACCTTTAATATTTCAGTTTTTAATATGCTTACATGGTACATGTTCTTAAACAACTTAATCAACAAACTCACAGCAAACCTGGGGCAGGTAGTATTCTGGTTGGTCCCCAAAGCTAGTGGCTTTATCCGGCCCTGTCGTGAGCATTATGCCCTTATTATGTGTCGAGTCTCTTTGCTGCGATGACTTTGTGTTTTTGACTGATGAATGCTAATCTTAAAGTGAAAACACTCAGATAAAATCATTTATTTTCCTCACACTTACACACTTTCTACGACAGGGGGAGCTGTGTAACACAAAATTAAGCTGGGACCTTGAAACAGTGTTTTCTTCTTAGACAGACCATCACAGAATACTGACACTCACCCAAAGGATGTCCTTGTCACTCTCCTCAGATGTACCATCTTAGGTGTCACTTACCTTTTTGGGCTAAAAGAGAAAATCAGGTGCTGACACAGGCCCTCACTGGGAGACCCCATGTGATCTCGGAGCCTGGAAACATTTTCACCTGCAACCCAATCCCAAACAGGGCTGCGCTCTGTGGGATTGGATGCGTCACCTTATCCCCCACTTTGTGTCCCATTACCCAGCAGTTGTAATGCTCACACCAGTGTAACGTGTCTAAGGTAGCAGGCGGGGCAAGCTGAGCTGGTCTGAAATTTAAATTAACCTCAGCGACATTCATGTGTGCTGGGGAACACAGGTGTTACATTACCAGTACCCTAACTCCTGCCATGCACACACACCTGTTGTACATAAAGGTGAACAAAAGAATGTGTGCACTCACATACATTAGCTGTAAGAAATACAGAGTCGCACATGCCTGTCGCTAGTTTTATGTTTATCTCTTCTAGTGGTGAGCCTCCTTTAACAGTGGCTGGTTTCAAAGCCACTGTGAGAGTCGGTTATCAGAGGATAGAGGGAAGAAGGGAGCTGTGAGTGTGTGAGTGTGTGTGTGTGTGGTTAAAAGCAGGATGTAGCTGATCTGCTGACCCACATGTTGCCAGATAAGGATCAGAGTGGCAGAAGACAAATACCACACTCACTGGTGAGAGGATACACTGTGTGTGTGTGTGTGTGTGTGTGTGTGTGTGTGTGTGTGTGCATTTTTCCATATTAGCTTTGTGCTATGTGACCTGAATTAATGTTTCCATCAAATCTAATTTGCAGAATTCATAGCTGATTATGTTTCTGAAAAACAAATATTTCTGAAGAACTGTTCTTCCTCAGTCGTTCTCTGTAGACGTTTGTAACTTAAAGGATCAATCTGCAGATATTCTGGATTTTTCTTAGTGTCAAAATATCCCTTTTGCAGAGCTAAACCACCTACAAACAAAGTATTGTGAGTGTCGAAGCCTGGTTCTTCCTCTGTACTAAGGAGCTCCGTTACCATGAACACACACACTTTATTTTGAGTCAATCAAACATACACCGTCCTGCTGCCCCAAAACCCCCCCAGAGCACCAAATGTGGATTAATCCGCTGTAACATCCCGCTTAAATACTGGAAAATGGCTCTGGACAGCAATAGCATCTACCGTTACCGTTGCCGGTACTCTCTGCCGGCCTCACCCCTGCTCTCATCCACTTAGCTCCTCCCAGCGAGGAGGTGAGAGAGTTTTTAATATGGTCAGTTAGGTTTTCAGTCACGCCCACTTCCGCGTATGATACACCGATGTTTCCTCGCTCTCGCCCCTCTTCAGGTGCATTAAAGGAATTGGAAGATCCTCCATGATGGCGAGGGGGAATGATTTCCAGGTCACAGAAGGAGAGAGGGACGCGAGGAAGCATAACGTCGACAGATTGCCTGAAACCAAGTGAATGCAGCAAAAAGTCGCCAAATCTGCATCACTGCCTCATACCGAAGACGTTCTTTGGACCTCCATGTTGACGGGCGAACAGTAAACGCTCATTAGAGCTCTTTACTGACTGGAGTCTCAGGCTATTTCTGCATACGTGTGATTCCCACGTCAGACTGGAGCACTGCACGTAACGCTGTAGTTTTCGGGCTGCGCAGGTGAACAGAACACGATTGGCCACACAAGCACTGGAGAGCTAATCTGTTTTCCGGCGGAGGAGAAGCCCGTCACTCACCCCAACACGACCTTCTGCCAGAACCGTGCTCTCATTGGTTGGTCCCACATGACAACAGGTGATGACACAGGTCTGTTGACGCCCAATCAGTGAGCGAGCTGAACCCGTTCACCTCCGGCTCTATTGTCCCACTGAACCATCGCTTTGTTTACATGTTGACCTCTAACCTCTCTGCTCCTTCCTTCCCTCCTCCTCTTCATCGCTTCCTCTTTTGTCTACCCCCCCGCTCGTCTTTCTCCTCCTTAAGCCTTTCTGCAGACTTTCCTCCTCCTTCTCTCCTCCTCCTTGACGCCTCCGCCCTCGCACCTCCTCTCCTGCATCTGTGGACGAGTTTCCTGCCACAGGAAACAGCCTGATGGTGGAGGTCAGAGACAGGATGTCCTGCAGAGAGGAGAGGAGGGGAGGGGAGAGGAGGGGAGGGGAGAGGAGAGGAGAGGAGAGGAGGGGAGAGGAGAGGAGAGGAGAGGAGAGGAGAGGAGAGGAGGAGATGAAATAAGGTGAGGAT
>NW_023339651.1:13343281-13350755 GCF_004916995.1 Morone saxatilis
GTGTGTGTGTGTGTGTTTGGCAGGAAATGTCAGAGAGGGAGGCTTACCATCTATTTTTCAGTACTGTTGAACCTCCTGCTCGTCATGGGAGGCTGTACCTGGGCTTCCTTAAGATTAACTCTGTCAAGATCAATATCATTGTTTTCTGTAAAACAAACTCAGCCTGTTAATAGAAACTGTGTAGCATGGGCACTGGTAAACGAGTAGGGATAACAAAAAAGAAAAAGACGCAAAAAAAGAACAATGTCTAACACAAACAACCACTTGTGAATTTGTACTTTTAAAGCTATTTGTTACATGTTTCTTCTGGTTTTCTTAAAGAAATAGTTCATCCTTTTGGGAAATTTTGGCAAAATTGATACCACTCTAATGTCTGTATGCTAAATAAGAAGCTACAGTTAGCAGTGGGTTTGTTTAGCTTAGAATAAAGACTGCAAACAGGGAAAATAGCCTAACTCTATTGAAAGGTAGCAAAATCCACCTACCAGCACTTAAGTTAACTATTTAACTAACTTCCTAGAGTCCCTGCTGGTTCAGTCGCCAAAAAAATAATCTGGCACATAACCTCCATTAAAAGATGATTTGTAGTTTTTAAACTTTTAAACAAACACAATATGACATGTTAATTAGGGGCTTATAGGCATGCAGGTTTGTTACCTACGGGCAGAGTCAGGCAAACTGCTTTCTCTTGTTTCCAGTCCTCATGCTAAATTTTGCTAATCCTCCTCTGACTGTAGCTACATATTTACATATCGGAGAGTGGTATTAATCATCTCGCCCAACCCTCTGCAAGAAAGCGAATAAGCGTATTCCCCAAGATGTCAAACCAATTCTTCAAAGACTGAGTGCTGCTTTTGGGAAAGAGGCAGTTTGAGGATGAAGTGGAAGTGACTTTGGCAGCCCCTGTGAGCGCTCTGGACCCTTACCGAGCAGCCAAAAGGCATTTGGAAAGTGCTTTACCCAAGCAAGGGTAAGTCAGGCAGTAGAGAGGGCAGCTGATCCCCTGTGGCATTCTCCCTTCATTTCTCCTCAAGAACTGGGTCGCACAAGATGATGGGTGCCTTCCCAGACTTTCAGCAAGTGTTTTTATGGTCACCATAAATCATTCATTGGTCTTGCTCTGCTCTAGAGGCATTTGTGTCTCTGACACAGGGAAATCCTTGTTGACAAACCATTTCCCACATCTCAAACATCAAATTTGATTATTCAAGACTCCACTGGGTTATTCTTACCTTGCTCTGTGGAGAAGACAAACACATCTTAGAGAGCACAGTCTGATATGGATTAAATTATGTCTCCACTCAGATACATTTTCCTTTTTGTGGTCTCAGTTGTATTGACCATTCGATCAGAAGAGACACAAATGCACCTTCCTCTTTGCCACAGTCTGGTGAAATAGGAGATTCACAACCCTGGCATCTCTTTCAAATGTATCAGCAGGTCATGGCCCCATAAATGTTATTTGGAAAACTCATGGGAGTGACCACATCAGACAATATGGCTCCCAGAGGCACCCTGGGTGCTTATTAAAGGCATGACAGAAAATGAAAAACAGCACAGAGGAAGAGGCTCTGTCTAGATAACCAGGTGTGATCATGAAGGACTGTGTTCCCTTAATTACTCTGGGTGAAGAGGAGAGAGTAATGAGTGCTTGCTGAAGGGCTTTTCCTACCAGAATATGAAAAACTTGTCCCTGTTTAGATAGAGAAGAAGTCTCTCTCTTTCTCTTTCTCTCTCACTTCTTCTATTACATGACAGCTGAACTGCAGTAACCTATAATTCTCTGCCACTTAAACCAACCTTTTCTGACAATTAGATGGTATTGCGTGCACAGTTATTGGCTTGTGACTGGAGACTGGCATGTCAACATTAGCATATTGTGCTGAGGAGTCATTCCAGAGCTGCAATGTGTTTCTTGAATGCCATGCCTTTGTAAATTTTGTTTTCATCGGGTAGCTAACAGTATTATCCTAATAGTCAAATCTCCCCTGAGTGACAAGTTGTGGTTACCTCCCAACAAACCATTGTACAAACACATTGGTAAAAGGGCAAACTAAATGAAAAATAATACTGTTTTTATGTGCAGTGCAGGATATTGCTGTGCTATGTGGAACATTTCTTGTCATATCATTAGAATCTCACTGGTTATGTGGGTGAGCTAGCAGGTGTTTCCTGTTACTGTTCCCTTAACATGCAGAGGCAGCTTGGTGGTTTGTAGTTTTCATCAATCTGGAGCTCTGGTACAGTAACTTCTATCACATCAAAGAATAACTGATGAGTACTTCATCACACAGCAATCTGATGCATCAGCACAATGAGCTGAATATGCGTTTGCTAAAGACTGATTCAGATTCTAAAATATGTATTTCTTCATCTATTATGAGACAGTTGACTTAGTTTAGTAAGAGAAACCCCAAAAACAACAATTTAAATGGAAAACGTAATTTTACTTGTAATATACCGGTGATTACCGTAAGGGTTTGAATGCAAAACAGTTGTACATGGAGTTCCTCATTTTAGTGTAGCCTTTTCCATCGTTTATATCACTGTCTGATGTTGCCTCCTGAATTGTCTGTGTATGAGCCAGGCACATCAATGTGCATGCACCACTGGATAAATCCCATTTGTATCCTATATTTGGAGTTCACCAGAAACATTCATTCTTTTTTTCCCTTAATGTACAGACCAGACCATCAGCTCAGCCAAACTCCTTATGGGTTGCTGAAAGATAAATTATTCATCTGGGCTAAGTTGGTCTGGTTTGCTTGTGCAGGCACATGTCTTGTTGCCCACCTTGGATCAATGACAACAGCCGGGAAAAACCATCTGAGACTGATGACGACCATGTAATTGCAGGTTGTAGGTTGGCTACCACTTCAAGTCCCACGTGTAGCTCCATCAGCCCTATACCACAGTACTAATGGTGGAAGACTCCTCTGACTTGCCCTGTTTGCTGGGCAATGACTTGAGATACTCCAGGTGTCTGCGGGCATCCTCCTGATTAGCCCTAACATAGTAGACCAGGTAGGAGATGACCATGGTGAACCAGCCGAACATGACAACCAGCATGGCCACATCTGTAGTCCTCTTCATCACCACACATAGGTCTATGTCCGGTGCCAACAGGAAGGCAAGTCCTTGAACGCCTATCTCCTCAGGCTCTGAAGTCTGGCACACAATGCCTGTCAGCGATGCAGGCTCTAGGTCCACGCGGGGCATGGCCATCTGCAAGCTGCAATCGCAATGCCATGGATTGTTTGTTAGGTTGGCGCGAGCCCGTAGTCCCTCGAAGGCCTCAGGGTTAAACTTTGCTAACTTGTTCGAAGAAAGGTCTAGGAACTGTAGTGAGGAGCCCAGGCCTTTGAATGCTCCTGGTTCTAACTGACTCAGTTCATTATGTGATAGATCCAGTTCAACTAGGTGGGGCAAACCCGCAAAAGCATTGGTTGGGATTGTAGTGAAAAGGTTGAAGTCCAGGTAGACACGTCGTGTGTCATTGGGGATATCCTGGGGGATCTCTGTAAGCTGCAGATTGCTGCAGCGCACCGTCTTGCCGCCGCTCTCACTCTCAGAGCAGTAGCAGCTCTTAGAGCAACTGGTGGCAGCATGGTGGAAGCAGAAGGTCATTAGCACCAGGCTGTGCAACAGCAAACACATAACCACTGAGTGGCGCAGAAGCAAGTCCGCAAGTAGGGACATCGTGGGATACGGGCATGCTCCAGGAAGGACCACCTGGGTGCAGGACCTGAAATCCACATCAACCTCCCCAGTAGCTATTGAACCTATGACATAAAAACAACAGAAAGTCACATTAGCAGTGTTGAGAAGACTACCCTTTGAAAAAAGAGAAGTGCAGATAGTACTGTGAAATATTTTTCTCATGAGAAATGGGTGATTAACAATGTTCACAGTGTTATTTACTGCAGAAAAGAGGGGTACAGTAGCTTGTCTAATTGCAGTGAGAACACAGTGTGAATGCTGGATGCTCATTTCAGCATGTTGGTGGCCAGCACTTCTGCTGTGTTTCCAGGAAAGTCTAAGAATCAAACATTCCCTTCATACCAGCACAATAAACAAGCTCTGAAAATCCTTTGGTGTCACTGTGCCTCTTTTATAATTGACATCCCTGCGATGCAGGGCTATTTCAGTACACAGAGACTGCCATTAACATAGTGATGTGACACCATGAGGAACAAAATGTTCCAAACAAAACATAAAACCAACTAGATTTTTCATGTAATTATATATATCTATATCTATATATATATATTTCCAGCTATTTCTAAAACCATAGCTGCAATTCTGGTGCAACAATTTTAGTAAAAGTGACCCATAAAACTTCCCTTGCTTGGTGTTTGCAGTCGCTAGTACATAAGATCATTTACTCAGAAGTGCAAGTAACACAGAGGTAAAAGCTTGTCTGTAAATTACACTTTATATTTTGTATGTAAGCCTTTGAAAATGGCAGGTCTACCCACCCTAACACACTTCATTAATAGCTGATCAGGGCTACCTCCTATCTTGTTACTAATCCTCTTAAGGAAAAACTCCTTAAGTCAGTGTAGCATCAGTGTTGGCCACCGAATCCTTTTGCTGGGGTAAATGTTAATGCTATAAACAGCACCAAGGCCAACAAAACAGACAATGTGATAGCCTGTCCTTTTAGAGACAAAAAGGAACCACAGAGTTCAACCAGACTTCTTAATTTCTTCAAAATGGCTGGAGACTCGGCAAGATCCACTTACCAAGATTAAAAAATGAAATCGATCTCTAAGTACTTCTAAGTATCACATGACGTTGGGGGATAGAGAACAGAGTGTTGTGGCAATGGTGGTGTGTATGTGTGTGTGAGGGGGACAGATGATTTGTCTACGAGACACAGCTAATAACACTCATTGAGTTACACCAGTTTAAGAAAGGCCTGCCAGACAACCCAAATAATGAGCCATTGGGGGAGATGGAGGCTGATGCACCGGAGCAAAGCACGGATGAAGCCTCTGCTATTAAGAAGCTCTGACTGCTGGAGTTTGCCTCCCTCAGACATGAGATGTTTATCCAGACATCCTCATTGAGGCAAAGCAACTTCCAAAGGATTTCCCTCTGCACTTAGTGTCAGCAGGGTGTATGAGAACATAAAATAGCATGACAGATGCAGCTGAACACCCAAGGAAATAAAAAGTCTTGCCTAAACTAAATGGGTAACATTATGCTCCTGTAAAGGCTATACTTTTCCTGTCACATAGCATGCCAGCCTGGTATTTTGCTGAGAGATAATAGGGGAGCAGAAGTCAAAGGCTGGTGACGGAGGAGGAGAAAGCATGTGGGCAAGGAGGGAAATTGGACACACCGGCACAGGGTTGTGAGAGAAAGAATGATATAATGAGGATTTAAGGAGAAGGGTAGCATTACAATAACAACACAGAGATCAGTGTGTGACACTAATGAGATATTGAGGAAAGGGGGCAAATGTTAGTGAGTCAAAAGGACAGCTGATGAGGACAGCTGGCAGTGAAAGAATAAAAGGGAGAGGGGGGAGAGACTTGTCGCCTGTGGGTGAGATAAACAAGAGAGGGTGTAAACCTAATGAGTCGCAGGGTGGGGCACCAGTATAAAAAAGATTTTCATCCATTATGCTTCTCAAGGATATCATTTGCTAAAAAAAGACAAATTTTGCTTGTAACAACCCATCCCACAGCCACATACTGAAAATGCAATAAATCAACTGGCCTCTAAATCAGGTGAAGTCTTCGTCAGTGTTCCTAAAGTCATTGCCTACTTAAATAACTCTCCTGCTTTTAATTTACACAATAAATACAGCGCTTTTGCAACCAAAGGTCAGTCTTCCACTTCATAAATTCACTGCTGTCTCTGGGACCAATTATTTGAGGAGCAGCAATTTGGACTCAAACCCAAACAGGAGAGGCATTAAAATGCAATGCAAATTCATTATGTTAATATATTTAGTGACATAGTATTTTTTCATGCATGAATCTGACCCTCTTCCTCTTCTTTGCATCACATCACAGCTGCATGAATGGCAAATAAGCTGCTGGTTTCTAGTTATCAATGGGAGGAGGGAGGCAGAAAAAGGAAACAGGAAAATAAAGTATCCTTAACATCTTTAACTTGAAACAGAGGCTTTTAATCCAGCTGTAATCATATTTCAGTGCTTTTAGCTCTATCCACTCCTGATCCCTCACTCAATGCCAATCTCGATTACTACATATGCTCTTTTTATTCATTAGAGCACAACACTGCGCATGGCATATTTCCACTGTACCTTTCCCACTGTCTCCCCCAGTAGAATAATCTCGTTAAGGACCTAGAGAGCAATATCCGTAAACACACTGTTACAGAAGGGCAGTCAAACCTTTTGCTTGTCTATCGGCATTTAATGTACAGCCTGTTAGAGAAGGGTTTGATCTCATAGCCACTGTAGCATCAGTTTAAAAATCACTCCAAGAATTAACTACAATATTCATATCCTCAACACAAACTTCAATATTAAAGCAACACTGATCTCATTACTCTAATTCCCATTAATTACAACACAGGCGGAGGACATTTAAGATGCAAAATTAAAGCCTAACAGTGGGGTAAGTATCAGTTTCTGCTCAAATTTAAATTCTACTCCTAAGCATCTGCAGAAAATGAACTAACGTTAAAAGAACAGGAGATAAAGGCGATGCCTTGAGGGAACCCATACCCTTATTAAGTTTCTCTTTCATCCTGTTTTAGTCACCACCATCCAGTGCTTGTTCCCAGCGTTAATCACATTAAAAAAAAAACAGTTGCTCTTTTATGGATTAAAAATATGTCACACAAAAAAAACACGCGTTATGATCAGCAACACTCACGTCTTTGCCGCTTTCCCTCTCCTTTTCATGGTGTGTGTTTCTCAGCAAGTGCCCAACAATAACGCTGGTCCGGCAGATCACAGCGCTCCCGAAAAGGCTGTTCGATCAGTGTTTTGGTTCGCTTCCACCAGGTCCTCTTGCAGCTCGTTAAACTTGCGCTGAGAGCCGCTCCGGCTAACACGAAGCGCCACTGGTGGAAATGCTCCTACAGTTCAGGGCTCGCTCGGTGCAGCCTTTTTAGTTTCCACGCAACCAAAAAACTAGGCAACATCGCCGGAGCCAGCGCGAACTGACGAGGACGCAGCGAGAGGGCAACGCGGTTGCTGATGGCGGTACATCACCGACCCCGATCCAGGATGATATGACAAAAAATAATTATTATAATAATAAAGTTTAAAATGGCAGACAAATGGCGCACAGTGCATTTACGCACAGACTTAACGGCTGTATATTCGGCTGCTGGAAGGAGCTGAGTGCATGGAGGCCAATGTGTGATGGCGTGACTGATTACATTCATTCATATACATCTGTTGATTGCTGTGAGTGAAGTGGATTTGATGTGCATGCATCAGGTGCCAGTAAAGTAGGCAGTACCCCTCTCTCTCACACACACACAC
>NW_023339651.1:13350855-13354264 GCF_004916995.1 Morone saxatilis
CACACACACACACACACACACACACACTCTCTCTCTCTCTCTCTCTCTCGCTCTCTCTCTCTCTCTCTCACACACACACACACACACTCTGTCTCTCTCTCTCTCTCTCTCTCTCTCTCTCACACACACACAGAGAAGTGATCTCATACAGTGCTCATACATGGAGCGGTTGGGTTGGCAGCCTACACTAATCATTTCTGATCTGAAGCTTGTTGTTTCAAACATGCAGCCTGGCAGCCAGGGCGGTGGATCTTTGGCCTGTGTAGGCCCCTTTTTCCTGCCTGCTGCCAGCCGATAAGGAAGTCCAATCAAATCCACTATGGAAACAGACGTGCATGGGCACTGGCCTGGGAGAGTCTGCCAAGCAGCCAGTCATAAGGTATTAATGGAATTAAAATCAATAAAGTGGGACACCCAAACTCCCTCCCTGGTTCCCTGGATTGACAGACTGTGACTCTTTTAGGGTTGCTTTCACTATAATATCATAGACTTGTCTTTTATGACGTTGAAGTAAAATATTACAGTTCTCTAACATATTTTTGAATGTCCCTGCTTAATCCCAAAAAGGAAAATTCCAGTACTTCATAATTTATTTTGTCTCAATTTTGTGAGCTGTATGGATATTAGGAAAGGCTGGATTACCAACCAGGAAATGCCAACAACTACCCCAGGGCCCCAGACCATCAAGAGACAGAATACCCCAGTTTTTATTAAGCATACATGGTCAAATTTCTTTTTTCTCAAACTAGCTTACAGTAAACCTGCGGCATGTTAGTATTCCAGTAAAGGAATACTAATTGGTTCCTGGGGCTCCAGGCAAAATTAGTTGGGGAATAGGTGTGTGGGTGTGCCAGGGCCCACTAGTGGCTTAATCCGGCCATGACTGCATGAACAGTTTTCTGGGGGGGTTGTGGATGACAGAAAGGAAACCAGGACAATAAAGCGATCTTAATATATTGCAAATAATATTGCAGTGCTCTTTTGGACTGTAAATAAATAATGAGACCAGTCAGAGTTAACTATTGCTGCTCTAACATATCTCTTTCATGTCTCTGTCCTTGTCTCATTTGGACAACTTATCTGTAGGTTGACCACAGATTGTACTGTACTTCATAGACACACTGCTGGAAATAGTTTTAACATCAAAATTTTTTTTTGTCACTTTGGACCCTCTGTATCACTTCATAATGCAATGCAAATTGGGCTGCTACCTTTTATGTTTATGTTTGTTTACCCCTCCGAATAATTGCTTTGCTGATTAAGTTTGGGTTGAAGTGTTAACAAGTCTGCTGAGGCTTGTTTTTTGCCTCACTGGGCTCTGTTGTAGCTGTTTCCAGAAGAGAACTCCTGTCTCATCTTAACAGTGAGGAAAGTGATCACAGCGTTACACTAACCTGTGGACATATGGGCCAAAGTCCAAACTAATTCTTTTAATGTTTTTATGCAGGCTTTTGTCTTGGTATGACACGCTAGGGTTAATTGGTTGATTGATTAAACCACCGTAATACATTTCCACATGAGAAAGACATACAACTTGGTTTTCATTGTTGCTGCTCTCACTCCTTTTACAGCCCTGAGGTTACGAGGCTTGTCAATTAGAAGGAGACCAGATAAGTGGAATAGCGATTGACAGTGAAACAGCAGAAAATGGGATTAGTCCTCTTTGACAGAGGAGAGTGCACTGGCAGTCAGTCTTCCCCAGCTTTATCAGATTACTTCAAATGCCCCACTGTGGTTGGCAGCTAGATGGGCACTGTATGCATTATCAACCAAGCATAATAGACTACACTTTCAAGTGGATCAAAGCGTCTTTTTTTTCCCCTACTCACGTTTTTCCCTCCAGCGTGTCAAGTATCTCTAACCGGATTCAGGCGTCTTCTTCTTTTTTTTTTACCTTGATACCTGTGCAGGTGGCATACCTGCAAGCTAACATTAATCCATGAAGTTGATTTGCTGAGTGGGAATTTGGCTGAGAAAATACTTCGTACCACAGTTTCTACAATGTCACCTTAACAGGGTGGGAATGTTTTGCCATTAGCCTTTTTTTGGTGTGCTCCAAGTCGCAGTGGAACAAAAGGACAATATTAATGAGATCTCTCCCTTTCATTCTCATTTTCTATCCTACTTCGTCTTGCCTGTTCACACAAACACACATATGTGCATACATATACTTAAGCATACACACACACACACACGCACACACACACACTCTGTCTCCGGCTTTCAGCTTACTGGTCGTCCCTGAGCAAGATCAAAGTCCTGCCTTGTCTTTGTGAATACAACATTACCCTGCTTTATTTATTTATTTCCTTACCTGGCTTGAACCTTTTAATCAAAACTGGTGAGAAAGGTGTATTAGAAGGATCTCCCTGCTACTGCCAGTAACGGGGGGGTCACCTCATCCCATCATCCCTGTGAAGAGCCTTGTCTTTGAAGTCTGATATCATTGACATTAACGAAACAATGGACCGGCAAATATGAAAGTGTTGTAGTTATTCATTGATCCTTGTTGAATTCCCCTCAGACAGGCTGGCTGAGTCTTGTCAAAAAGCTTTCAACAAGACTTTGGAGTCTTGAATCTTCAGCAAAAGCATATCGTGATTGGCTCTTTGCTCTACCGGCATGTTCCAAGTGGTTGATGTTGTTTGTCACTATTAGTTCCTTGAAGAATATTTAGTGATTTTGTTCAAATTTGAGTCGGTAAAGTGCATGTATGTCAGAAAAATAAAATGTCTTAGAAGAGTATATCTTAAATATGTTTTAGGTCAGTGGTTCCCAACCTGGGGAGAGGAAACAAGATGACAATACAATATTAAGTCACAATATTAGGCACAATGTTCTATGAGCTGTTAAGGTTTACTGAGACACTGTGGTGTTTTAAGCTAAATGTTAACATTAGCATGCAAACATGCTCACAGTGACAATTAGGGTTGAGTGAGTACTCGACTGTACAAGTACAAGTACGAGTACGAGTATCATCAGAGTAAAATGTGTCAATATCCGTACTACAACAAAAATAGCAACTTCTGTTCTGTAAATAGTTTTCTATTACTCTGAAGCTCAGTTCAGAGGCTGTTCTATAAATAGGTTTCTAATAAATATAGCAACTTCTTATCAGCCCATATCAATTTCAGTTTTAAATTAACAGCTGATGGTCAATCCCCTCTACTTCCAGTTTAAGCAGCATCCTCGCCAGTTTAGGCCCCGCCAAGGGCCCGTCAATTCGGATTATGATTACAGTTAAGTTATCCTTTAATAATTCTGTAGGAAAATTCATCCTCTGCATTTGACCCATCCTAAGTAGGAGCAGTGGGAAACGACTATGTGGCACCCGGGTGAAGGACACTGAATGGAGAATTAACCTGACCCTTTTTTAAGTTATTTTTTCATGGCTTTATTGGATAGGACA
>NW_023339651.1:13354279-13376074 GCF_004916995.1 Morone saxatilis
TAGAGAGACAGGAAAGGTGGGTAGAGAGAGAGGGGATGACACACAGCAAAGGGCCGCAGGTCAGACTCGAACCTGGGACGCTGCAGCAACTCCATATATGGGTCACCAGCTCTACCGACTGAGCTAACCAGGTGCCTGACATACATGTTTTGATGGTGGGAGGAAACCCACACTAACACAAGTAGAACATGCAGACTCTGCATGGAAATACCAGGTCCTTCTTGCTGTGAGGCAGCAGTGCTAACCACTGAGCCACCATGTTGTGGAGATATTTCATTCAGAATCAAAAATGTCAGTCTCATGGTGGCACAAAAGGAACGCTCAGCAAAGTTTGCTAGCTTTATGCTCTGGGGAACATCAAAATGTGTACAAAATCTCATAGCGATCCATCCTTTAGTTGTTGAGATATTTCAGTCGAGACCAACACCAACACTGCCATTCATAAAGCCATACTGCTAGCATGGCTAAAAATCATTGAGTCAGTCAGTGTGACGACAAAAAAACACCAGGATGATCTCAGAAGATATATACTCTATGACAGGAGCTCGCAAGTTGACCCTGCTTCATATTAAGTGGTCACAAGGAGAAAAGGTTTGGAGCTACCATGTCAGGGCTGACTAGGCTAATAGGGAACTTAATGGTGCCTGACCCTGACTGATGCATGCACAGGAAGGATTTACGCATACATTGACCCCTATCTCAGTCAATACTATTGAGGTCATGGCACTCTATATTTCACACCGCCAGCTGATGAAGTGTGTTAATCCAGTCTGCTTCCTTTGTTGAATCCATATTAAGTGTGGCCTTGCTAAACAAAAAGTGTTTTTAAAATTTGAAAATACAGTACTTGCTCTGCATACTGTGTACCTAAGATGTTCTATTCCTCCAATTAATAGCTGTTATGTTTGAGAAACACCTTCTTAATGCAGGTGTAAGCAATCAACTAAGTGGCGTCACTGATTGTGATGTATGGCATCTTAAATGTTAAGTTGTTGTAGCCGCCTGGAGTTGGCTGCCAACACAGGATAGAGGTGGTTGATGCCGTTTTCCACTGCCCTTTTAAAGTAATTAATAATTCTTAGTGCTTCATTGTGTTTCTCAGACATATTCACAATGACAGCTGGGGAGGGGTGTTCACCTTAAAGGTCATGTTTTGGACCTCCAAGGACACTGCTGGAAATGTGATGTTCAAAACATGACCCAGAAAGTGAATAGAAACTGTCTTTCAAAGCTATAAATGTTAGAGATTTACTGTAGATGCTATTTACTTCCCTTTTTGCATTTCTGCAAAGGTTATAGTAGTACTTCTAGTAATATTAAAGGTTTAAATATTCACAAGAACCTTAAAGAATATTACCAGTGATTTTTAGTTGCCATGTTGCTCTTCTCATTTATATTTTTCCTTGGAGCATCTGCAAAAAGTCAGATTAGTTTAGGATATTGAGATCTGTTTTTTTCTACCTTTAACAGTTTGCTGCCAGTCATTTAATCTGTCACACACCTGGAAATTGCCTGAGCTGAATGCCCACAGTGAACATGAAGCAGAAATTTCATCTTTTAAATATTTGTCTTTTTCATCATTATTTCATTTTAGTTGAGTGTTTTCATATCAGTAGGCTCATTACGCTCTACATGCTCTACTTCCTGCCGATCACCCACGGGATGAAATGGGACTAGTCTTTGCTAGGAAATAATTACTCAGAAACAGTGGGGTGAACTCAAGCGAATTCACTTAGGCAAACTCATAATGGAGCAAACTCCAGGTGAGAACACACATCTCTAGCTCTAACATTGACTTCTCAAAGAACACCCTGTATAGACATTTTGGGTTAAAGACTCAAGTTGAAACATCGATGAATTTTGACTGATGTAAGATTCCTTAACAATACCTTTTTAAAGAAATAGTTCTATATTTTGGGGAATATGCTTACTTCTCTGTCTTGCTGATAGTTAAATTAGACAATCAATACCACTCTGGTGTATGTACGTTAATCTGCAGTTACAACTAGGAGATGGTTACAGTGATACAGTAAAACTAAGCAGCCTACCACCACCTCACACGTGTAAAGCTCACACACTTGCAAGATTCACGTGTTATATCTTGTTTGTCTATTTAATTTTTAATGGACTGGTTATGAGAGATATATAGATCATCTGATGTCACGACAACAAAAAGGCAAATAAGTGTATTTTACTAAATTCCTGTCCCTTTAAGATCAAGTAATGAAAATTCAGGCTGAGTATCAGGCTAAAGTAGTCCCAAATTTGAGCCAGTAAAGTGCATGTATGTCCAAAACAATAATTATAAACTGTCTAAGATTTTAAATTAACTAAATTTATCCATTGTATTTTCAAGAAAAAAAAGTCTGATGGTCAACTCATATTATCTTTGGTGGATGGGAAGCCAAAATGAAGAAAAAATATGCACGTAGAAAATCATCGTCATCACTGTAGACCAGTCAACTGATATATCTTTTACACAACCGAAGTTCACTTCTGGAACAAGCTCTGACGTACCTGTCGAGTGCTCAGTTGGAAGCAGCAGTTGTTTACCTGTCACCAAAGCAGCACTATCCTTGTATGACACAGGACATCAAGCTGCACCAAACAGCCCCTTTAGACAGCTATCAACAGATCTATGACACATCAAGTTTCTTTCTCTCCCACTTCCCCAACAGTCAAGCTGTATCAGGCCTCAGAAAACACAGGGTCATCAATAAATAAACAGGAAAGCAGGTGGTACTGAGAGCACGGGTGTCCATCTACTGTTAACGTCTCTCACTAACTTCAGATGGGTGACTATTTTTGGATGTTAAGTACTTTAGTATTCCCTGATTCAAACTGCCCACTAGTGCTCTATAAGAGGAAGCCTGTGTGTGAGTGTATTACAGTGTTAGAATAGTAATGACATAGTGGCAAAACAAAAATATGTAATTGTGATTATGTACTCTGAACATAGATACATTTAAAATGACTACTTTTTGAAAAAAATATCAGCCAGACATACACTTGCTAATACTACTAGTACTACTTAATGCTAATTCTGTAATGCTTTTAATGTATTAAAAGAACTCAAAATTATGGAGAAAGCTTTTATGCTTTTATTTGCTTTTATTACTACGGGCACAGTCATTTGGGATGCTGTGGTGATGTAGCCAGGGAGCCAGAATAAAAACCTTTGTAAACTACAAATTGTTGTTTTTACAGTTGAGTTTTTGTATGAATTTATTGAATGAGATACAACATGTTAATCGGTGTCCTGGAAGGCTGAGTTTGTATCCTTTGAACGGAGCCAGGCTTGCTGTTTCCCCTTTGTTTTAAGCTAAACTAAAACTGTTTTCTGGCTGTAGCTTTATATTTAAAGGTCTAGTATGTAGAATTTAGTGGCATCTAGTGGTGTAGTTGCAGATTGCAACTAACTTGCTTCACCCTTCCCCTCCAAGCTCATAAAAACAGCTCCTTCTAAGTTAACAAAAACACACAGCGATTCTTATTTTCAGGTTATTATACAATACAGAAAACCTACTATATTCCATTTCTGCCAATAGATCCTCCTAAATGTCTAAATGTCAGTAATAAAACAAATATGGGTACTTCCCAAAATCTTAAACTACTCCCTTAATATGGTAGCACAATCTGAGATTAGTTTGTGTTCAGATAATCATTTAGATTATGCTTCTGATTATAGATTTATTGAGGTGATGGGATATCTTTTGAAGGTAACAGTAAATTCTATCTCCCAAGAAACTCTCAACACTGCTCCCTGTCACAGTTATTGTAGGTTTAGAAAAGTACCAAATTTTTAGCCGAAATTGTCTCTCTCTCTCTTTGTCAGGTACAAAGGAATCAAACATATTCTATTTTGAAGGTAGCATATCCAATCCCTTCCCAAAAAAAGGATGAGGGCAGCTGGCACATTCTCTTATATTTCTTAAAAGGAGATCAGTCATTCTTCCCAGTTGGGGATAAAAAAGTGCAAAATCAAACTGTAATGTGTGTTTGCACTTTCATTCATGTGTGCAGGTGTGGGTGTATCTGTGTACATAAACTCCACTACATCTACTGAACCACAGCTCAAGCTCCTGAGCCCTATTATTATCATGCCAAGGTCAGATGAGTGGGCAGCATAGCAGAGGAAGACAGATAAGAATGGTAGAACCATTAGATAAATCAGGTTACTGCATTTCCATTGACTGATAGCTACCAGACTAGAAATGTAAAAGCCCATGTTTGCTTAGTACTGAATAAAACTTAATCTGTCTTTCCTCTGCTTTCTTAAATCCTGCACTTTTTAATATCTTTACATTAGCTGAACACATAAGACACGAAGGAAAGCTCTGCATGATGATACATAGCTGCAAAAACACATCAGCTGAGGGCTATCATGAAACCAAAGCGGCACACTTCTGGGGAGATAAACCCATTAACCACTAAATAGCTTTTAGGCAGCTATCATGTACAGTGTGTATGCGTGTGTGACAAAGAGATTGGAGGAAATGAGAGAGGCAGGGGGAGAGAATATTGATAAATGAAGCAAATTGAAATTGAACACGTTGGGAAAAAGGGAACACTGCACTCCCAGAAAACATTACAGAACATTTTTGCAAGTCATTTTTGTACATTTGTACATTCACACAGATAGCAATGGTTTCTACTCCAAGTGGCCAAAAAGTACAAATAAAGAACATATCATCATTAGGCAACACTGAGAAAATGACTGTGCTTCTTTGCCTTTTTCCTCCCAATTTGGAATGGCATGTTCTCCCATTTCTTCTCTTCAGCTGGTTGAGGGAAAGACACAATATATACACACACACACACACAGACCTGGATCTCATCAATGATGAGCTTATTGTGGTGACTGCTTGTTTGTCTGAACCATCTGGGCGACACAATCAGCCAGTATCAAATGTACCTTAAGTTCTGTTGTTATTATGAATAAATATCTTGAACTATATGAATGACTGCTGTAAATCAAAGAGCCTTCATTTGGATGTTTCCTTGTTATTGTACATCTGTCAAGATGAGTAGGAGTCAGAGTATTTTCTCTTGTGTTCGAGAAGCAGCTGTCACCTGCTGTACCTTGGCTGATACAAGTACCTTGAGTACTGATGCACACTTGACTTTTCAGAAAGGTGTTAAATTATTGGCTGACTTTGCAGGTGTAGCTTCAGGACAAGATGTAAATAAGATGGGACGTGCACAGATGTTGAATATTGCAGCTTCCCTTGGCTCTATGAATCCTGAATGAAATTATGCAGCTGTGAATATCACAGTTTCTCTTATCTCTGTAATTACTGCGGGATTATACAGCTATCAGGCTTCAAAGAACATGGTAAAGATTTCCTAAGAGTGCTATAGCTTGCATATTATACCAATGAAGACAGGCCAATGAGTTGCTAACCAAATAAAATGATATGGAGGGACCTGAGGACATACAGACTGATGATATTTAGTCTAACCCCAAACTCATTAGTACTCTCTGAGCCATGTTACTCGTGACAAAAAGTAAAGGATCACTTTGTGCACTATTAATGTTCATCTCTCTCTCTCTCTCTCTCTCAACTGTCATACAAAACAGTGGATGTAATAACATCAAATAATTTGGAGGATATTAAAAACACGCATTTTAGCTTAATGTCTTTTTAATTATTATATGAGTCAGAATCTGTTCAGTAACTTGATGAGGCATAGCAGTTCTTTAATGAAAGTTTGCTTTTAATATGACCCAGTTAAAACTTCTGAAAGACAAAAAGGGGCCTCTGAATTTCCATTTTTAAGCCATGTGGCCACCGTCTATGTACAGTATAGTGCAGCAAATGAAACAATACATGAGGTTATAGTGCTGACTATTAGGTTATACTGTGTTAACATCAATATCCAGTGGAAAGTGCAGCCATTTTATACATACCCCCAAGGGTAAATGGTCTATGACTCACCCAATAATCATCTCCAAACCTCTTTAAAGCTCAAAGTCAGCACTTTAATAACAACAACTCACTAATATACTCAGTGACATTATAAATGCAATATGTGCTATGTATTAGCTGTCCATAATAGACCTAAGCAGGTAATAGGCTAATAGTGGGTGTTATTGGACGCAATTCAATTATTTAATCAAAAGTTTACAACATAAATAATGTTTGTTTTCACATTTCCACAATTATTGCTTAAACGCAATAGAATTGACAGTTTTATGAAGAATAATCACAAAATACTTAGCTCCACTTCCCATCTCTTCCCCCCCTGGTTTTACATGACAAATATTTATAAACATTTATCTACTTCCGACCAAGTGTTCTATTCTTTTGTCTCTCGGGAAGCTGATTGGCCGAAAAACACGTAGGCGGGCTCTCGCTTCTTCAACCCTCGGTGATTGGTTGTTTAGTTCCCTCACTGGAGGCAAACGTCAGACGGCCCTCCGTTTGATTGGTCAATACAGCTGGCGCGAGAGGCTTGCTCCAAGGTTTGAATTTTCAAACTCAGCGACGATACGTTTCAGTGCAGCCAGGTTAGCTAGGGTCAGTCAGAAACACCGTCTGTAAGTAACTGGAAGCACCAGGGTTTAGCATCAAATAAAAGAAGAATGGCGGAACCACTGAAGGTAACTTTTACTGTCGCTTTGATGTTTGCTGTTTTGCAGATACTGCTCGTGCTAGCTACGGTAAAACTTCGCAACGGTTCAAGTTAGCGAGCTAACATGGTTTAGCTACTTGTTACAACATAAAATATCGACATTTAACGTAATGGCGTGTGTTGTTAAAACGCTAAAATGCATTATGCAAAATTGCAGTAGTTAGGAAAATGTCAATGTTTGTTGTGCCCCTGCTAGTAACGCATTAACTCCCCTCCCAGACACATGGCTTAACACCAGATGTGATGTAGGCCAATAACTTCACCTACATTTGCAGAAACCGTGTTAATGTTATGATCCATTTGGCTGGTTAACTAACGTTACGTCTCTTCTTATACCACTTAAGAAATAACGTTAACTGTACCCGTCTATGAGAACCATGGCGTTGCACACCCAAAACTGCTTAGCTTACGTTAATGCTGTAGTTAACGTAGTTACTCCGGAGGACCCCGGGGTACTTCACTCAAAATACAACAATATCACTTTTAATGACTCTTAAAAATCTAAAGTTTGTAAGTATACAAGCATGACGTATTTGGTCAGCAGCGTTTCAAAGGTAGATAGTGTGAAGTACATTTGTTATTTCCATTTGTAATTAAAAAAATCTACATTTTGTAAAAGAAAAGTGGCAATGAGCAAACCCAGTCTTAAATAGCTGCCTCTCTGAAGTGTATTTTAGCAACCCAGTGAAATCAGATCCCAAGAACTTCAATGTGGTATTTTGTAGACCATGTACTGATTGTTTACATTGTTTCCTGTTATGTCTACAATAAAAGATTTAAGTAATTACAACAATGTGACGCGGTTTGAACAAGTGGCTCTTCAGTTGTTGTTGATCATTGTGTGGAGATTACCTGTAACACAAACAGTATAACCCCTACTGTAGTCTTGACTGCAATTCAAGGAAAATCACATAAAAGATAACTGTCATTTGCACCAGAACTTCTTCGAAAACAAGCCGATGGAAAAGACGAAGAAAGATCCGAAGCGGCTCTCAGTGGAGAGGATCTACCAGAAGAAGACGCAGTTGGAGCACATTTTGCTCCGACCAGACTCCTACATAGGCTCTGTAGAGCCTGTCACCCAAGTAAGAAGTCACAAAACAATGTCTTTGAAATTCATGGCTTCTCTAATGAACCCTCATTTATTTCCCATGTGGGGATGGGTTATTTTGTATATTTTCAGAATGGATTTTGCTCTCCCTGCAGAGTTGCAGAATGCTGATTGGAAGAATAAATTATACAGATTTATGCATGGTCTTTTTAGTCACTAATTGACTTCTTTCCTCAGCAAATGTGGGTGTATGATGAGGATGTTGGACTGAACTGCCGTGATGTGACGTTTGTGCCCGGGCTTTACAAGATTTTTGATGAGATCCTTGGTGAGTAAATGGCTTTCATAATTTTATATGGACAGAAAAAATGTTGGGCACCCCATTGTGGGTCTACCATACTGAAGCAATAATTTGTTTTTCCTTAATTTCCCCAACAGTAAATGCAGCTGACAATAAACAGAGGGATAATAAGATGTCTTGCATCAAAGTCAGCATTGATGTGTGAGTAAAGGTTTATATTGTACAACCAATTAATCTCAAAATAATATCTTCTAATCCTACCAGGGTTTCCTTTTGCTAACCCTAACCAAACTTGCCCCAGCTCACATCCAGCCCACCTGGATCACACAAGCACAAGATTAAATGTGTGTGTGTGTACATCTTTCCTTTAGAGAAAACAACACCATCAGTGTATGGAATAATGGGAAGGGTATTCCTGTGGTGGAGCACAAGGTGGAGAAGGTCTATGTGCCTGCTCTCATCTTCGGACAGCTCCTCACCTCCAGTAACTATGATGATGACGAGAAGAAAGTCACTGGTGGGTTTGAATAATTAGATAGTAAATAATAACATAGCCTCTATTCTAAAAGTTTAGTTTTAACATCCCAGATACCAAAAAAAAGCCACATTATGTCTTAAATCAGTAGACTTTGTTTTCTAACCCACATCTTCATACCAATACTTGTTCTTCAGGTGGACGCAATGGATATGGTGCTAAGCTTTGCAACATCTTTAGCACAAAGTTCACTGTAGAGACTGCCTGTAAAGAGTCAAAGAAGGTTTTCAAGCAGGTAGGAGGGAGGCAAAAACCACAGATATACTTTTGTAACCATTGTATTTTATAAGGAATATATCACACTACAGTACATCCATGTTTTCCACAGACTTGGTATGACAACATGGGCAGGACGGGGGATTCTATCATCAAACCCTTTAACGGAGAAGAATACACTTGCATCACCTTCAGGCCAGATCTGCCCAAGTTTAAAATGAGCACCCTGGACAAAGATACTGTGGCTCTGATGACCAGGAGGGCTTACGACATTGCCGGAGTCTCAAAGGGCGTCCGTGTGGAGTTCAACGGCAAAAGGCTGCCAGTAAGTTACCGTGCCCTTTCACTTTTCTGTCTCTCACTTGCCTGTTGCTTTCTGCCAACCACCTATCTATCAGCCATCTCTTACTATATAAGAAATGGGGTTTATTTGTCCTTTCAAATATTGTTAGTTAGATTCAAAATTAACCTCAAACACTGTCAAAAAATGTATAGATGGCTTCCACAAACTTGATTATTTTATTAGCTTTTTTCTTAGCATTTAGACTGTTATTATGGAATTTCCCAAAGCCTTTGTTTTAGATCTTCAACTTTTACATGGCTTTAATCTTGGAGTTAGGATTTCAAATGGTACAAACAGGAATAACCGCATTTATTTTATATCATTTTAATTGCCTACCTACTGAGTTTTAACTTGATGATTTTACAGATTGCATAAGCCAGATTTCTTTTTTTAAGACAACCGCTTTTGTACTCAGATTGCAGGTTTCCGTAGCTACGTGGACATGTATCTGAAGGACAAGGTGGACGAAGTCGGCAATAGCCTCACTGTGGTCCATGAGATCGTCAACAACCGTTGGGAGGTCTGCCTTACCATGAGCGAGAAAGGTTTCCAGCAAGTCAGCTTTGTCAACAGCATTGCTACGACCAAGGTAATGTCAGTGTATTAGATCGTTTGTAGTGCATTTATTGTATGCATATGTGTGTAACAAAATGATTGAGTGTGGGTTGTGACCTCCATTCCAAACCAATTGTTTAATTTTTTAAGTAGTCTGTTGGAATACTGAGCGTCAATTTTAATTTTAATCTTATTTTGTCAGGCCTGTTTAAATTTTCATCTTAGAGCAGCCATGAAGCGTTTTAAGGCAGACTAAACTAGTAGGCCAGGTACCTTTGGCAGCTAAGTACAAGTTTGGCTGCTCTCCCAGCCACTTTGTGTCACTATGATTAAGACTTATGACATTTATTCTGTAAATGGGATCTTATGTTTGTCCTGTGGACCTCAGGGAGGGAGGCACATCGACTATGTTGCTGACCAGGTGGTTGGCAAGCTCATTGAAGTGGTGAAGAAGAAGAATAAAGCTGGGGTGGCCGTCAAGCCTTTCCAGGTGCAGTCATCTTATTGTAACCTTACATCAAAAATTCTGTGATTGTCATAATTTCTGAGCCGAAACTGAGTAGCTGAGTTGAAAATATTCCAAATATTTTCTGTCAGCCAAACGTATTAAAGCATGAGTATGCTCCACTCTCTCTCCATCTAGGTGAAGAACCACATGTGGCTGTTTGTCAATTGCCTGGTTGAGAACCCCACCTTTGACTCTCAGACCAAAGAGAACATGACATTGCAGCAGAAGAGCTTTGGATCCACTTGTCCTCTTGGTGACAAGTTCATTAAACAGGTGCTAATGAAAAACCACTCGCATTGCATTCTGGCCCTCAGAGGTGTAATCATTGGGTTTTCACTAATTCCTCTTTATGTTCTATTCTCTATAGGCCACATCCTGTGGGATTGTGGAAAGCATCATGAACTGGGTGAAGTTCAAGGCTCAGTCCCAGCTCAACAAAAAATGCTCAGCTGTTAAACACACAAAAATCAAAGGGGTGCCTAAATTGGACGATGCCAATGATGCAGGTATTGTATACCACACTCG
Organism: Morone saxatilis; assembly: GCF_004916995.1. Classification (NCBI taxonomy): domain Eukaryota; kingdom Metazoa; phylum Chordata; class Actinopteri; family Moronidae; genus Morone; species Morone saxatilis. The sequence goes on from NW_023339651.1 coordinate 13,364,950, forward strand.
CTTTCTCTTTTTAGTACAGTCTATCTTCCTGAGAGAGCAAATGAGCTGTCATTTTCCTCTAGTAACCATGCTCTCTGGCAGGTGGGAAGAACTCCATCAGCTGCACACTGATCCTTACTGAGGGAGACTCAGCCAAGACACTTGCTGTGTCTGGGCTGGGAGTGGTCGGCAGGGACCGCTATGGTGTCTTCCCTCTCAGAGGAAAAATGCTCAACGTCCGGGAGGCCTCACTGAAACAGGTTTGACCCACCAGCATTGTGCTCATAGTCATTAGGTGGCAGATGCATATATTTCTGTGCTGAGGGCCAGGGGGGTCATATAGATAGATTTTGTATTGTTGTATTTATTTTTGTATGGACTCTGATGCATGAAGAGTATCTCAGAGCACAAACAATGGGTTTGATTAGAGAAAACTATATTTAGCATCAGCTGTCTGTTATTTAGTTCAGCAAACAGCTGAGAGTAAATTTGTTTGCTTTTCCTCATCAGATTATGGAGAACGCGGAAATCAACAACATCATTAAGATCCTCGGTCTTCAGTACAAGAAGAACTACAGTGACCCAGAATCCCTCAAGAGTCTGCGCTATGGCAAGATCATGATCATGACAGATCAGGTGGGCCAGCAGTTTAATCTTAGAACTGTTCTTTGCTTTAATATATAGAGCACCTTGTAAACTGCTTGTCAAGGTTGTCATCCACTTCATAATAGGTGCAGTGCCACATAAACAAGTTGAGGTGATAATCAGTTTTACAGGTTACCTTACATTAAAATGACAGGACTGTATTCCTGTGATTGTGACAGGATCAAGATGGCTCCCACATTAAGGGCCTACTGATCAACTTCATTCACCATAACTGGCCGTCATTGCTGCGCCACAACTTCCTGGAAGAGTTCATCACCCCCATCATCAAGGTACATAGTCTCACAAAGTTATTTATTTAGAGCAACTCAGAAGAAGTCTTGGTAGGTCTTGTTCTATTTGAATTCATTTAGTTACCTATAAAAGACTATGGAAAGTAACAATTTTGAGGTTTGAGGATATAGCAAATCATGTCAAACAAAGGAGATGTCTAGCCCTGACAGTCTGCTAGAATTTGCAACAACACTGCCATCTGCTGTCAAAAACCTCAAACACTCAGAACTGAATGTTGTTTTATAGAAAACTTTATGCAGTTCTACCATTTATATAAAAATCACACTTAACATGATTCCTCTTTGATGTTCATATTCTGTCCTAATATTATCATTTATTTAAACATGTTAACCATTTAAATAAAGGGAGACGTCATGAAGTGATTACAGACTTTTTATTTCGGTCACTTTAGGTATCTCACAAGAAAACTCAGCTGTCTTTCTACAGTATCCCTGAATTCAACGCATGGAAAGATAGCCAGCCCAACCACAAATCTTGGAAAATCAAATACTACAAAGGTTTGTTATAAACCCCTGTGTGGTAGTAAAAATGGCAAGTAAGCAACCCTTCATACCTGACCAATGTCATGGTTATAGTCATGTGTCATTATAAGGCTATATCTAATATATTTTCTCCATCTGTGGACTTTGTCCATTCAGGTTTGGGAACCAGCACATCGCAGGAAGCCAAGGAGTACTTCTCTGATATGCAGAGACACCGTATACCATTCAAGTATGCTGGACCTGAAGACGATGAAGCTATCACCCTTGTAAGATGTCACCCATCTGTTTGGCTCATTTCTCAGCCAATTTAATAAAACGTTTTAGACCTTGTAGTGTATCCTGTAATCAAATTACAGGATACACTATATATCTATCTATAGCTATAACTACAACTATCTGGATCAAATATGATTAGTAGTTTGAGTATTAATATGTGATTCTTGCATTATTTATTTATTTTAACCCAGGCCTTTAGCAAGAAGAAAGTGGAAGAGCGTAAAGAGTGGCTGACCACCTTCATGGTCAACCGGCGCCAGCGCAGGGAGCACAACCTGCCAGAGGTATTGACCCAACAATTAGTAGACTTTATGTGCTTTGTTGCTGTTTTCTATGAAGCTTCACTGTATTTTTCTTCTCTTCACAGGACTACCTGTATGGTCAGGCCACTAAGTCCCTCTCCTACAACGACTTTGTCAACAAGGAACTGGTACTTTTCTCCAACTCTGACAATGAGAGGTCAATCCCCTGCCTGGTGGATGGTGTGTAAAGTGATTATGATCAACAACACATTTGTAGAAACACTGCTTGCTACTTGTGAGAGTGGTCTAATGTGCGCTTGCATTTGTGTGTTTGTCAGGACTGAAACCAGGCCAGAGGAAGGTGCTGTTCTGTTGTTTCAAGAGGAATGACAAGCGGGAGGTGAAGGTGGCCCAGTTGGCTGGCTCAGTGGCTGAGATGTCAGCCTACCACCATGGAGAGGTGAGATTGAATGAACTAATTTCCCAAAAGTGTTTACAATGATTTTTTTGTGAACTTTCTAAGAAGCTTTGTGTTTTTCTTTTCAGTGTCTTAGTAATAGTAGTAGCACATTGGTTTGATTTCTGGTTGGATAAATATTAATTTGTAGGAAAATTAATGCAAAACAGCCTCTCATAGCTAATCAATATTAGAGCAATGCTAACTATTATTAGCACCTTTGAGAATACTGTTCATTAAATCTTCCCAATTCTTCATTTTGTTTCTCAGATCTCTCTGATGATGACCATTGTTGGTTTGGCCCAGAACTTTGTTGGAAGCAACAACATGAACCTGTTGCAGCCTCTGGGTCAGTTTGGAACCAGGTTGCATGGTGGAAAGGACTCTGCCAGCCCTCGATACATCTTTACAATGCTTAGGTCAGCAGTCACCTTTAAGAACTACAAATAATCTAAAGCTACAGACCTCCGGCACACATTTGAAAAGTTTGATAATGTGGGGGAGTTGATTTAATGGTTTACTTACTCTGTGATTAACTCACAACTTTTTCAGCCCTCTTGCCCGCCTTGTTTTCCCATCTGTGGATGACAACCTGCTCAAGTACAACTATGATGATAACCAGCGCGTAGAGCCGGAGTGGTACATGCCCATCATCCCCACTGTGCTGGTGAATGGCGCTGAAGGTATCGGCACTGGCTGGGCCAGCAAGATCCCCAACTACAACGTACGAGAGATCGTCAGCAACATCCACCGTATGCTCAATGGTGATGAGCCTCTGCCCATGGTGAGTACAGGAAGTGGCTGTTGTTTCTTTCTGAGATCGCTATTTTATGTTCTCTGATGTACAAATCAGATGACAAGGGTGCTTTTTCTTTTTCTCCCTTAGCTTCCAAACTACAAAGGCTTCAGAGGCACAATTGAGCATGTTATGGATAACCAGTTCATGAACAGTGGAGAGGTGGCCATCATCGATTCTACCACCATTGAGATCTCTGAATTGCCTGTCAAATCCTGGACACAGGTTAGCACTGAATCTTTGTCCTTCCTCTTAGGGGTGTATTCAGTAAGTTTCATCATGTGCATTGAGGCTGTCTGTAACATAGACTGAAATAAAATTAATTCTTATTCATTTTAAGGACTTTTGAGACCATTTTGATTACCAATATGTAATTTCATGTTACTCTCTGGTCTAGACCTACAAGGAGAACGTGCTGGAGCCAATGTTGAATGGCACAGAGAAGGTCCCTTCTCTGATCACAGACTTCAGGGAATACCACACTGACACCACTGTGCGCTTTGTGATCAAAATGACGGAAGAGAAGCTGCGGGAGGCAGAGGCTGCTGGCCTCCACAAAGTTTTCAAGCTTCAGAGCCCCCTCACCTGCAATTCTATGGTAATGGCTGCCACACATGTAATGTTCTGGAAACAGATGTTGAATCAAGTCTGGCTATAAAATCTCAAGTAGTTCTTAAAATCTCAACCTGATTGTTGTATTTCTCTTTTCAGGTTCTGTTTGACCATGTGGGCAGCCTGAAGAAGTATGAGTCTGTGCAGGATATTCTCAAGGACTTCTTTGAGTTGAGGATGAAGTACTATGTGCTGAGAAAGGACTGGTTGGTCGGCATGCTGGGGGCAGAGAGTGCTAAACTCACCAACCAGGCCCGCTTCATCCTGGAAAAAATCCAGGGCACCTTGGTCATTGGTTAGTAGATTGTTACAACACTGCTGCAATTTCATTTGAAAGACATAAAATACAAAGTTTTATTGACACTGTTGCCTACTAATAGTGAATGATCGAATTAAATGTTGAATAATAGCTATTTACGATGACATTCGCAATTTTGGTGGTTAGAGTTGTGCAGACCTAGAATGTGTTGTGATTTTCTTTGATTAAAAGTATTAATACCATCCTACTTGTAGAGAACAAGCCAAAGAAGGAGCTGATTCGCATGCTGCAGCAGATGGGCTACGACTCCGACCCAGTCAAGGCTTGGAAACAGGCTCAAGAGAAGGTAGGACACTTTGAATCATAATGAAAAATGCTTAATAATCATCGCTTCATCGCTAACACGTATTTGCATTCATGCTCTTAGAATGAGGAGATGGAGGATGAGGAGGAGGAGGAAGGAGCAGAGAAGGAGGACGCCAGCGGTCCAGACTACAACTACCTGTTGAGCATGCCCATGTGGTTCTTGACCAAAGAGAAGAAAGAAGAGTTGTGCAAACAGAGGGATGCTAAGGTGTGATGTTCAGCTATGCTTTCAAACTTTTGAATTTAAATCGGTCGATCTTGTGCAAACTTTGTCGATTTCTGACCCAACTGCTACTCTTTAGATGACAGAGCTGAACACCCTGAAGAAGAAGCTTCCAGCAGACCTCTGGAAGGAGGATCTTGCTGCTTTCTCTGAGGAACTGGAGGTATTTGCTCTGCATTTTGTTATGCTTTGCATGCCGTCATAAGTGCACCTTGTCAGTCGCATATGCTCAATTAAAGTATTTCCACCATAGTTTTAGAAAGAGATAAGGAAACTTTCCTAACTGGCATATCATATATCATGTCATATTGTCAATTCCACGTGAGCATGCATATTTAGTACTGATGCAAGCTTCTTGTTACATTCAGTCACTTAAAGGTTTTCCTAATTTCAATCATCTTCTTATCTTGTTCCTTGTGTGCAGAACATTGAGACAAAAGAAAAGGAGAGTGCCGCCATGCCTGTTAAAAAGGGGACTGGAAAAGGCAAATCGGTGAAGGTGAAGCAGGAGACTATGCCCACACCGCAGGGTCGTCGTGTTATCCCACGCGTTACCAGCACCATGAAAGCTGAAGCCAACAGGAAGGCTGATATTAAGAAAGGAGAAGGCAAGAGAGGAAGGAAAATCAAGGTATGTGCTGTTAAATTTAAATAAATAACACTGGAAAAGAATGATCTTCTCATGTTTATTGGGTTCGTAGTTAGTCTTTTATCTGCATCTTAAGCATTTTTTGCTACAGCACACCCAAATTAAAGTAACATTTTGCATGCCCTAATTTCTGTAATTGTAGAGTGAAGATGTGGTGATGAAGATGGAGTTTGGAGAAGATGCAGAGAATGCTGCGCCAAGTGAGGAAATTGGCTTGGCTGCACGACTCAGCAAGAAAACTAAAACCCAGGCAAAGGAAAAAGGTGAGAATGACTGCTGTAAGCTTAAGTTATATTTCCATCAAACAAGATGCAAAAAAGTGCAGTAAATATATTACAAAACATAATTTTAAACATAATTGCACAGCTCTCTGCATCTACATACAGTAAATATAGTGTTGTCACCAGTAACCAATGGCTCTTTATAGTAATATCTAGAATAAAGCTTGACTGGTTGATAGTGGCCACCCTGTGAAAATATATAATCTAAACGTCCTTCCTTGCACAACCCTCAAAGCAAAACAAAAACCCAGATCTTGTTTATACATTTTAAGCTTTATCAACTTCTAGGATATTGTACTTCAGAGATAACATATGAGGGTGTGTATCATAACTGTGTTTATTGTATCTACCCACAGTTTCAGAATTTTACAGTAGTAATAAAGGGGTGGAGTAACTGCAAGTACAAATTGACTCAGGTCACATGTAATGCTGCTTGAGCTAGTAAAATAATATAAAGTTTACATGCCTAGTAAGATAGGCGCAATGACAAACCTCTTAGTTTGCATATTGACAACTCTACACTAGTATTAAGAGAGAGCACTCAGCAAAATGACTGGAAACCTTTAATATCATACATAATGGGTTAAATTAATTTATTTAGATATGCGCTTTAAGTACTATCTGTATTTAGACCTACTGTAATGAAGCTTCATTGCATTTTTATTAAACTTTACTAAGAAACACACTTCTCTGCAGCAGCATCAAAGAGCGGCAAGCAAAGCACTCTTCAGTTCAAACCGGTTTCCAAGAAGCCCAAGAAGAATCCGTGGTCGGATGATGAGTCTGACCATCTGTCTGCCGTCAGTGAAATGGAAACAGAGGAAGTGGTTGCCCCGAGGGAGCGGGTTGAGCGCAAAACTAAAGGTGAATCAGCTAGACGAGCCTGATTACCATCAGGATAGTTAGATGTGTGATCTATGTATAGTTGCTTCCTTTCACTGTGAACAAGGATGTCCTACTTTGAATGGACTCTGTTTCAGCTGTTTGTTTGCTCATACAAACCCAGACAGTCACGCAAGATGTAATCACTCCAGAAAAATACAACGCATTTCCTGAGGCTAATTAGCTCTCTTATGTCAACTGACCCTTAACTAATCTTTGCAAACAGCTGTTTGGTTACTTATCTATTATGAGAAAACTTCTAATTAAAATGTTTATTAAAATATTCATGAATTCTAAATCGAACCATCCTGTTTCCTGTCTCTTAAGCTGCGGTGAAGTACAGTATGTCAGACAGTGAAAATGAATTTGATGACTGGGGGAAGAAGGATGCTCCAAAACGGAAAGCTGCCATCAGTGATGATGATGACAGCTTTGTCCCAGAGCCCATCACCATGGCTGACAGCGATGTGGACTCGCCAGCCCCGCCTCCCAAAGCCCCAGAACCCACGTGAGTTTGGCAACTTGATGTATAATATCTTCTTTCACTTCGAGTGTTCCAGTTTTTTTTAATTAACTTGAATCAAATTTCATCATTTCTGTGCAGGAAGAAAGTGACAAAGAGCAAATCAACAGTAAAACAAGCTTCAAGCAAGTCAAGCTGTGAGTATTTTCATGCAGTTGTCGTGATGAGCTTGTGAAATGTGGGCTGTGGGACAGAGGTTTCATTGTTTGCTCTTTGTGTTGCTCTGCAGCTGCCTCGGATGATCAGGTGCCCGCATCCAAGGCTCCAGTTCAACGTAAAACCAAAGACACTGCACCCAAGAAAGCTCCTGCTGCCAAGAAACCAGCTGCACCCAAGAAGAAGGCTGCAGGTATTTATCCAGTTTAGCTGAATTCAGAACAGCTCAGTGTGGTTTATATGTCACACCGATGGAAGAGCAGATATATGGTTAAAGTTTGAAAGTTATGATATTCCCGTTTTTTATTTATTTCTCATCAAATGGTATCAATAAGTAGTAGTATATTAAATTGTAACAGTAGTTGTATACATTTGTCACATCTTTCTTATGTAGATTAGAGACTTAAAGTACATGGTGGCTAAAACAAATTTATAGTTTGTTTATCCTGTTAATTCCTCGTAGATGTGAAGCAGCCATCCATCCTGGATGCTCTTTCTAAATCGAAACCTTCATCCAACACGGCTGCCAAGAAGGTCCCTTCGTTTGACTCCAGTGACTCTGAGGGTGAAGCTAAAGCTCCAGTTACAAAGGCGAAGCCCGTTCTCAAACGGAAACAGGTCGTTAGTGATGACTCCGACAGCAGCTCAGACAACCTCATGTCACGCCTCAAGGCCAAAACAACTGTCAACAGCAAGGTCAGTTTTTACTCTGATTTCAGAAGGACTTTAGGGGTTAATGGACCTTTTTATATTGCAAGTCAGTATAAATACCTTTTTATACTTGAATATTTTCTCTCTGTTTTTGTAGAAACCCAAGAAGTGGATTGACGATGACAGCTTCCAGATTTCAGACCAGGAAAAATCGTCTCCCGTTGCAGTGGCACCAAGGGACAAGCCCTCACGTGCCCGGAAACCTGTAACCTACAACCTGGACTCAGACTCAGACTCTGATTAAATTTTATTCTCTAAATCAGTGTCTCTAAGGTCATATTTTAGATTTTGTATTAAAGATTGGGTTTTTAGTAAGTTATACAAAGTTTGTGCCATGTGACTAAATATGGCTTCGCTTTTATCACTTGAAACAGTTAGACTTTCATGGCCCTGCATTTCCCAAAAATATTATTCTTTGTAGAAAAACAAGTATCCTGTCAAAGAGCAGAAGTTCTAAAAACAAAAAAAAACAAACTTATATTTGTTGTACCCAGTTATACCTGCGTAAGTCTAGTGTTAGTCTTACTCTTAGGTTTCTTGAAATGTCTTTTGTAATCCACTTGTTTGTGTTTTGTCTTGTCTTGTAAATATTTCAATGGCTGTTCATTTTTATATCTTAAAATAAAGTTAACTTGTTTGTAGTGGTTGTGTGATTGGAATTGTGTGTTGCATGATAAGATTGCCTAAGGGCTAACAACTAGTAAAACGTCACTGATTTTGTCTGTACAAGTCAGGTTCTCAGGAATACTCAAATGTTTAAGGGAGGGAGAATCTTCAGTTTATCTGTACCACTGCACCAGTATGGTAGAGACGCTGGTGCAGTGGGGATTAGGTCATTGGGAAATTGAAATGGGTAAGTAACATTTTATTTTCACTTCAAAGGATAGATTTGCTTTTTTTTTAATTCAAAATCAGTTTGTTCTCATTGAGAGTTGGCATAGAGAATTTATCTTATCTATTTTTTTTAGATAAACATTCAATCGCTGAGAAGCAATTATAATTTTATTGCTTGCATAAATGAGCAAATCTAGAACCACTAAGCTCAATAGAAACTGATGCATTTTAATGCTGGTGATTGCACACTGAAGAACACTGCATGTGCAATGAGTCAGTGTCTATGCAGGTTGCATGTTCTCATGTTGCCCCTTGTGATCAGGGAAACCGGTGGCATAGCTTAGAACAGACCCTTCCTGCCATTTAGGGAGCTCTTTGAAATGCTCATCAAGACTTTGCCTCTCTTGGGTAAACATCACTTCTTTCTTAATGGGTACAGATTAGGACGTAACAGGAATTTCCTAAACTGTTGCCGCCCTCTCAATAATAACCCCCGGCAGATCTCAATCACATGCCAGTTGGAGAGAGTGTAAGTTAGTATGGAGATTTGATTTTTATTTAAATCTTCATTTGGTTTATCGGAGGACATTTCTGAGAGGGAGAAGACAAACAAGGATACAGGATTTTTAAGGCTTGTCAGAGATGTTTTGGTTTTCTCACGTCTCTGCATCAGGTAAATGAAATGCCAGGTTGAACTTGTTTTGTCAGATTACTGTCATTGGCTTGTCTGAAATCCGGTCCGAGTACAGTTTCACACCACAAGTAGCTCAACCAGCCAGTTTGCTTCCACAAGCTGCAGCTTGTACCCTAATCGAGGCTGTATTCATAGCTGTTGTGCCCTGAAAATGATTTACATTGTTCATTATTATAACTGTTTTTGAGAAATTCCATTGTGGGATTCAACTACTTTCTCTTCCAGTCTCTTAAGGTCATCTGTTAAACCTAAAGAGAAAGAGAGTACCCTGACCTAGTATAGACCAGTGTTATGGTTTTATTTCTTGCATTATATGCTTGAGTTACTGTAATTGCAGGTGGTATATTCATGTTTCATTTTTGGTTTCAGGTCATTGCAACATAAGCCTTTGACCTGGCGGTTGGTCTGTCAGTATGAGTCACGTATTGAAGATAATAAGACACATTTTAGTTTCTTTTTTTTAACCACAGACACCATTTGCTGTGAGACAGGACAGGTGCATAGATCTCCAGACTTTCAAGAAGCCATACCCAAGACAGCACTGCAATCATGGGGGAATGGGGCTTCCTTGGCGGACTCTTTGACAGCCTCCAGGCCCACTCGCCGATGCTGGGTCGTTTCTGGCTCCTAATCATGCTCGTCTTTAGGATACTGATCCTGGGAACAGTAGCCAGTGACCTGTTTGAGGATGAGCAAGAGGAATTTGCCTGTAACACCCTCCAGCCGGGCTGCAAACAGGTATGCTACGACATGGCCTTTCCCATCTCCCAGTACAGATTCTGGGTGTTTCACATCGTCCTCATCGCCACACCTTCCCTGCTTTTCCTCATGTATGCCATGCATCACCATAACAAGAGGACCAACCGCTCCAAATTCGACCAAATTTGCAACCACGACTACAGAGAAGAACTCAGTTTCAGGAGGCTTTACATTGTCAACGTGGCCTTCCGCATATTGGCAGAAGTTGGCTTTCTGGTGGGCCAGTGGTTCCTGTACGGCTTCAAGGTGGAAGCCCAGTTCCCCTGCAGCCGCTTTCCTTGCCCCTACACAGTGGACTGCTTCACCTCCCGCCCTGCAGAGAAAACAGTCTTCCTCTGCTTCTACTTCGTCGTAGGGGTCATAGCAGCGATTTCCAGCTGTGCTGAGCTTCTCTACGGCTCCATGAAGTGGTTCTGCACAAGGCGGGAGCCCCCCACCCCGGAACGCTCCTGTGTCTGCCAGAACCTCCATAACATCAGCAAGGAGGAAGCGGAGTTGGAGGAGAAACCACTAGGAAAGACTGTGTCACACAGTGCACCCAGCAGCATGAGGCTGAAGGCAGGATCACTGAGGAGCAGTGCGAGTAGGAAGGTCTCCAGCAAGCACAAGGGTGGCAAATACGTGAGCACCAGGACACTCATGGTGTGAGAGAGCATGGATTTAAACATCTATGTCCCTTATTTTCATCTAAATGTTTTAAAGATTTGACTAATTCCTGTAAGCCAAATACGGAAAGAAATATTTTTACTGATAATGACTGAAGGATTTTATGATTGGAGATATCATAAGGAAATACTTGGGAGACCTTGATTAGATCAGGAAATGAGCCAAGACAAGATGTGACTGATGGCTTTGATAAGGCAGATTTGTTGTTGACTTGTTTTTTCTGGTGAATCATTACAGACTATAAACAGTTCCAGGAGGGAAAAAGCTGTTGGACCTGATGCACTGATTGCTTCTTTGTTTCAAACAGAACTGACTGAAGAC
>NW_023339651.1:13376100-13378621 GCF_004916995.1 Morone saxatilis
CTTAAAGCCAGTAGCCAAGTAAATATCTATAGACTAACTGTAAAATGGAAACAATTTCTGAACTTGATTTTAACGTGGACAGTTCCACATTTTAGGAAATATGCAATTGTTCTTACAGAGAGTTAAAGAAGCTAAAGACCTCTCGTCTCTGTACGGTTAACATAAAGCTACAGCCAGCACAAAGACACGGGGAGTAAACAGCTAGCCTGGTTTTGTGCAAAGCCCGCCTACCCGCATCTTATATACCGTGTTATATCTTGTTTAATTCTTACAAAAACAACAACAGCAAAAAAAGTAGAAAATACATGTTACCAACTATTATTTGGTGGCAGTAACTTTTTCTATAGCCAGCTGTTTCCCTCTTTTTCCAGTCTTTGTGCTGAGCTAAGCTATCGCTGCTGGTTAGCTTCATATTTTCTTAACAAATAGAAAAGAAAGCAAAAACAAATCCCAAAATGTTGAACTATTTGACAGTTTTAATGACATTTACCAAGATCCTCACTATCAACGCTGTAATGTTGACTTTAAATTTTCAGTACCACTTTTTAATAAGGCACCCTATAGGGGGTTCATGAATTGTAACTAATGGCTTTATTAATAATAAATAAATAATTAGCTAAATCTTTATACAACAGTCATATGCTCTTATGAAGAAGTTTAAGAAGTTTTTGGGTTGCCAGATTGTAAGAAAATCCCTTCGATTGATTGAACTGTAGGACCTCACCATCTGATAGAGAGCTGCAGAGCATAAGGATCTAACTTCATTTATTAAGAACTTATTAAGCATTTATTCATGGTATTTATAACTGTATTAGGGTTAGGGTTACATTTTCTTCAATAGCCTAAATTGACATATAAAGCATTAGAAAATTAATTGTAAAGCAATAATAAAGTCATTAGTTATAATAACATATATAATACCTTGACTTACCTTTTATAAAGATTCTTTATTAAAAAGTGTACCAGATGCTTTTAAACAAGGACAATCCTACAACCATACGACCTTATACATCCCATATACAGTGTGTATCATTTTATTGAATAACATTTAATTGACATTGTGAACGTGACCAATTCTGAATTAATGTTTTTTTTGTTTTTGTTTTTAAGTAAATTATAACTTTACCTTGAATGTGATTGTTTGAACTGAGGCTGTATTTCACATGTGTGCAGATTTTACTTACCTACATATATCTTTCACATGACCATGAATGAAGGGATGAAAAAGTATGTAGCATGTACTTCTGAATCTTTTGTAAGATACATTTTTCACTTTTTACTAAATATTACAAATGTTGACACATTTCATTATGTTTGCTGGATTTTTGTGTGTCATGTTTCTTTTTTGTGCACTGTAAATGGACCAGCTGAGTGCAAAGCAAGTCATACCGTATCAGATGACTGCCATGTGTGTTTGAGAGACTGCTGTTGCACAATCTTGTCAGAAACAAGCTGAGACAAGCTTAATTTTCCTATTTTTAATATAGAATATTGTGCAGCAATTAGGCTGTGACGCCACTCTGCTCTAAATCATAATATATTCATGTTCTGCAGGTGAAGAGTATCATCACTTATCACCTGCAGAACATGAATATTAAAGCTCCCCTCCACGGCAAAATGTGTCTTCCGTATATTGGATGTTTGTGCAGAGTCTGAAGACTGTTTACATTCATCTGCTGAAGTGAAAAATTTCTCTGTGATCACCGTAAATCTCAGCTTACGACCTGTATGTACGAGCAGGATCAGAAATAGTTTAGAAGTCAATTCGGGTCCAGTATGCAANGTAGAAACTTGAAGCCTCCAGTGGACATACACTGAGGATGGACCTCATATTGAAGTAGGTGACATCTTGTATCCAGGGGTGAAACTTTCGAAATGAATGTCTGAAGGGGATCTTTAATCTCAAAAATGGCTTTTCAGCTGCTGAGAAAACCATCATAATGCCTGAATCAAAACATGAAAATACAGCATTAGATTATGTGAAAATCCCAATACAACAGCACAAATTTATTTACCGGTGACAGAATTTGTGTTTGGCAAACATAATCTTCCACGAAAGCAGCACCTGCCCTGCCGCCTTCTTTTAAGTGCATCCTGTCAACACTAGGTGGCAGCAAGGGAACAGTAAACCATGAATCACGAAGCTCCCATTTTCAATAAGATGACTTCATTTGCAGCCGCATTATTTCAGTGACAGCATCCCTACTCAGTTCCCGGGGGCTGATTTTTTTCGTGAGCCTGCTGCACGACACCACGGTTGTTAATTCCTCAGTTCAGATTGAAACATTACAATGTCTCCATCAGCCATTCCACCTTGAAAAAGCTTAGAGCTCCGTGTCAATTGAGCAAACTAGTTCTTTCTTTTTTTAATGATCACTGCTGTATTTGCAGTGAGAGTGCAGAAGATTGTCGTGTGAAGACAGTCACAGATCCAAATGGCTCATCTAAACACAAAGTAAATACTCTCCAAAGAAGCTTATTTTTGACTCAAACATTCCTGCCAGAAACACACACACACACA
>NW_023339651.1:13378636-13382988 GCF_004916995.1 Morone saxatilis
ATACACACACAGACACACACATCCCTCCTGCTGTTCCCTGGACACATCATATATGCAGATTGCAAAGCGGTGCAGGCTCTTTGATGTGCATAGAACAGAATTCTAGATGTGTTTTATATAACCACTCGAGAGGGAAGGAAGAAAGAGTCGAAGAGGATTACCGTCAAAACTTTCCCTGTTTCCTTTTGTCTGCCTGCGTCTCTACCTTTTCATGTCTGCCATGTCAAACTGGAAGTGTGCCTGTTTCTGTCTTTCTATACCTCCTCCTCAGACTCTCTCTTTTTTCTCTTTCTGTGCCTTTTCGATACTTCACTCTGTTCTTTCTGAAATCCGGGGAGGCCTCGCTGCTGGAGTCTGTCTCAAAGAAAATGTAGGTCATCTGTTTTCAGCGACTCCCTTCACACCAACACGGAGGAGGAGATGGAAGTGATAACATCTTTCTCTGCACCCCCCCTCCTCCTCTTCCTCCATTTTCCTTGCACCTTGAATGAGACACTTAAGGGGCTCCCTGCGCTCTACCTGTGCCCTCCCCCCATGGACGCTCTCAGTACACACCTGGCTGACTGACAGCTCCACGTCTCTGAGCCTTTCACTTTCTGCTAAGTCATGCAGGGACAGCACTTGACAAGAAGATTTCTTTTTCAAGGGGAGATTTAAGAAACACCACTCCTGCAGTTTGCTTACTCCGCTCCGAACACAGCATTGACAGCTCACTCTGTTGCATTACTCTCTGATTTGGTTTATTTGCAGCACAGTGCCCAGTTCTAACCAAATCAAGCTTCTTGTTTACTGCCTGAGTTTGGTAACTTGTGACCCAATGATGTTGATTCTACCCTCTGTATGTTAGGACAAACATAACTGACTTTCTATTCAAGATCATTTAATAACATACGAGAAAAAAAACTTTATTTTTTACATGTGCTATAATTTGTGACTAATGACAGCAAAGAAAAAGACACAGTGTCCTGCCGGCAGTGCATGGTAAGTATACTCATTTATCTGAGTTTTAAAAAAGCAACAGGAAATGATATAATATGATTAAAAGTTGGTGTTGACCTCCAGAGAATTTTGTTATTTATTCTCCATAATTGTTGAATTAAATCCTTGTCTATAATTTACAGTTACACAGAAAGACAGATTGTATATCTAGCATCAGCTGACTGAGCTGTGTTATAATGGTGCTGAAAAACTAAATTCTAATTGAATTTTCGCCAAATAACTTTATGATATCAGTTATTTGGAATTAACTGAATGTGCACAAACTGATTGTCATAATGAGTACCACATTACAATTTCCTTTCTTGAAAATTAACAGGAAACAGTGCATTGAAATAAAGTGTTGAATATGATGATTGGTCCATGTGGTGTTACCCTGTATTATGCTTGCTTTCCAAACATGTGTACCTGCTGGCTACCAGATGTAAACATCTACTTCCTTGTACCCTAAAACCCCTGTCCATATATCTGTTTGTGTTGATGTTGTTGTATTTTCCTGAAGTCAAGGCTGGATTAACTCACTAGGGAGCCCAGTATCCTTTTTTCCCTTTAAGCACCCATCAGGTGCACACATCAGATGATACATGGCAGCTTCATTATACTTACCCCACATACCTAGAAACTAACCAGGGTTTTTATTTTGGAGTTCCTTTCTATCCAACATTTGCTGTGTATCAGTTAGTTTTGGGTCATTTGCTTCAACACAAATTAGCTTGGCCCAAAAAAGCAGACAGACACAGTTAGTGAATGGCCTGTGAACACAGTGGTGCGTTTAGTGTCTAAAGATTGAAATATTTCCTTCAGTGGTTGGTCGAGACCAAAAACACAGCTAATAGAGAGTGAAGATGGGCTTACATTCATCCGCTGGCCAGAGACATGACTCTAAATGAACGCAAATGTTGTTTCTGCTGGATATGTAAATCTAAAACTGTTTGCCACTAAGTTTTGCAACTTAAAAGGTGATAATATGTAAATGTTGCGTTAATAACTTGTTTCTGCTTCTCCCAAACAGCCAAAAATATATAATATATACATACATACATATGGAAAATGTGATTTTTTTCTTTTTCTTACTTATTTATTAATTAATCTATTTGTTTATTTTTGCTGTGAGTTAGATGAGAAGGTCACATCAGGTCAACACTCTAATGTCTGTACAGTAACTATGAAGCTATAGCCAGCTTCTGGTTAGCTTAGCTTCACACAAAGACTGGAAATGGGGAAACAGATAACCTGCTCTAAAAAAGGACAAAATGAACATATTATTTCTTAGTTGTTTAGTGAGCTTTCGAGGTGATTGTAAGTAGATTGTGTTAGATAGCTGTTTCCACCTGTTTCTAGCCTGTATGCTAAAGAAAGCTAATCGGCAGCTGGACTCATATTTACAATACAGAGGATGTGTGACCGTAGTATTAATGACCTCATCTTGGCAAGACAGTGAATAAGCATATTTGCCAAACTATTCCGTTAAGCTCCCAATGCAAAGAAATCACACCACAAACACTTTATTGGCACCATAATGCAAATAGTGCATCTGTCTCTGTTATAATGATAATATATAACAAAACTTGTATGAATGTTTTGTGCGTTAACAGATGTGTGTTACTGTGTTTGATGTTCAGGTGCAGTTATGTAACTGAGACCTTTATGACCCTCTGTAGTGCTGATGATGCTCTATGCATTTCTGTGTGTCCTTGGTGACCTCCGCCACACAGCCGGCCACAGAGCTGGTGGCCAAGGACAGTTTATATCTCTCTCCTCGCTCAAACCAGCTGAAGCGTGCCTCCAAGTTTATGGCGTCACAGAAGAGCTCGGGTCACCGCACATCACACCTCGCCACTCTATCTCCTCCTCCTCCTCCTCCTCCATCCATCTGTGCCCTCGCCCCTCCCTTCTCTCTTTCCCTTGCCACAGGGTGCACTGTGTGAACGCAGCTTTTACAGTGAAATATTCTTGCTGCCTCTAATCCTTTCGCTCATCTCTCCCTCCATCTGCTTTCTTCACTTCTTCCCGTTTTCCCTGCCCGAGGGGGGGTCGCAATGTGAATGGTGCACCGTCATCCATACTCGTTTTCTCTCCCTCCCCTCTTCTCTCATTTTCTCAAGGAAAATACTGTGTAAAAGCCTCTGGGCTCAGGCCACTAAGCCATCTTGCATATAGTGACCAGAGAGTGGATGAGCTGACTGCTCTGCCCCTGCTGACACAATAGCTGTGTTTGATGACGATGATGCTTCTTGGCTGCTCTCCTCGCCCCAGTGCAGCAATGTGTTTGACGGCGGTAAAGTAAATTGTTATGGTTCATTTGTAGCTTTGTGCAGTCTGCACATCTGGGTTTGAACAACTTATTTCCAAAACAAGATATTGCCTGTGTTACTAAAGTGCAGAGCCAAGAACATCAGGTTGCAATATTTTCCCAACATGAATACACAATCTTTTGGGACAGACAGACTTCATTTGGTTCTGATTTATCCTTTTCCAATCATTTTTTCCATTTAGTGTGCACATTTTTGTGAGAAAGGGAAAAGGAAATGAATATGCCTTTGTGATGACTGTGCCCACAAAGGGATAGATGAATAGAGTGCTGTAATGATGGATAAATTAATGGATGGATGGAAGTAAAGTTGGGAGGTTGAGCACTCTCCTCTGGTTTCTGTCAAACCACCATCGGTGCTCACTTGTTTTGGATGTCCTTGTGATCCTCGTGGGAGATTACAGTCTGTGTGTCTATGTGTGTGTGTGTGTGTGTGCCCTCAAGTGTAGGTACTGTGTGTCCTTGTGAATTTAAACCTGTGTGTGTGTGTGTGTTTCGCCCCGTGTGTGCAGAGCTGTCCAGAGTGGTGTGCTCAGCAGTCGTGCTCGGCTGCACACTAACGCGATGTGACAGGGTAGAAATACCAGTACCGACCGCGCTCTCGCCCACCCACCATCACACACACCAACCCCACCCGCCACAGCCACCATCACCCCCTCCCCCACTCACTTCCCACTCCACCGCACCGCGCCCGCACCCCATTGGCTGTCTACTTCTGTCATTCCACGTCTTCTGCTCGGAGACAGAACCATAAGCCCTCCGCGTTCTCCCTCCCCCTTCATTTCACCTCACCCTAAAAGTCCTTCCCTTTATTTGCCTTCTTAGCAGCAGCAGGGTCCTAACATGCATCAGTGAGTGACATGGTTTCAAATGGGACATATTATGCAATATTTCATTATGCAACGCCACATTTTCATATGTTCATCCACCCAGCCTCGCGAGACAAGTTCTTTGCCTCTACTTTGCGTTTTTCCTCTCCTTTTCTTTCAGTATCTTCCTGCTGGTTGGTTGGCTTCCTAAACGCTGAACCAAGGTGACAGTCACA
>NW_023339651.1:13383057-13425609 GCF_004916995.1 Morone saxatilis
TGGCGGGTTCAAGCTGATAGGACAAGGAGAAATTTAAATACCACACCATCTTCTCATCTTAACATCCTGATGTCGGAGAAAAAGTAGACACCTTTCCTTAACCTTCAGCTACAGTATCTGGGGGAAGTTGACTTATCATGCAACACCTTGCTCCATATTTATACCATTAGACATTTTCACGCTTGGATGCTGCTGGATAAAAGCTCACCAGGCAGCTCCACTGGAGCATTTCAGTTTTCAGTGCCTTGCTCAAGGACATTTCTGCTTTACTTGTTGAGCGAGGAGAAGGCTGCTGCATACTTTCCAATATGTTATTATTTTTATTTTTTTTACTTCAACAGGAAGCATAGGACATAAACAAGACAGATAGAAAACAAGATATCTCCCTATTCACATAGGCATAGATAATAGAATAGAAGTTCTCAATGTTCCTTTATTGTCATTTTACAACACAGGGTTGTACAATTAAATGTAGGTTGTAGCCCCTTCATGCTAAACACAAATAGAACATGTATACAAATATTTAAGTCGTAGTAAAGCATACAGTTAGTTATATACGTACACATAAACATATATAGCTGTACACGTACGTACCCGGAAAGTATGTACAGTGTGTGTAAGTATCAAAAGTACCCTTAATTCAGAAAGATAGCTGACTATTATACTATTAAACATTACTACCACTGATGCATTAATGTATAAATACCATTTTACTGTTCCAGAATCCAAAATGGAGACAGTTTGAACTTTTTTATATACTGTAAGATCATTTAATTTATAATAGTGCATCATGTGTGTTATATGATTTCTATGTAAAATCTTAATATGTAAAGTGACTGGTAACTAACACTGCATGTGAAATGAAGAGTGGAATAAAAAAGTACCACATTTTCCTCTGACTTGTTGTGGAATAGAAGTATAAAGTAGCATAAAATGGTGCATTACCTATTTACATTCCACCCATGTTCCAAAAATCTACTCCAGCATCAGGACTAGGGTTGTTGTTTGTTTTGTTTTTTTACTTCTACAACTTTTACATGCAATGGCGTATTTTTACATTGCTGAACCTTTACAGATTTGAGTACTTCTTCCACAACTGTTGATGGCTGTACAGATGGGAGGCTGAGAGAGATGCAAAGAAGAGATTAAAGCCAGTGAGGGGACCGCATTACTCCCTCCCATTGCCACTTTGACCTTTTATACAGAACAATCTATATTAAGACAGAACACCATGTCTATATTTTCTTTCTGCATCATTTTCCCTCTCACCTCTCCTCCCTTCTGTGGGCTTACGTGCACTTCCTCCCCCTCCTCCTCCTCCTCCTCCTCCATCTCTCCTCCCCTCTCTCCATGCTGTGTTTTTCTATATCCTCGGGGAGCCGGCTGCATGCAGAAACATTGTGGATCACTGAGCTTCAAGACACCGTCTCTAAAAATTGCTCCATTTTTCCACAGAGCGTTTTTCTAAAGCGCTGACAGGGACAGGCTGCTTGATATGATGCTGCAATTCCCGTCTTGGAATTTGTTCTGTGAGCTGATGGATGAGGTTTTGATGCATTATTGATGTAATTTGATGACTTTATCTTTGTCACAGATTATTAAATCCTATTTGGGGTTTTAAGTAATTTAAAGTTGGCAGTTTTGGGTCTTAATATCATGTAATATGAATTTGGCCTAACCTCAAACATTTTTAATATAGAAAATCTGAGTATTGATGGATGCAAAGCTCCTCTCCATCAGATTTCATATACATTAGTGTAAGTTTCACAGCAGTACAGCCCCGGAGGCATCCATCTTGGATCGTCTCCAGTCCAGTGGAGGCGTGGGGGGGCTAGTGGTGATGGAGACTACATTTTTGGCTCCCTTCCAGTCCAATGGGCATGAAGCAGGCCTCAGAGGCTCCTGGGATTTCCCTTTACACCAAACCCCTCTGCCCTCCATTAACCAATTAGAGTAGAGAATTGCTTAACTGGACATATAAAAGACTGTGTGCGGACTTTGGGGAACAGGAATAAATCAGGAGTAACGAACGAGTCACCAAGAAGCACCATGGGAACGTAGATGACAGGGAGAATGAACGGAGGGAAAGTGTGTGTGAAAACTGTGGAGTGCTGATATAAAACACAGAAAATATCATAACATAGCCCCCTTCTGCTGCATTGCATCTGATTCATCCGCTGTGCATTCCACACTCAGATGTGCGTCGCCGAATACACAGGCCTGTGATAGATGCTTATGAGCTAATGTCAATTTTCTTCTGTGAATTTACTGTCAGTAGATGATGAATGCACTCAATATCCCTGGTTATTCATTTCATATATTCTCTGCAACAGCCCCCATTGCAGAGCAACATGTCCACCAATAGGTGTCGTCATTGCCCAGCTTGTTCTCTGAGGTCACAGAGGAGATCCGGCTGGCGGGGAAGGCTTTTGCTTTCAAAACTAGTGAAGCAGTATGTGGTTTAACTCTGCATTGTTACCATAGCTCTGTCAGAGTGTGTGTTAGAAAGGCGAGGAAATCTGCATGTGTGTTTCTATGCATTTAAGTGTGTTTTATGTGCACAGATTTACAAAGAAACTAACATTTTGTGTGCAGACCCTGGAAATGTGTTGAGAGAGTGCACGACCACACTGCAGATGAAAGCAGGTGACAGGTGAAGGACAGGGAGTATACACAGTGTCAGCTCACCCTCGTTCACCCTTGTGTGTGTGTGTGTGTGTGTGCATGTGTGTGTGCCTGTGTTTGCCTGTCCTTGTCCTGGCCATGCTCCTGTAAGCGACCCACATCAATTCATAAGGCCTCTGCCCTTTTCCTGGGGCTGCCTGGGAAATGTGATGTGACAAGTGGGATGAGCAAGACGGAGCCAGGAGGAGGAGGGGGAAGAGGAAGAGGGGTAGGTGAGATTGTTGGTCGATTCTAGAGGACACTCTCTTCAGAGAGATGCAGTCAGGTCAGGCTGTCAAACGGACACAGACATGCCACGTTCTGACAAACTCCTGCATACTTTAAACAGACTGTGGATTTTCTGTAGAGGTAGACACATACAGACAGATAAGCATTTACATTGACAGGATACAACAGCATGTGAATCCATATACATAATAGAATGAATGCACAAAATCAATAAAGTTATGTGGTTCAATAATACAAATGTTGCACCAAATAACAGACATCATAGACTTCTGACATTAGAATATTTATCATAAATAAATAAGTCATTTAAAGACTGGCAGACTACTCACTTCCTTAAACACTGTAGTCAATTGCAGTGAATTGGTTGAAATTAAAATTTGCTGGCTTGCTTTTCAGACTTAAAACAGGAAGTGTGTCCAGTTGTCAAGAACTACATTTATTTCAATTTATAATCCATTTTTAGCCTTGTTAGCAGCATTTCTCTATAGATGTATGTTAGTTGCTCCACCACTTTGGTCCAATCTGACTAAACTATTGAACGGACTGATGCACATAATCATGTTCCTCAGCAGAATGAACTGTAATAACCTTGGTGAGCCCTTAACTTTTAATCTAGCGCCATCATCAGGTCAAAACTTCTCTTTATGACTAAATACCTGCAAAACATTCCCATCAACCTCAGCTGTAGGCTACTTTGTGTTTATAAGATGGTAAGCATAGTAAATATTATACCTCCTAAACATCAGGTTGTTTGTTGTTTGTTTGCAGCATGCTGATGTTGAGCATTCAGCTCAGAGCACTGCTGTCACTAAGTAGCCTCACACACCTGCTAGCCTCGCTGTAGATTGTTCTTTTTTTGGGGGGCTTTTATTGCCTTTATGATAGTGACAGCTGAAGACAGACAGGAAAGGGGGGCAGAGAGAGGGCCGCAGGTCGGATTCAAACCCTGTGCTGCTGGGCAAGGACTCAGCCTCGACACATGGGATGCCAGCTCTACCAACTGAGCTAACCGGGCGCCCAGATTGTCCTTGTTTTAATGCAACATGAACTGAACTGATAATGTGTGGTTGCTGTTTTTTTACCGGTCTTTGTCAGCTTTTCAAAATCTGTACATGCACAGTAACACCTGAGGAGACCTGGCTTTTTTTTTTTTTTTTACCAGAGGCAGCAGCTTTTAAGAAATGTGAGCTTAATTTAGAAAATATGGACAAAATCTACACAGACATGTTTGCTACTTGAATATAAAAAGCAACAGATATTTAATTTGCTTAGAACATTCAGCTGTAGTAGCTTGTGGCAAGCAGACACTCGTGCCCGTAATGGGCAACAGATGAGAAGAGTATGTGATAGAGGGAATGACAGCGAGAGAGAAAATGAGAGAAGGTGAAATCTATTAGTGTGACAGGCCGGAGACCTCTGGGGACAAACTCCAAGGGCTTGGTGCAAAAACAAAAGAGAGAGATGGAGACTGGGTAAGAGACATACAAGATGAGACAAGAGACTAAAATTCAAGGAAGTAAGAGAAGCCAAAATTACAAAAAAACAGAAAGAAAACAGTCCATATGTATGTACAGAAACCACTGAAACTGAGCCTGGTGAAGAAATTCATGACATTATACAGTCTGGATGGAGAAGCGAAGATAGTGTGTGAATGCACGCACATGGGAATTGATAGGCCTGCATGTTATGTGCTTGTGCATCTATGGATTGGTGTGTGCATGTTCTCCCCTCCCCCACGCTTTTGAGTGCTACCAGGATGAGTGTGTTCCATATGTATGTCAGCTCCGATCACTCAGTGAAACAGGGTGGGAGAGGAAGAGGAAGGGGAGGGTGCAGAGACTCCCATTCACGTCTACATCCGTCTATGGGTGACTGAGCATCTCAGACCTGAGGTGAGAAAACACTGTTTTTGGGAGGAGGAGGTGATAGATGAGAGTTGAGAGAGGTGTTCTTTCGGGAGGGATGGATGGATGGAAATAATATTCTTTTAGTGGTTTCAGCTTCTCTGGAGAATTATTGGTTTACTGCTAACATTCATTCCTCCCTGCCTTAGTTTCTTTATTTCGCCTTCTTTTTCCTTTCCCTCCCCACCATATTTCTGCCTCACTACTTATTCTCACTCTCTCTGCTGTCAGTCTCTGTCCTTGTCCCTCTACGCTGACCCACCCATGTGTACTTTGACACCCAACTCCCGCTCCAGCGCTGCCAGAGGGCCAGCCCCAGCCCTCAGTGTCCTAGACCTCAGTCATGTGACGCTGACCTGCTATGTTTTACAAGGCTGCAGTGCAGCGAGGGGGCCTCCGAGGAAAAGGGCTGCGTTCACCAGCGGCAGGAAATAAAGCGCAGCTCGGAGGGGAGAATAACTGTGTGTGTGTGAGAGAGAGAGACAGAGAGAGAGGGGGATTGTGTGTGTGTGTGTGTGGGGTGGTCAGGAAGCAGTATTTCAAGGGATGGAACTCCACTATAAAAAGTTTGACATCAAGAAAGCATGGGGTTTTCAAGCGGGGCTGCGTTCGAACGTGCTGAGTTGTTGTCTGCCAGAGATGGAAAGTCTTTGATCAAAGCAAGTTGGATTTTTTCCACCTGGCTGACGTTAGATTGTTCAGCTCTTATTGACATGCTTAGATGAGCTCTGGCTCCTTAATCTCCTCTCTCTCTTCATCTCCCTTCCTCTCTCCCTGCATTAAATCTCACTCATCTGAGCGTCCTCTCGCTCTCTCCCCTCCTCTCCAACTCTAGTTTATTCCCAAATGAGTTGATCACATCACACAGCTCTGTGGCCGTAGACGCAGACGTCTCCTGTTGCCCTCCCCGGCCTCCCACACACATGCACCAACGTGCACACAAGATACTTCGCACAGAAAAGTAAGTACATGAATGATGACCACAGATACTTACAGGCAAGTTTGGACACACACAAATGCACACACTAACTCACACATCTGTGTCATTCCTGGGAGATTTTAGCCCATTAAATGAGAGCAGCCCAGTCCAGTCTCTCAGATCGCTGCCGTTCCCCCCTCTTTGTTCCCCAAATCAGGAACAGCTGTGCTCCTCCACAGTTGTAAGTCACTCACTCAGTGGAAATTTAAAAGCCATTAACCGAGCCCCTCATTGCTACTCCACCCCTTTGTGCGTATGAGAGTGTGTGTATGTGTCTGTGGCTGTCTCGCTTATCTTCACACAGACACAGAGACACATTTGTATGCACACTTGTGTGTACATGTTGAAAGTCAAAATACCCCCTCGGCCCTGCGCAGTACATTTGAGACAGCGTCTCTTAAAGCAGCCTCTCTTGTTGAATCGCTGTGTTTTCAAGTATAACATTTGGAGCAAAGTGCAGACTGCATGGTCGTGCCTGATCTGCCTCCCACACCTTGAACACTTTGCTGTACTCCAGCCGGGAGTAGCTGGGGGAAGGAGGGGGGGGTCACATGAGGTCATGTTGTCTTTGAGCGTGGAACAACAAAAACAAGGCCCCGCTGAAATAGCTTGCTGCTTGTCCACTTTCTTGGCTTAGCCAGCGAATTACTGTGCCAGGAAAAAACAACAAGCCCGGAGCCTTTCATAAGGCAAGCCCTCCAAGCTTCACTATATAGACGCAGGCACAGCTGCATGCACGAACACACACATCAAACAGATGTTTACAGGGACAGAGACAGAAAGATAGTGAGACATAGAGAGAGGTTAAAGAGGAACGGAGCAGGACCATGAGATGCAGAATGGACATTCGAATGCCAAAAGTCAAATCTATGGTTCTTTCCGCTGTTTTTCTTTTGTCTCCTCCTCCACCTTCCCTCCCTCCTCTATCTCCTGTAGAGATCTCTCATTTCCTGCAGGCCCAATGTTGATTTCATACTGGAGCTCGGAGCTTAGAGTGGGAGTCTGTGAGATGGGTGAGGGGGAACATGGGGAGGTGAAGTGTGGGGATATTTGAGTTCAGATCAAAAACAACTTTCACCTCTACTTCTCTCAACTACTCTGCTGATTTTAAAAATGTGAGCATGCTAGAAGCTCACCCTACAAGCACACACACCTCGACACCTGGGGGAGGCCACAGTACAAACACAGTCTTATATCAGTCAAAGACATACTCCTTTGGGGCAGCTAGAGGACCTAGCTCAGGGAGAACAGTTCTTTCACTCTCCCTGTGGAGATTGTTCCAGGAGGTATGCTTGTCCTCTTTTTGAGTGTTACAGTGCTTGCTATTAGTCTATTCATTTATTCGTTTTTTATGAAGTCAAATGACTTTTGTAGCTACAATGAAAAAGATTAGCCAGCCACACACGACAATTTAACATTTCACGATTTCTGCCAGCTTCTAAAGCCGCAGTGCCGAACCTTTGTCTCCCCCTCTGGCAGTGAGAGTAATTACACACAAAACAGGGTTATACAGTTGGTGCTCTATACAAAACAAAAAACCAACAATGACAGATCAACTAACAATAAGAAAAAATCCTTGTGATCGAAGGAAGCACACAAATACTCAATTGGAGACCACGTCTGAACCTATCGTTACATCATCTGTTGATTTGTGGAGAAGTATTTTTAAGCTTCGAGTTTGGCATTATGGCTGTTTATTGCCTTTGATTTATAGTGACTGCTGAAGAGTGACAGTAAAGGGGAGAGAGAGGGAATTACAAGTAGCAAAGGGCCACAGATCAGAGTCGAACACATGGCCGCTGCAGCAAGGACTCAGACTCTGCTCCATCTACTAATTACATACTGCTGACGTTTGAGACATACAATGGTTGTCTAATACACACGTTTAGTTTAGTTGCTGCCACTACGCTGTAGGAGGGAATCGGGCAGTTTGATGGTGGATCCACTGAGTAGAAAGAGGGTGGAGGTGGAGAATCATCTAATTCTGTATAATTGGTGAACTATGAAATACAGATTTTTGGGCTTGTTGAAACACAGAGAGATTTACCTGACGGTGATCGACAGGAGTTTGAATGTATATATAAAAGTCCTGCTTTAATGGTATGATGGGTGCTCTGTTGAATGCTGTAAAAGGACAAATGTCTTCAATCGCTGGCAGTACATAACCAACACAATATGGTTTCAGTTTGATTTAAAGACAAAAACTTACATTCATTAAATCAGATTGGAAAATATTGTTCCATTTTGATCCAAGAGCCCTCAAATAAACACAAACAGTCCTGTGACCTTATATAATCCAAGGCCTTTGTGGGAACAGATGACACATAGCCTGATAGAGGAAATAGACTAGGTGAAGTGTCAGAGTGCCAGTTTCTATGTGGTGTCACTTTGACCTTTTGAAGGCAAATCAATTTGTCAGCAATCAGAATGACTCATTTAAATTTGAGTAAGTTACATAAAATAAAGCATTTGTTTATTGTGTTTATCCCACCAGCAGTAACCAAGGAAAAGGAAAAGGGCTGAAAAACGGAAGTATGACTGTTGTGTCTTTCTGGTACAGACGCCAATAATACTCACAAGTTAGACTCACATGCATGGCAGATTGTAAGACTCAGATTACTGTGGCACACAGCCAATTTCTGCTCCTCACTTCCTTTCTCTTATTGTTAGAATAGATGAGGCCTTCTAGACATGAACAGCTGCGGCCCTTAGCTTTCACTTCCCCTTCAATGCAGCCACGCATGTATCTGTTACCACAACAAGTTCCCCAAACCTGGCCTCTAATGCCCTCTCTACCTCGCCCATGCCAACACGTGCACACATGTTCCTGCAGGCATGCTCACATATATATATAGAAAACTGCTGCCACAAAGCTCACTTGAGGCAGTCCAGTGTGCTAGTTTGTTAGTGGGGTTGTCCCTTGAGTCCATTGTTGTAAACTAATGATATTTCCAGACCTGTGAGCAGACAAGCAATGGTGAAAGCTTTTGGAATAGATTTTTTTTTAAGGTGCAAACTTGTTTTTGAGTGTAGAAGGGTGGTGTCAGGAACTATGACTTCCTGTGTGCAACGTCAGATTGTCACCATTGTATGCAGAGATGCACTCACTAGCTAACCACAACATGCATACCAAATTTGGCATACTATTGGTGCCATGGCACCCAAAACACACACACACACACACACACCATGAGCCAAACAGGGCAGCATTGCGTGACTGAGGCTTCACACCTCTCTTTCTATCTTTCACTCAACGAAAGCATGAAAAAATCCCTCACCCACAGTAATGTGAGTACTGTGTGTGTGAGTGTGTGATTCACAGTGCATGTGTATGCGTTCAGTGTCTGCCTAGTGCACAGACTGACTATGCCACTGTTTAGCCTCTGTCTCAGTAATTTACACACTTCCTACACATTTCTGCACTTATGCAGAAATAGATTAAGCCCTCTCACACACTGGCTCCAGGTTTGTTAGCATATAGTTACTCAATCAAACACAGATCAACACCTCACTCGAAACACAGAGAGATTTACCTGACGGTGATCGACAGGAGTTTGAATGTATATATAAAAGTCCAGCTTTAGCGGTATGATGGGTGCTCTGTTGAATGCTGTAAAGGGACAAATGTTTTCAATCGCTGGCGGTACATAACCAAAACAATATGGTTTCAGTTTGATTTATGTGAGTATTTTTTGTCTGCATCTTCACAGCTCTGTTTACATGCAGTTCAGAAACGCTCCTACACATTCGCACTGTTGCCTCAGATCTCTCCCTTAGTAATTTGTGAATGAAGTCGCTCTCACAATAGCTCAGCCTTCTCATTGTCTCTCATTGTTTTCTCTTGGTATCTCGGTTAAAGTGATGCAATGCAAAGGTGTGGGGGAACAATTGCTCTTGGGTGATCTCATTCCCTCTACCAGCACTACTGTCATGGAGATGGTTTATGGATGATTTGGAAAGAAAAATCCAATGTTAAGGAAGGTGTTCCTTTAAGCCTGTGTGTGCAGCTGGCTGCCAAAATCGTCCCATCCTCTTGATCCATTGCACCTCTGCCACGGGCTGAAAAGCTTGGTCTTGTGATGGGGAGGCAGTGGCCAGGTGGCTAATTGAGCTGTTCCCAGGCCAGTCTGTGACAGCGTGCCGCCCTGTGCCAAGGTGTTGGGGTTTCCCAGGGCTCAGTAATAGATGATTTTAGTCCCCGTAAAGTGTGTCCAATTGCCCTGCCCCGCTGGCACAGAGCAGGCACACAGGACAGGATGCACAGGACAGACCGGTCACACTTATCCCAGTGGAAAGATGTGGGGTTGAGTGAGCTTTTTGATAATGTACTGGATGTGGATTCAAAACTTGACAGTCGACGTTTGTATTTGTGAATGCTGTGTTTGGTTAATGAGGCAGTTTTTTTTTGGTGTTAGTAATACTGTGCTTCAATGCAACAATTTCTCATTCACTTCTACACTTGTGATTGCTGGGTAAGAAATGATTATCTCTTTTCAGGGTATGTATGACAACATTATATATAAAAACAAACATTATACTTGCTTTGTTAATGTCGGTGGCAATGTTAAGGTTGTCATTGTATGTTAGCATGCATTTTGCTCACAGAGCCGCAAGCATGGCTGTAGACTCTTTGTCCTCCTACAAGCATGGCCATTGCTTGGTCTTGCCAGTTTTTCCAGGACTGTCACCGCTGAGTCTCCTCCCTTTGATTGCTTCTTGTTTTTAAATTAGATAGTATAATAGAGTTTTTTCATTGACATAAATTGCTGTTATTCAGCAACTGCATTACTGTAATATGTGATTTGATTAAGGGTCATAAATGCTACCTTAACCAAAGCTAATGGTATTTTGAGGGAATCTGGATTAAGAGCCTTAATCAAATAACTATTCTAAACTCATTTAGTTGTCTGACAGCATGTTAATGAGAACACGGGGACTGTGTGATCAGCTGCACTGAAACATGTAATGAGTAAAGGAAGATAAAGTAGAAGGTGATGGTAAATTGACTTTGTAGTTGTTACACAGAAATAAAAAAGAAATTAGGACTCAATCTTGCATCCATCTTTTTTTCTTTTTTTAAAAAAAGGCTTACAAATATGTCTTTGGAAGCCCTGGACAGAGAGAAAAATATGTTTTTTTATTTATTTCCAAGGATTTGCGGCAACGTGTCTTAATTCCACTCGTGCTTCCCCCGAATTCTTCCAGCATTTCATTAAAGAGTGGACAAGCTCGACACAATCACTGGAAGCACAAACAGACATTTGAAACGTTCATATATCAAAACATTTCCTGCCTGTTTATTTTATTTTTTTAAATTTTATTTCATTTTTGGGGAGAGATGGGCTGGGGGGGGGGCTGTAGGGAGATTCGCCGGCTGTGAGGGATCAGTTTCAGGATTGTAAACATGGTGGGGACCCCCCCTCCTCCTCACAACTCTGAAAAAGTGCCTCTTTTGAAATGGTTGGCCTTATGGGTGTGCCCCCCAAACCCCCCACCCCAAACATCGCAGCCCTTCCAACTTCCCCACCCCCACATCCCCCCTTTCCTCTTCGTGTTTCCTGTTGAGCTGGCTAGACTCCTTTGACAGATTTACAACTCCGGGGTCAAAGTTTTCCGACGGCAGCAGATAAATCTTACACCGCCCCCTCCCTGCTTCTCCTTCACCTGATAAAAAGACACACACTCTGAACAGCCGCCTGCGCTGCCCCCACCACGACACACAAGCCCCGACCCCCCCAACATCCTTTCATGTGTAATGTGCCCGTTTAAAAAAAAGAAAAAGTGTGTGTACCTATGTGCATGAACATGTGTATGAGGAGGATTTATGTCTTCTGCAAGAGGTGTGTGTGTGCAAATGCCTTTGTGCACGAATGTGTACGCAGAAGGAAGAGTAAGTGCCTTGCAGTTTTGTGGTTAAGAAAAAGAATGCAGGACATTGTTCTTAAACCATAAACGCAGGCTCTTCATGTTCCGGTCGTTCTTTTTTTGGGGAGGTCTGGTGACCCCTGCCCCCCCCCTTTCTCCACTTCTTCTTCTTTTCCCTCCATCTGATTTTTATGTTTTGGTCCCAGTGTGATACTCAACTCTGCTTTCGTCTCCTCTCCTCTCCCAGATAGATAAGAGGAGCAGAAGTATG
Organism: Morone saxatilis; assembly: GCF_004916995.1. Taxonomy (NCBI): domain Eukaryota; kingdom Metazoa; phylum Chordata; class Actinopteri; family Moronidae; genus Morone; species Morone saxatilis. The sequence goes on from NW_023339651.1 coordinate 13,394,990, forward strand.
TTTCATTCTGCCAGCATGCAATCATTTGTATCCCCCCTCCCGTCTCTCTGTCTCTCTCTCTCTGACACACACTTTATTCCTCTCTCTGTCTCATCCCACCCCCTGTAACATTAATTTCTCTTCATTCGCCTGTCTTTTATCACTATGTCTGTGTCAAACATCTTCAGCTCTACCTGGGCAGACTGTGGAGAAACAGAGTACTGAGGGAGAGTCTCAAAACACAGGTCTTGGGGCCATGTCTTTTCTCACTCTTTTTGGTCTCTCCTTCCTCTTGATCTACTCTGATCTCTGTTCCAGGGTGGGAGGCAAGATGATGAGTAGTCACAGTTTATAATCTGCAGCCAAAGCACATAAAACATTTTCTGTTATTTTAATAAAATCTTAACATAATGTGTCCTAGTGTTTGTCATTTGACATGTTGGGATGTCTAACTCCTCCCCTCTCATTCATCCCCTTTTCGCAGAAGGAAATGATTTTGATTGGTGACAAATCCATACAGGAGCCATTGCTTTAGACTTTATTGCCTTTGGGAATTGTTGGGTCTCTGTAAATAATTTTCTAAGGCGTAGGGTCTAGACCTGCTCTACATTAAATGTGAAACTGAATTGCATTTGATTTGGTCATTGAAGGAAAAGACGATATGTTAGTTAAGTCTCACTCTGACCATGAGCAAACAGAAGTTAGATGAACAATGATGAATACCAAGCAGAGGTGTACACGGATTAATGTCCTTGGTTTATATCTAATGAAAATCAGAATAATTTCCACTGTTTTCAGAGTGAATGTATCATGTATATAAGTGCACTGATGTTACAATATTTGTATTATTATTCTAATAATGATGTGGACTGTACAAAAGTAATAAGCTGAATGCAGCCTATTTTCTTTCTTTTGCCTGCGCTCTTCAAGCATTGCAACCAGAATCAGAATCAATTTTCCTCTAATTTTAACACAGTAATATCATATTCTTATAGCCTGCAAAAACAAACATTCCCCAATATACACACACATTCTTCCCATGGTGTTGGATCAATGGACATGATTGATTTGGTGGTGAGCTGGCAGCCAGTCCTGATCAATGTTAGCTTGGCTGATGGCCGCAGACCGTACATCACTGTCACTCACAGTATGTGTCGAAATAAGTGTGAGTGAGTCTTCTATCACGTCCATCACATTTGATAGATAGTGGTTTGTTTTTTATTGCATCATATTATATTTGGTTTCCGTTTTGTTCAGCAAAGCCAGCAGAGTAGATAAAAATTCATATTGTTACAGTCATGTGAAAACTGTTCTAAAGGTCCAGTGTATAACATTTAGGAGGATGTTTTTGGCAGAAATGGAATATTAAATCCATGTGTTTGTTTTTATTAGTTTATAATAACCTGAAAATGAGAATTGTTGTGTTCGGGTTGCGTTGCAATGAGACGTTTTTATCTACAGATGGCACGCGCCTTCAGTGTTTCTGCAGCCAGAACAGACAAACCAAAAACTAGCTCTAGATAGAAAGGCATTCACATTTTTTGTGCATTTTGTGGCAGACTCTGTTTCTTCCTAGTACTCGGAAAGGGAGGGTGAGTCAAGTAGGTTGCAATCTGCAACTAAACCAGTAAATGCCACTAAATCCTACACACTGGACCATTAACTTATTTTTTAAAGATTGCTTTTCTGAGGGGGCACTTTTGCCTTAATTTGATAGCAAACAGTATAGAGGCAGACAGGAAACAAGGGGAGAGAGACACAACATGCACCAAAGGTCCCTGACTCGAATCGAACCAGAGGCATTGCGGTCACACCCCGTGCTCTAGCCAGTTACATATCACTATGTCTTCTATTGTTGAAAAACACCCTCTTATCTTTGGGTTTATGAAAGCCTTTAAAAAATTATGCCGCTATCACGCTGAAAACAGTTTCCTTCCTGGAAAGTCATCCTTCTGGAGATACTAGATTTTCACCAGACATGAGATATGTGTGATAACAAACTACAACTAAACCCATGAGTCAACCCAGTCTTAAGAAAGACAGATGATGTCGGAACAGAAAATCTAAAAGAGTGTAAACACCCTCAGTGTCGGGGCACACCCTGGTCCACGGGTCATCCTGTTTCGCAAATTACCCAAACACACACACACACACACCATCAGATTTGCAGGGAAGCGCATCAAATATTACAAAACATCACATGCCTTGTGAAACACTCCACGCACTGCAGCGTACACTTTGTCGAGCGGTGACCTTGAATACATAAGAGGCCCCTCGGTGGAGGTTTCTTCCCCAGTGCTCTTCACACATCAGTGCCATGGGAATGAGTGATATGATGGCAGGAGAGGAAGAGACAAGAAAGACCCACAAAGTGACAGAGAGAGGAAGGTTAAAACAGAAAAAGGAGGTGAAGAGAGGAGGGGGTGGAGTGGTACCATCTGACTCTCTCCAGGGAATTTTATCACAGTGTAGTTGGGGGAGGTGGCTTTCCACCGGAGCGAAAGATTGGGATGAACACATGGGGGGGGGGGGCTTTAGGGGATTAACAAATGAACAAACCTGTTGTCATCTCTTCCACTTTCTCTCTTGGCCTTCTCTGTCCCATCATCCACTTCTGCCAACTGGACATGCTCTATATATCTGGCTAAGTCCCCACGTAACCTCTCTGGAGTTTTTATGGTCAGCGTGTCTTTTCACAAGACCTGTTATTGGATTACAGTTCGCTCCAAAGACTCCCTTTCCTCCTCTCATGTTCTGTCCTTCCTCTCAGCATTACCGGCTGTGCTACTCATTTCTCTTTCCCTCTACAGCACTCTTCCACGCTTCCTTTCTCTCCCTCTTGTTCTAAGCGTCTCTGTATGTGTTCTAGTCCTGCAGGGATGAGGCAAGGATGGACCGAGAAGCAAGAAAGACAGAGAGAAAGCGAGCTAATGCAGTCTGATCGTTTTTAGTTTAGATTTTTTTGGCTCTGCACACCTTGTGTCACTCCACCAGTCCTGTGTTGGCCATAATATCAAGCGACAGGCCGGCTTTCCACTTCAACAAGCCCATGTCCTTAAAAGAGGGGACAAGGGAGGAAGCGAGAGGCTGACAGCGAGACAGAGAGGGAGGGATATAGAGGGATGGGAAAGGAGGGGGATATCAAAAAATAATGAGATGTGTATATGGAGGGTGGTAGGTCAGGGGATGAGGGAAGGGAGGACAAAATATCAAAAAAAAAGTACTGACATCCAGCCAAAAGCACTGCCTTCATCGGCTCACCTCCTCCCCCCAGCAGCACAGAGGTCAGCTGTTCTATGAGAGATCCAGTGACCTTTGAAAGCAAAACTTTGATGTTAACGTTGCGTGATTTGTTTGGCTGCTCCACTGTAGTGGTGAGGAGAGGCAGAGGGAGAGAGAAAAAGAGAGAAAGAGAGAAGAGAGAGAAAGAGAAGAATGAGAGGAAGAGAGAGAGAGAGAGAGAGAGACGAGAGAAGAGAGAGAAGGAGCAAGAACTAAGGCCGATATCAGAAACACCATGTTCCGTTAACACCAAAACACAACAAAAAAGACGAGCTAGCCTGCCTGCTGTCTGCCTGCTCGGCCAGTTCACTGTCCGCTGTGCTGCCTTCACTGTCTGCGTCTGTTCTTTGTTTCCTGCTCTTCCTATCACGTAGTAATATTAATATTAATATTAAAATTAATAGTAATATTAATCAACAAAAATGTATGTAATCGATTCATCTATAAAGGATCATTTTTTCAAAATATTATATAAAAAGACAGAAAAAGTATTGCATGGGGAGCCAAAGTGAGTTGTCAGAAAACTATTAAAAACTTCTTTGCACAGGGTGAGGTTTTCCTTCATTACCACGTGCACACACACTGTAGTTTATTCAAATTCAATCCCACATACAATGTCCTGCTGCCATAAATACTACTAACTTACACACTGGATATGTATTAATCCAACTACTAAGTATTAACTAATGTTTGACTAACATTTGTTTGGAAAACTACAGCGCCTGTGTTAGGAAGTTACCGAGCAGCAAAACATATTTGTAAGACAGACTAACATACTATTGGTTTTGGTCTTTTCATGGAATTTGTTGACGATAAGAGAATACAGCAGAATGCCAGGCTCATCATTTAAGTAATTTATCAATCAACAGAAAATACCAAATATTTGTTAGTTCCAGCTTCTGAAACATGTTTAATTGTAAACAGAATGTCTTTGGGTTAGGTTTGGACTGTCAGACAGACAAAACAAGCCATTTAAAGAAGTCACCTTGGGCTCTGAGAACTTGATAGACCATTCTTTTACCAGAATGATGAAGTTCAAAATTACAGACAAATTGACAAATAATAAGACATGGTCTCAGGTGTGGTCGTGGGAAAGCACTGTGTTGCATCACAGTGACTTGCGTTGCATTGTGTTGAGTTGCATATTTCATCGTGTATGTGTGTACATTATGTTTTGTTCCTCTTTTTTTGTGACATCTTTGCTGTTTTTCTTCTGACCTGCTCTGGAGTCAGCTACAACAACAGACTCATAAAAAAACATATATACAGTCATCTATGCTCAACTCAGCTTGAGTGCCTTTACCTACCTGCCTCTAGAGGGTGCAGACACAATAACACGTAACACCTTGTGCAGTATAATAAAATGTAATCCGATGCATCACCACAACAAACTATCTCACAGACTGAATCAGTTCCTCTCTAATGCATTTTTTTTTACAATAACTAAGTGTAATAAACTTCACAAAGGTACTGTTTATTGCAGAGCTATTGCATTGGATTGCATTAGATTGTGCAGAGAGTGGACATGAACACCTTTTATTACACCCAGCAGGTAAGGTTACCTTAATGTTCTGGCAAAGTATTTTTCCTTGTCTGACAATAAAACATTTATTTTGGAGAGATAAAATGTTACAAAAGAGAAACAGAAAGAAGGCCAACTCTCTATCCACTATTAGGCCAAAATGTTGGGACCTTTCATAACCCCAGCCGCTGCCACCAAGCCTTTTATATCATCTGCTCATCTGCTTGGGTAGAGTTAAAGTTGGCTTGCAGAGGGGGCCAGGGAGCTGGGGGGGGGGGGNNGGGGGGGGGGGGGGGGGCTGGACACAAACATAAAATCCTCATGTAGACATCTGCCAGCCTACCTATGCCTTCAGTCTGCCTGGCACTGCCAGTCCATTAGCATCATGTAGTGACTGGCACTAATCCAACCAGGACAGTGCGACCTTAATCTCTGTTCCTGTCACTGAGCTCCTAACACATCTGGCCATCTCCAGATACAACAGTCACGCCTGCCTCCACTGCTCCCGTGTGACCTGTGCTGGGCGTGATAATCCCTGACTGTTTTTACAGTCTCTTCCCAACATCACTATAGGTTATCCCTTATTAAACTACACCCCCTAACCAGCTGCAGCATAGTAGGTGGCTCAAACTTGTTGTGGATTAACGTGGAGACACAGCACTGTTCCAACCTAATGATACTTTCTCCTTTTGCCCACCTCTTAGTGCAGAATTCTGGTTGTAAAAAGGTGGGACTTTGAAGAGCTAAACACGCCACAAATTGGCTCCAACTCTGAAAGACAACCTTTGCACAAGACCCCGTAAACAGTATGTCTGGTTTATTTTCCTGCCAAAGTAGAACAACTTTCCATAATTGGCTTATTTACAATGCCACTAACCTCACTGGGTAGGCCACTTTGAAGTACTGTTTTTGTAGCAATCAAGCTATTAGAAAATTAACTGTCCGCATAGCGGAAGTTTTTATTTCGAAGCTAATTTAGATCATTTCAAAGCCCCAGCCCACAGTTGTGTCCTGACAGTTATCGGTGCTTCATATAGACATGTTTGTGTGAGAATATATTCTATAAAAGAACACTGTGTACTGTATCATTAAACAAAACTCTAATTATTACACATTGTTTTGAAATTGTTTATGTATCTGAGACTGAAAAGGTGCCAAAAAAAAGTAACACATAGCTTTAGACAAGAAACTATAGCTACTTCCTCTTCCCTTCACGCCCCGTATAGACACACAGACAAACCGCATATCTCAGTGGCAGAGACAACAGGAAAAAGCTGGTGTTTTTGTGAATTAACTCAGGAACATTAGTAGTAGCAATGCTGTTGAGTGTTATTAAAAAATAACCCACAAAAAGGGCAGAATTGTAATTAGCTGAACAAGTAAACGTGTTTTATATTTGCAGTCAACTGAACACACAGTGAGTGTGGTATTTTATTCACATTTGATCCAAGACAAGATGTCTTTTAAAACCATACTGGGGTTGATACATTAGTCCTGTATTATTTGATATTGGATCGAAATAGGAAATCTGTACTCCCGCTCATCCCTGCTTTGTTAAAACCCCTGTCATTTGACCCAGAGGCATGGCTGTGCAAGATTACCCTCACACTGCTGCGGTTCTCTTGCTTGCCTTCTGTTATTTGTTTTTTTCTTGCAGAGAGATCAAGGGAAGGAGTTTTCCTTCTCCGCCTCATTTGGATCAGATCAGCAGCAGGTTCCTCGTGGATCACAAGGAGACATTTGAGGATTATGGTGACTCCTTGCTGCCTGTTTCTGCCAGTCTCTGTGTGGCCATTTGTAACCCTGAGAAAAGCGGCAGGAGTCACAGATGAGCAACATCTGATCCCGACTGATCATTATATGCAGGTATCATTTCCCATTTGCGTGCCTGCATGCGATGAGTCATAGTGACAGTGAGCCAGACTGCCAATATAGATACAGAAACTGGTGACTGAAAAGTCTACACTCTGGCTGGCTATGGTTTGTGTGTCATAGTATAATAATTGTCAAAATATGTAAAAGTCACTTAATAAGTTGATTTTCTTTGTTAATAATGAGTAATATAGCACTGTTGAACTGGCTGCTGTTTTTCATGTAGAGGAAGCTATTTCTCCATTGAGGGCGTTGAAAGTACGTGATCTGATAAAATCTACTCCAAACCTTTGATCTCGAAAACACTAATCCTACAAAGCTCTCATAATAGTAACAGAGTTATTAGATTTTGCTCATCACAATGAGAGTCCTGCTCATTTGATAAATTGTACTTATTCAGTAAATTTCTCTGTTTACTTTCTTGACTTTCTGATGAAAGTAACCCAAACTTAAACTGTGTGTGACTGTTCATGCAGAGAGTCATCAAGGGCACATTAGTGTAATGGTGACTTACACAGGAAACCCAAAAAGAGATACAGCAGAGGATTCGGGTGGTGATAAAAGCCTAAACCTCAAACTTCCGTCGCCAAGCTCATGTTGTTTTTCTCTTTCACAAAGACAGAGTTGCTTGATGCCCACATTGGCAACTGAGGATACGTCTACTTATCTGTGTAGCTCTCTTCTATTTCTTTATTATAGATTTTATAATAAAGTCTACTACAAAAAAATGGTGGCTATTGTTTTTAAAACTGGAGGCAGTGCAGGGCGTGTTTAAGAAAATCTCCTTTATTTACTCTCCAGCAGAGTTTACTTTATGCTCGCCCCCCTCTGAGACAGTCTCCCGCCCAGTCATGCATTACACCCCTCAATTCTCATCACTTCCAGGTTTTCCTCCATTGTTTCCCCTGTTTTTGTCACAGCATGACACAACAATCAATAAGCAATTAAAAAAGGCAACATAGCACAGGGCATTGCTTACTTAGTTTCAGTGCATGCTTAGCCTTCACAGGGATATGGTGCACTGGTGTGTGTTCAGGGCTTTTCAGTCACATTGTTTGACACACAGCAACCTGGACAAATATAAATAAAGCTCCAAGACCCCTTTACACATAAGTGTATGACATTTATAAAAGCTCACAGCACTGCTTTTAGCTATTGTATCTGCGGTTACAGGTATGATATGGGAGCGTTCTTTATTGACAAAAACCGTGGTATTTGGCATTTTCCTGACATTTGAAAATTTTTTGACTATGCAAGTTCCATGAATAACATTTAAAGCTCCAACTTATGATCAGTCTTAAAGGAGGGGAAGACGAGCCAGCACAAGGTCAGATGATACTCAGCAGTAATCTTTACCAGGAAGAGATGTTGAAACCACCCATCCTGTGTGGAGGAATAGCTGCCTGCTGGTTTACAAGGAATTCACATGCAGCGGCTGCACAGGTTTCTAGCTCCTGATATTCCGCTGTCACTCTGCACTGCTGCGAAAGAGAAGGCCTTTTCAACATTATCTAACAGAGTTGCTCTGCGTCACATGACATGACCACTCATCCCCAATTACAGCATGGCTAGCTGTAATGTATACATGGGCCTGACAAGCATATCAAGTGTGTCACTTGACAGTTTAGACCGTGCTGTCTGCTGGGTGGTGGGAGTATGATGTGTTTATGGAATGGCTCTTTCTCCTTCTGCTCCTTGTATGTCTTTGTGTGCATGTGTGTGAGTGTGTGGGCTGTTTTATCACAATGCTGACACCTCATTCTATAGTCTTTGACCCTGACAGACAGGCAGCCAGGGCAGATGTCTCCCATCAGCCGTGTCCAGTCCACCCCCAACACCTCTGATATGACAGACCTGCCTGCCTGCCATCCTGGAAGGCTGTTGGGACAGGCTTCAGAGGGTGTAGGTGTGTATGAAGTGAACGTGTTAGTGTACGAAGGCAAAGAAGAAAGAGAAAAGAAAGAGAAAGAGAAAGAAAAAACATCTTTTTTTTGACATTTTGTGTTTTCTTGTTTGGTAATATTTTATGCTATAAGAGTTATTATACATGAAAAACAGCCTATGTGTGTTCCATGCATTGAAGTGAGTAACTCACTGTGTCCATGTTTTTGCATGTGTGTGGTAAGCCAGGAAAGCATAAGCATGGTATGTTTTGCATTAATGCAAGGGATGTAAAAAGAGAAAAAAAAAATCAGTTGAAGCCCAGAAACTTCCACTTTCCGCTTTTTTGCCTCTCTTTCTCCTCTCCTCCTTTCTCTAACACTCTTCGCTTTTTACAGGCTGCCATTTCCACTAAATTAGTGCCCAGGGTTTTAATTGCAGTTTATGAAGCTCATTTATTGGCGCGAGAGTCTGTGTTTGTGTGATCTGGCATCCAGCGAGCAGGCAAGTCCTCTCCAAGCCTCCCTGCGGTTTTGCATTTCTTTTTTTCCCTCTCTGTTGTTTTTTTTCTCCCCCCCTTCCTTTCTTTTTAACACCAGAATTTTGCTGGGCTTAACCGTACATGCTGCTGTTTTTATAGAGAATTAGCACTTCTCTACCCAGTGCTGGATGTGTGGCTCCACACTGGAAGTGTTGCCTTTAAATCAGCCCTCCCCTTTAAAACCACGGAGGCACGTGCCAAGACCCACACATTTAGCATACAGAAGCTGTAAGCATTTCTTATGACTTTAATCAAAGCACTGCGATCATTAAGAAATGTTATGATATGAACGCATGATACATAATAAATTAAGTATGTCTAAGTATATTTGTTATACATGAGATGGGTTAAAGAGCGGACATTGTTTTCATGACCCATGGCGACTCACTTTCTCTAAATTTCTCTTTCACTTCCCCTCTCTCTTTCTCTCTTCCTCCACATCATCCCCTCCATGGCATTCCAGTGACACCCTGGAGGCTAATTAAGCCTTAATTACATTTGTTGGAATTGATTTGTGATTTAGTCTTTCCTCTGTTGTTCCAGCTCATTGGCCCCCATAGAAATGTCATTAATGCACCATTATTTTCACGGGCGGTCTAATTAAAGGGACATACTCTCTGGGTTTCCTCTGATGAGATGCTGGGAAGGGGAACATGTTGGCGACTGGCACCCCGATGATCTAAAATGGAAGATGCGGTGAAAAGGAGGGGGTGTAACATAACCTTATGTGCGGGTATAAAGGCGCTGTGCAGATGGAGGCTGCCAGGTGGTTAGTTTGGAAAGGATGTTTCATTCATGTTGCGTGACAGGACATTACCACAAGTCATGTTTGCTGGCTTAGAGGCATAAGAGGTGGACTTGGAAGACTTTGTTTTCATTACAGCGCTGCCAGATTTTAAATGAATAGTTCAATATTTTGGGAAATATGCTGATTTTCTTTGTTGCCGAGAGTTAGATGAGAAGAACAATACCACCCTCATGTCCATATGATGAATATGAAACTACATGCAGATGACGGCTAATTTAGCTTAGCATACAGGCTGGAAGCAGGAGAAAACAGTTACCCTGGCTCACTCGCATGTTATATCTCATTTGTTTAAACCGTACTCAAACAGAAATGTAAAAACAGCTATTCGTTGTTTAATGGGAAGTTATGCGCTGAAACTACTTCTTCTTGGTGACCAGCTCTGGGCGCAATAACTTCCTGGTGTCTGCGCTGCTTGCCTGGTAACTCTAGGCAAGAAAGGGAATAACTGTATCTGCCAAAAAGTCAAACTATTTCTTGAAAACCTTGAATCACTCACAATGATCTTTAGTTTTTGATATCCAGCACTTGGTGTTGAATGCTTTCCTACGTATATTCCACCTCCTCTACTGTACATGATAAGAAATAAAGCGGATATTTGATGGGAGGAGGTGGAAATGAAAGGTACACAAATATGACCCTTTTGCACATTTAGCCTAATCCCCTCTGAATACAATCCCAGGCCGGCCTAAAAACGCGTTCTGTCTTAATAGGTGACCTCAGTAACGGAGCAATGATGCTGCTTGCAACACAGCACAGCTAAGGAAGTAAAAGCACGCTTGATTCCCCTTCAGAAATAAAAAGCAGAATTTGGAGTTGGCAGTTGTTTGTGCTTCTTTTAAAACACTGGTCTTTCCTTAGGGAGGCTTGTGGGAGGGAGGCAAAAAAGGGAGAGGGGGTTTTGCGGTGCATTCACATGTGGAAGCTCAAAGCAGTAACAATCTTTCCCAGCCTGCTCTGGCCTCATATGGCCTATGGTATCCTGCTAAGAGCCTCATAGCACAAGCCTATTCCCTCTGTGTCTCTTTCTCTGACTGTTCCCCTATCTTTCTTTGCTTGCTCACCAACTCGCTGCCAGAGTGACTGCCTGCCACTCTCCTCTGCCCTCAATTTTAGTGCAATTCTATCAGTTGTCTGCATGTACCCTTTCTGTCTGTTATGATTGTGTATAATGGGACTCACTCCAACATGCTGGCTGGAAGTCTGACGGGCGTGTTGGACAACTGCTTCACAGTTGGCTAGGCTAGTGAGAGAGGGGGAAGTATAGAGGGAAGGAGTAAGAGAGAAAGAAAGAGAGAAAAAGGCAGAGGGGAGGGAACAGCAGGGCTGAAGATAGAGAGGGAGAACAGGGAATGGGGTCACTTGAGTTTGTTGCTCATAGGATATCAAGCGGCTCACTCTCTCCACCCCGTTTAGCAGTTTGGCTCTTCTGTTACCTCCCTCCCTATCTCATCAAAACCGCCATCTTTGGGAGTGTTACTACAACAACAATGTCCCTCATAAAACGATCCAGCAACTCCAGTTTGAGCCCTGGTTTAATCATACCATGTAAACAATGATGATGAAGTTCAAGTGAAGCATTAGGTAAGCTTAAGTCTTGCATTTCTTTTATATGGCACTGGCAAAGCTCAGCAGACTATATGAAATGCCATGAGAGACGGTGCTTTAGAGCCAATAGACGAGAAATGTTCTGCTTTGTTACAGGTTGCTTTGCTTAGGGGACAAAAGCCAAGAAAACAGTGTGTTGAGCAACGCGGAGAGAAGTTAACCATGTCGAGAGTATGAATTGTCCCTAATAAAGGTGTTTTCCTTAACTTTGCCAGGTCCCTGCGATTGCTGAGTCATCTGGAAAAAGCAGCGCTCTCGCATTCTTTATTCTTGGGTAATGCAGCATAAGAGGACTTCCATTTTTAGCTTTACGGCAAATTACATTAAGCCTCAGTTCAGTGAGCCCTAATGCTTTGAAAGTAACAAAAATCGACGGAGAGGGATAAAAGTTTTTTGATATTGCTCAGACTTTCTCCCGGAAAGGCCTCCTTTATACCTCCTCCCTGCCGCTGAGCGGGAAAAGAATGGGTTAAACCTGTCTGCGGCCCACATCTGGGAATCATTTGAAACATTCCACAAGGCTTACCACATGTTTTCAGATGGACTAAATCCTGCGAAAGGCTCGGCTGTCAGAGGTTTGAAAAATCATCTTTTTTTTTTTTGCCAGGAGGGGAAAAAATGAGAAAGAGAAAACTAAACTGTATAATGGCTTTTCTCTCTTGCAGGTGAGATTAGGTAAGGATGTTGGTGGGTTTGCAGGGCGGTCCCTGTGTGTGGCAGCGGCGATGGTGGTGGTAATGTGCGTGGAAATGTGTGTTTCTATGTCCTCTTGCATGTTGGTGGCATGTTATTCGAATGTGTTCTGAGTGAATGCTGTTTGCAGTTCAAAGGAGGCTTTGGGACTTGGCTAACTGTTTCCATGCGGCTGATACAATCTCATCTGCCCCCTCTTTCTTCCCCTTGCTCATTTCTTCTTTATACTTCACAACCTAGCACCATAAAGTGAATCAGTGTGAAAGCTATGTAGCTTTTCAGCACTCCTATCCGGACACACTTACAGACTCGGGTAGCTACTTTTCAGCATTCAAATGGTGTGACATCTTATTGTGATGTATCCAGAAAAGCTATTTTATTAAGCAAGATCATGTAGCCTTCAGTCTTGCCATGAAGACCTCTCCATGGAGGCTGCTTGACGGTTTCACGATTACACTCCACTACAGATGACAAGCTAATAAAGGGGAGTCGCAGAGTGATGAATGGTTGGCTGCTGGGAGTTCCAAATAAATATGCGGTTTTAAGAAGGCAGCAGCAGACTTGATGAATTAAAAGTCAAGGGACTCTGTGGATGGGGATTGACCACCAAGCCTTGGCACCTTCACGGTTCTCTCTCTTACACCAGTCCTCAGATCCTCTCCAAATGCATACCCAAGAAAGGCTGGTAGACTGCTGGCCTTTCTGACGTCAGGTGAATGGGCTCTCATGTTGCCCTGGTGTGTTAGACGCCGCCTCTGTAATTGTCAACTGACATTTGGGGAACTGGAAATGTTTCTCTTGGGTGTGGGTGACACTGTATGCAGAGGAGGGGCCCCCTGCCTCTCTGTCACCCACTCTTTTTTTCTGTGAACCAGACCGTGACATGTGGTATGTGGACCCATGCTGGGGGTGAAAGCATTGATCAGGCTGGCTAATGTTACCACACTTTGGAAATAGCACTGGACTTTCACACTAGACAGTAAATAGGCACCCGACGTTTAGAGGCGGAAACTGAGCACCTGCCATGGGGCCCACCAGGTGCCTTGTAAAATGAAACATGAGAGAGACACTCACTCTACAGTCCTGTAACAATGACCATCTACAGGGACTATTTCATGTTATGGTTTTGATAGGAGGGGATCACAGGATTAAGGCAGCTCTGTGAGACCACTGAGAACACTGGATCTTAAAGCATCTCAGATTTTGTCTGTATTAAGTAAAGCAGTCGTTACAAATCTTTTTTGTTCTGGTGACAAACAAAATGTAACATGCTAATTTATTATTCAGATTGTTAGCTTTAGCGGTTTCTAGCAGGTGGATTTCGCTGTTGTTGGATAAAACCAGACTAGCAAAGAAAATAACTAGCTCTAGCTTCATATTTAGTAGTCTATTCATCTAGTTCTATGCAAGACAGTGTATAAGCTATTCATCCAAAATGTCAACCTATTCCTTTAAAATAAAGCAATGTCTACTGATGACCCATCATTACTGGTTTGCTTATGGTTGCGGACTGTGACCAGTTCAACCAGACATTTTTTCCCCCCTTACTTTATTTGATAAATTACTTGCAGAGGACTAAATTGGTAAAACGACCCAACTATCCAAACAAAAAACTAACATTAGAGGACATTAGTTTTGTTTGTTTATATTTACATTGTCTGACTCATTCAGGGATTCAGACCCTCAGGTTGGGAACCACTGACGTAATGGATATAGCTCTCCCAATTTAAAAATAATTTAGTCAGTGGTAAATGTTCTAGTGGCCAAAAGCACAGACAGACATTCTGTATGCATACTCTACTTAATCCTTCATATCAATGTCAGGCTTGTCTGTCACTTCCAGTCTCTCCTTGAAAGTCTTGAAAATGGAGAAGGCAACTCTTCGAAGCATGTCCAAACTCTGATTTTCTATCTCTGTACAGTAGCTAGACACCAAGCTAATGCATGTGCTTTACAAGCCACTGTGTCAAGCCTGACATTGTGAAGGTTTGCTTGCATGCAGTGAGGCTATGTAAAGCTTTAAATGGAACATGCATCACATGGCTTTTCACTATGTTTGACATGTCAGTACATAAGCTGTGCAGAGCATGCTGCAATTCAGTCTATATCTACATCTCAGAGTAGAGGGGACTAGACTGGAAAGCCATTAAGATTCAACTCCAGTAACTTCCAGTGTAAACCTGGCTACAAGTGGAGGATGCAGCTGGGCTAAGGAGACCCCAGAGGCCTTACTATCCAACCTAGAGATATGTAGAGGAAACACAACACAACACAATACAAATCCCCACACTGCAGTTGAGTGAACGAGGGCGAACCCATCCAGTTTGCATGAACACATTCTATACACATGCATGCTGGGCCCCAGCTCCAGCTGTCAGAAGGCTGTGAAATAAGACAGTTTCATCTCTTCAACCATGCTGCTATGACAGCAGCTACTTCCACCAGTACATACTTTTAGCATTTCACAACTCCCTCTGTCCACGGTTACTCACATGCCTGTATGTCCCATGTCACAACCCACCAAGCCCCCCAGCACTGCATTCCTCACTTGTGTGGTGATGTGTGACAACTGACACAGCTTAGTGCCACTCACAGCTTTTGTATAAGAAAGCCTTAAAGGCAGCAGGGGAAACAAGGAGGATACTGTCGCTCGCACCCTCTCTGTAGCAGTGTCAATGCTCCGAGGAAAAAAAAGATGAAAAGCAACTGAGAAGGTAACGTAGAGGCAAAGTATGTCACTAGCTGTCTTATGGCCTTTTGTCCAATCATATGGGACAAGGGGTTTCACATCTAGCACCTGTCACAAAACTTTGCTTTCTGGGGCGGAAAGCTATTGAGTGTAGCAGTCATATCTGAGAGACAGAAGAGCACCTGTGCTTTCCCCTGGCAGCCAGCTCCTTCGCACGCAAACATGCTCACAGATGCACGCACTCCTTAACACCTTGTATGCACACCTGTGTGCACAGTCACACCCACACGGGAGTATACATGGGAACATTAATGCCAAACAGTTAATTGAATTACTGATCAATCTGCTATTTATACTTTTAATTAAACAATTATTTGCATAGTCGATAAACTGTGAACAAGGTACCGCAGCATCATTTGATGTCTGTGGTGAAGAATAATTATAATAATATAAAATAATACTACACAAACAATTTGGTTTGTGAACTTTCCTTGTTTTTTAATGAACCATGTACAGTATCATATAAATTATCAGCTGTTAAAACAGACAAGATGACAGCTAATAATTAAAAAGCATCCATCCAGACATCCATCACAAAAAAGAGGAATAACACAGTAGATCATATATAAGAAATCACACCACTAGTTAGATGATAGAAACATGTAAAAACCAGCTAAAGCATGTAAGATAATAATAAAATGCAGAATTAGTGAGCACACAGTTTGATTGCTTTAAGACAAATGTATAATTTGGTTTAAAATATAAAAAGAGCTGCAGCTCTTATGTGATCTGATAGAGAATCTGTCTGAGTGGTAGATTTAACAGAAGAAGCTCGCTGCTCAAATGCAGTGTGACAAAAGGGTACAGCACAATCTGTGATGGAAGATATTTTAGAGCCTTTAATGGTGTTCTCAGCAGGACGCGGAGGCAGAGTCACGCAACAGAGGACGGGCCAGATTGTTTAAAATTTTATACAAATGATACATATTTGAATAAAATCTGAAAATTCTCCAGTTTCTCTGGAGTCCCATAGAGATGATATGGAGTTGACATTTTTATCCAGGGCTTTTCAGGCTTGAAAAAAAGGGGAAAGGAAAACTAGATTTTCTATGGGAAGTTCCTGTAAAGCCTCTATCATACATCACTTATGAAAGATGTAGTTTGGGAATGAAGCCATTATTATTACAACAGTATGAAATATGTAGCACGGAAGTTCTGATTTGTTGTTGGTTGTATAACAAATGCATAATTGTTGTGTTGGTGTTCTTACATTCAAAATGTAGTATTCTTTCTGCAAATGTTGAATACATTTCATCCATATTTTGCCAAAAATGTAACACATTTTGCTGTGTTTTCCTTCGACTTGCTACACTTTCAGTTTCAAACCTGTATTTGGTTGCATTCGTTTTAAGATATCACAGGTTACGCAATCACACATTCACTGGAGACGCCACTTCACATTAAAGCTTAAGTATAAAGTTAGTTCATTTGCAACTCAAGAAACTCGGGCTTTGGCTGCCAGACTGAGAACAGATGGGAAATAAGTAAGTACATTTACACAAATACTGCAATTAAGTAAGATTGTGAGGTAATTGCATTTTCCTTGAGTACTTCCATTTTATGAGACTTTATACTACTTCTACTCCACTATATTAAATATATAGGAAATATTTTACCCTACTTTTTACTCCACTACATTTATCTGACTGATCTGATTTTATGAACATATGTGATCAATGTATATAATAGGCCTATAACAGTATATAATATAAGCCCCACCCTTCCTGCCAGAGCATGAAAATGCTGCTTGTATGTTAATGCTTTAGGTAATAATACCCAATAATATAACATTATAACACTGAGCAAGTACTTTCACTTTTTGCTGATAATACATTTATACTCTTCCTTAAGATGAACCTTGAATGCAAGACTTCCACACAGTGCATGCTACCTTTATGTAAGTAAAAATAAACACATCCTCCACCTGTGATTTTAGTGCAGCATAAAGGAAGAAAGGAGAAAATGCTTTAAAAAAAAAAAAAAAAAACCCGAATGCAGTGGTTTTTCTTGTTCCCTCTCCTCATTTGAGCAGAGCACTGAGCACATCTGGAGAGAGCAGGGCATCCACTTTTGAGGACTGGCCCCCTAGAAAGGAAAGGGGCGGGGTCAGCGCTGGTGTTGGATTTCACAGCCAGAGAACGTGACTGCAATGGTTGCCTTCGCGAGAGCCGTGCCAAACTTGCCTGCTCTCTGAAAAAGCGGCTCGCCGTCTCTTACCCACGGTTTTTTTTTTTTTTTGCAGGGCAGGTAGGGTGTGGAGGGGGGGGCTGCTAATGCCACTTGGCGCTCGCGAGGGTCACGTTTTGCAGATTTTGAAAGTAAAAAAAAAAGGAAAAAAAAAGACAAACTTTGACAAAGAGTAACCACCGCGGAGAAATACATCTGCGCGGCTGAACTTCCACCAGCAGCCCGAGGGGACCGGGAGGAGGAGTCAACAGGTCCCAGGTATTAACATCCACTTGTCATTGACAGCTTGACAACATTTGACAGCATGCGTCCAGGTCTCAGTTAACCGGGTGCTGTGTTAACCTGCTTCACCTGGAGGAGTCTGAATGCGTCATGCGTGGCTACGGTTAAATGTGCGAGTGTGACAGGTTTATTTTTAATTTTTATTATTATTATAAAAAAAAAAACCCGCTGTTTATTGTCAGAAATAACCGGAGTCCGAAAGTCCTGTCAAGTTGGTCATTAATGGCTACCAAAGCACCCGCGTTGTCGAAGAGAAACTATAATTGTGTTCGTCGGAGAGACATTATATTCAGTCTGTTACAGCAGCTAGCATACAAAGCTAACGCTCCTCTGTGTAGCTTGTAAAGACATTGGTGGTGGAAGGAGGACAGACAGACAGACAGACAGGCGAGCCAACCTGCTAACCCTTTAGCTTGGCACCTTGAGAAAAGTGGCGATATGTGGAGTTAAAAACATACAGTGTGTGTCTGGGCGCCTGCACCCACTCCGAGTTGTGTGTGTGTGTGTGTGTTTTCTGCACCGTCGGGGCAACGGAATGTGGAAATACATGTGTATATAAATGTGGACATTGCATTTGCAATTGTTGGTCGATGTCGCTACATTGTGGGCTACTTTAGGCTTGAGGTGAACTTTGCTCGAGTGCATAGTACACCGATCGTATCAGGAGCCCACTTCCTCTCCTCCGTGTGCTGTAAATGGATGAACGGGCAGGCATAGCTCACAGAGGGGGCAACCACAGCCTGCATTCTTTTGATGTGCTCTAATACTGAGCTAGCGGGGACTTGATGACCCAAAACACACATGCATGCCTCTGTCGCAACAACCAAAATAAAATAAAAGAATGAAGCGTTAAAGTACCACTGCAAACTGACAGATATCGCCCCTAATTTGTTAACACCCCTGATTAACCCCCTGTCAAGATAATGTGGCAATTTGAGGTGTCTGGATCCCAGCAAATTAAATGTCAGGATTGTGTTATAACATTTGGGTTACATACCCTGCAGCATGGGAAAGCTGCAGTGTTATCTTGTAAAGTGTTGTCATGTAAAGCCCCAGATTACAGTGCGTATTACTCTCCATTTAAGGCGGTAATAAGCACTTTCTAGGTGCTTCTTTTTAATCCAGTGGTCTGTGCACTTTATGCATGATTTGTTGAATGACATTTTATGATTCTACAGCTTTATGAGGCCTCGTCCGACGTGCAGACGGATTTTTCTTTTTTGTGGGGTGTGGCTGGCTGGTGAGGAAGATGCCCTTTTCCTGTGACAACCTGTGACAACCTGTGACATTCAGAAAAAGTTGCATTAGAGGTCGAGTCACTCAGTGGGAAATTTGGTGCGTCTGAGGGTTTTCCCTCTCTGTCACCTCCTCTCTTGGTGTGATTCACTGTTAAATGTTGTCTTCACCGTAATTGGACAGGCTTAGGCTAAACACAAGATTGTTTACCTGCCCACTAAACTGTCACGTATGATAATAATTTTGATAATAACCTTTAGACGGTTGTTGTAACCTTTTTAATCTGCCATCTAGCCGTTTTGTGATACCTGATCCCATGCCATGCTTATCATTGAATTCTAAAAATATAGTTCCTGTCTCAACGGTAGGAACGAGGTGTGATGTTGCTGTTCATAGGTAAATCTCATATATTAACTCTTGAGATCTAGTTTGAACGTTTTGGTTAAAATTGTGTCCTGAAATCAGTATTACACATACATGTCTTTTCTGATGCAGCCAGAAAGGAAAATGTATTGTTGTTTCTCGCTACAGTATATATTAAGAACTGAAGGATGCAGAAATGTAAATGTGTGTATTATAAGTATTGGAGTTTTTTTTGTGTTATGTAACACAAGGCAAGAGTTTTTTGTAATACCGTCAACCCTCTCTGAAACCGCCGACGGGAAGTTGGTTCTCTCCTCGTGCAAACAGTGCCAGTTAAAGGTCTCGCACGCCTCGGTTTCACATGGCACTAAATGTGTCATCGTAGTTGAGGCAGTGGCACAGTCAGTTTGTCCCCTCACAACCCCCACTCCCTCAGCATGTCCCTCTCTTTCCTCTGCAGATTGTAAAGTCAAGTGTGAGTGACACTAGAAAGGAACTTTTTTTCCGTCTTTGTTCTTTAAAAACACAGTAGTAGTGAGTCAGAAGCTCCTAGCTCTGTCCGATTTGTTTGTCACATTTGATGACAGTTTAATTTGCTCATCACGTGTGGAACAAATGTCCATACCATATAAAAGTTAAAAGTTATTAAAGGTTCATATTTACATTTAGATGTTACATTTTGTGCAGGCTATTGAGCATCGGCCCAAATTATATTTTCTTTTACTTCACTGTGAAGTAATGGTATAAAACTTGAATTGACTTCATATGTTGAATTTGGAAATAAAAAAAAAAATTAAATGAGCTGTTTTCATATTGCTTGGCAAGTTAGAGCGTGGATGCAGTGTGTCTTCCCATCCTTGTGTGACTATTGTGTGTTATAGATGGCATCATCCATACAGCTCGGTAAGTTACCATATCGCTGACTCGACAAATCAGTTCGATCTCAGTCACAAGATAGCATCTTTCAGAAATAACACATAAACCACCAACAGTGGGAGGTGGAAATGCAGATCTAGCAAAGTGAGGTGGAAATGTTTCCACTAAGATTTTAGAGATATACTTTCGGATGAATTTAGCATTGGACCTAGCTTTCTCTGGAAAAAGGCCTCAGTGTGTCAGGTGGATTAGTTTGGTTTGGTCTATAGGGGTCTGCACCCAGCCCCCCGCCCACCACAGCAGCCTACTCCCCTGTTGTTGACAAGCCAGGCTGACTCACGAGGTTGTGGCTGTGCAGCACAAACTCATCAGGCACTGACAGATGAGACATGCTCCCCACAATGGCAGGGCACCCTGGAGATGTCACCCAGCGCCTGCCTAACGGTAAACACCTCTACCCAGTCCCACCCACACACTGTCAGATTTTGACTGCTAGAAGCTCTGTTTCAGGAGTAGGAAGTGCTTTAAGTGAAAAACCACACTGCAGAATTAGAGTTTTACTCACTGTGAATAGGAAAAAGCAATGGGTGAGGTTTTTCAGAATGCGTTTTCCTGTGTGCATGTGTTTGTTGCGGATCTACTGATGTTGCCATTAAGAATAATTCAGTTTAGAAACAGTTTTACAAATGAGAGTCCAGTAGAAGCAAGCAGTGTATCTTTACACTAATAAAACCGGCCTTGACCTAAATGAAACGGGCCCCGACTCTGTCAGAATAAGTAGAAATAAATTGGGATATTACAGTGGTTTGGCTGTGGTGCCCAATGACGTCGTCATTGCCTTAGGGACTGGGGCGAGTGTGGGAAAAAGTAGGAGAGAAGAAGGGTGGGAGCCGATACCAGGAGAGTGTAGCCGAAGCCGAGTGGGATTTTTTTGTGGAGGGGGGAGTTGTGCAGCCGCTGTGATGTTGGGATGTGGGAGCTCCACTCACGTCGGCCGGCGGCAGTTACACAGGCCTGCTTTTGCATACTGATTCTCTTTCTGCTGCTTTCCACATAGCTCACTGGACTGCCCGGCCCTGCCAGCCTCGCAAAGGGTTAACTAACCCCCCCCCTTCTTCCACACCGCCTCCTTTTATTCCTCTTTTTATGGCTTTGATGGTATTAAATAATCTTTACGTGTCAGAGTGCACAGCTCCCAGTGTTCATGTCGGGAGAGCGAGAGAGCAATTAGGTCAGAGTGGTAGAATAACTTGGTTTCATCCCAGCCTTAAAGCGGCAGGGTACCTCACTTCAACTTGCTCTTTATATTCACCTCAAACCTTCAGAGTGAGATTCTCAAAGAGGTCCAAGGCCAGTGGGGTTATCAAAGCGCTCAGAGAGAGAACTTTGTATCTCTCTGTTGTATAGTCTCATGATAAAATGTCCCAGAACGGATCATCGGTTGTGATATTTTAGGTTCCTCACTATGTTAATTTGCCTGAAGAATCAGGCCACGTTTGTCTCCTTTTTTCCTAATGAGGCTGAGCTAAAGACCCATATAACCTATTATCCTGGTTATTGATTTGGGATGTGTTTCAAGCTACACATTGTTGTGGTAGACCTTGAAATCCTTGACATATTTATCTGCAGATAGACAAACAGATCTCCAAGACACATGCAAAACAGTAATAAATCAGATGCCTTGTGTTTCTGTTTGACATGTTCTCACATGATCTGTGTTGTAAAGTTTCCCATAGCCTGTTGTCCCATGTTTGAGACTGCATTTCTCCCATTTGGCATGGGAATGTTCTGGCCCATGTCACACTGTTTCATTGCCCTCGTCACAGGGTTTCATACTATTTTCCACACTCATTTTGTACCTTGGCTTTTTACGAAAGTGTCTCTGCCCAGTCGGACAGTCCCCCGGCGTGACGGCTGACATTTTCAGTGAAAGAGCCCTATTGTTGGTTCTTAATCCCCCTCCACCCTCCTCTCCATAAAACAATGGTATCAATTGCTTCCACTGAGTACATCCACAGCTCTGAGTGAGAGACAGACTGGCCGGGCCTGTTAGCTAGCCTGCCAGCCGTCCTACCAGGCAGCCAGGCCGACCTCGTCGTTCCCAGTGATAGCCCTGTGCCGCCCACAGATTCCTCTTCAGGCATCTGCGCTAATATTATCTCTGTAGCATGAGAACCTTGATCGTGGCTGCACTGCCACCTCGTAAACGCACAAATAATGGCTTGTGTATGTATTTATTTTCCCGGAGAGACAGTGGGGCAGACCGGTGGATTTGCCCCCCCCATCCCCCACCTTCTTAATGAATGGTCTCCATTCTATTTTCCTTCATTTTCCCCAGGACACTGCCATTAACTTTGACAGATGATATGTTCTTTCACTGAAACAGTGATCCTGAGCGCACTGTCACTGGAAATTGGATTCGCACACACCCACCCGATTGCTGCTTGCCTTTTCTCCATCTCTCCTTTTCTCTCCGTCGTCCTTTTTCCTGTTGCTCTCTTCGCAGTCTGCACTGAGGGACATGCTGTTAATATTCCTTTTAGAGCTGCACTGTACAGCCGAGCTGCCAAGTTAACCCTCTGCTGCCATGAGTCAGACAGCTAGCCAGATAGCCAGTGTCACTTACACAGATGTCTGACCGGCCAATCTGTCCTTAAGTGCTCCTTGATAATACCAGCACTGCTCTGTGCCAAGTGTGTGTCTGCAGTCAGTTACTTAGTGGTTGGTTGTCCAGAAGAACAAAACCTTCCATTTTCATATTTACTGTGTCAACATTGGTATCATGTTCTTCAGTCTTAATCTTTTTTTAGGTCATTTGAAATATGAAAATACTCAAGTAGACCTAAACATTAAATCGGTCACACTGGATGGCTCCAGATTATGGCTGCAACCATTATTTACCGTTTAATCTTCTGATTCTTTTTACAGTTACTTGATTAGTTTATGAAATGCCATGCAGTAGTGAAGTCAAACAGCTTCCCAGAGTTCAAGGTGATGTTATCAGCTGTCTTCTTCTGTACAGTCCAAAAGCCAAAGATATTCGTTTACAGTGTGAAAATATTCACATTGGAGAAGCTGCAACCTGAGAATGCTTGGTATTTTTGCAAGAAAACATGACTGAAACGAATCAACCAAACAAATCTACTCCTGATTACACTACGAATTTATTAAGACTGTAGTGGTAAACCTCTCAGCTAGACAGCTCTTCATCACATCAAATGGAATCCTCATGAGCCACTTCAACTTGAGTGTCCTGTGCAGCCGCCATGTCCAGTTTCAAAGTACTGCACAAACCAAAGCATCTTAACACAGATTTCAGTGGAACAAATCCTCTCTATTGTGCCTCATGTGTGGGCGTATGTGGCAGTTGACAGTGTATTACGCAGCTGCTGTGGTTGCAGCTGCTTGCACATTAGCTTGAGGTGCTAGGCCACATTTATCAGTGTGAAGTGGAGAGATAATGGTCCTGAACAAAGACGATACCGCTCTCGCTGCTGCTAGCTGGAACAGCTAGCTGGTCGTAAGTGGCTCAGCTCATAGCGTCGTTATCATGCTGCTCCGCTGCCTTGGCTTGTGCCCGCCAAGTCTGTGGAGCTAGTGAGCCGCCGCTACCATGGGCTGTCATCACAGTGCGGAGGAGCCATCGCACCAAATCACTGTTAGCTGAAATGTTGCAGTACAGAGCCTGTTGGATGTGTGTGTGTGTGTGTGTGTGTGTGTGTGTGCAGCAGCAGGAGTGGACTTCAAGCCAAACGAGCCCCCGAAAACAGTGCAGCAAAAGACAATTACGGGCTAATTGCATTTACCCTGGTGTTGGTTTATATAGCACTAATTCATCTTCCATGCCTTGTTCCTATAAAAGCTAAATAAAAGTTTTTTTTGTGTTGATAGTTTACACTTAAATAAACTGCACGTACAGTACATCTATTTGTGAGGATATAAAATATATATATATATATATATATATAGTAGTAGAACCTTATCATAGAAATGCACAGAGCAAACGAGGCCTCAGCCTGCAGATGTTTGTCAGCGAGAAAGCACAATTCGTGGATGTAAATGATACTCATTCAGTCAGTGAGACACTTTGAATAAATGCGGATCCTTTGATTGGTTTTGTACTTCATTTCATGTCAACATAATTTCCATTTTTCTTGGCTTTTTGTGTCGCAGTAATAATTCTGTAATAAGGCGCACCAGGCAGCATATGGCTGCCATTTATGATCAACAGCCTCTGTAAAGAGGTGACTGGAATATGCAAATGTCTGCATGCTAATGGAATAGTAATGTAATGAAGTACGTTGTAGATGGCCAATAATGAGCTGTGGTTATTGAGTGCTGATGGTTTCTTCTCTGCCAGCCTTTGTTGTTTCACAAGCTGCAGCTTTCTTGTTTGTTCTTCATGGCACAAATGCACGCCATCACCTAAAACACACACACATGCACACACAGACACACACTCACACAGACTTAGATACATGAACATTGCATTCCTGTTGATTCATGGCAGTGAAATGGGTGAAAAGCATATTGATAAATACCTGGAGTACTTGCCCATTGAAATTGTGAAACTAAATTGGGCAGAACTGAGACAGATGCGGCGCAGTAAATTAAACAAGCAATCTTCTCTGTTGGGTGACAGCACAATGGTGATTAGGGTTTCATGTGAGCTGCCCTACATTATTTATTGCAGTGCTGTGGGCTGCCTGCAGTTGAATAAACCCACAGTCCATTGACTGGGCACATTACGGGAGGCCGTCTCATAGCGAGACGGGGAGTTAAAAATGGCTTTATTTCCTCTCGAGGAGGTCCATTTTCATCTAAATGAAGGTAGAAGCCCCAAGCGTGTTGTTTCCAGGCCCTGCGTGTGCGAAATGTGTTGACTGTGTTCCAGGAGGCTTCTCGGCACTGCTCTGCTCCGTGTTTCAGGGTGATTTCTGCAGAACCTCTCATTTGTCACATCAGCTATTCCTAGTTTTCTTAGTCAACGCCTACTCAACTTAGTGGCCTTTGCCAGTTCACAGTTTGGCTGTTTCTTTCTGCACAGCTGCTCTTAGTGATGTATGTTTGCCCCCAGGTGTCATTTAATATCAAGTATCTGATTCTGTATTTTCCTGCAAGATATGCGGAATCGCTTTTGCATTATAAAAACACAGCCTGCATCTGCTTTCCCCTGATAGTTTCCTATGAGGGCTTGTGGCCTGTATTGTATTGTACGTTATCTATAGGAAAGGATCTAGATACCTACAGCATCAAATTCAGCACCTTTTCCCGCTCGCAAACTGGCACTGAAATATCGGAGACACAACCTATTTTTGTCTTTACAGACACGGCTGCCTGTTTGGAAGATATTAATTAGAACTCCTGGCTCCTGTTTATTTGTTCACGCTGCCATTCAGTCACTCATTTGCAACGCCGTGCTATGCGTTTAAGGGACAGGTTCCAATGTTTATAGGAGTGCCATGGATAATGATAAACAAAGGATCGGAAAGAGACTGAGCTTTACATAATCCATTAAAAATACCTTGATGGCCTCAATCCCAAATCCAGCAGATCAACCCAAGACACAACTAGTTTTTAAAAGCTTGCAGCCAGAAACTGGTTTTTACTCTAACAAATAATCAAAGCCAAAATGGATGAGGTTACATGTGGGCATCCTGTTGGAAAACTTCTACATCAATGCAGCTCCAAAGATTAATCGTGAACCCTTTTAGCGTATTACTGATTTTGTTCTTAAACCAATCGCCCTGCACGTAAATACTAATTAGTTTAGTTATTGACAGTTCCTTTGTAGATATTATGTAAAACCAAACAGAGTTGGGGAAAACCCAAGCACAACAGGATGTGGTTGTTAATACAAAATGGATCCACACAATCAAGGGTATTAAGGAATTGTGAAAGACCCCAAGGAAACTTCTCTTGAGTGGCTTGTGCTGCTTTCTTGTGACACATTTCTAGTAGCTAACACAAGTCCCTGCAGCAAAACACTGGCCTCCTGTGTCAACACAGGGATTTCTGCCACAGTCAAGGACTATTACAGCGATATGGGTTTGACTCAAAGATTGCATTGTTCAACCTCATAAACGAGAGAATTATATTTCCATTAACACTTCCATCAGACTCCAACAACATATTTATAAAGTAATCTTTGGTACGTGAGATCAATAAAGAGGCTACACAAAACTAGATATTGCCCCTGGGTCGTTGTTGATGTTATTAGTAACACCTGGGCATTTGTTTATACTGCGACGGTTAAAAATCTTCTTCTCTTCTTGTGTCTCGTCTCTGAAACCACGCTGTCCCTCCCGGTACAGAGGGGTGACTGGTGCGGTTCAGCACTGAACACAGACAGTGGTGGGAGCAGGAATGTGAAAAATGAGGTGAAAACCGTTTGCAGAGCATTTGGAGCTCTGCCCATTGTTGCACCTATGCACATGTGAAAAGGCTGCTTTCTTGCCTTCTGGCTTAGCCCCGCCCCCCAACGCACAGGGGCGCCGGAAGCGTCCAATCATGTAGCCGTTGTGTTCGGCTCGGCGTAAATCACTTATATTTCAGTCAACTCTAGCAAACAACAGAATGACAGCGGTGATGATAGAACGTCTGCATAACGTTTTCTTTGTTGAGCTGTGCTGTTGTTGCAGGTCATCTGGCTCGTTAAATGACAAATTGAAAACGGGTGCGCATAGTTTCGTCATCTGAGCACTATTTTCACATGTGCTCATACTTGAATTTCACATCAAATAACAATAATAAGTAGAATTGTGTTTGTTATTGTTTATTTTGAACCATATTTAGCCTTTGTTCTGTTCTAATTTGACTTCTTCATGGATCCCTGCTTTCAGCCGTTGCACTGGACAACATTTATTTTTCGATTTTTCTAACATCTTCTGCAACAACACCTCTAAAACTGCAGATTGAGGGGTGCTGATTTCAGATTACAAATGTCAGACCAAGTTAAAGTGAAAAAAATGACGTTTCACTGCGTTTGGACTGCACAAACGCTTGAGTGCTTCAAGTGATTTGGAGAAAGGGCTCGAGAGTCTTCGAAGCTTGTGTTTGCAACTGAGAACTGTTCTTCTCTGTGCGTTGGAGGTGTGGGACATGAAAATGGGATGCCATCTCTAATTTGTGTTTTGTTTGTGAATTTCACTTCTATCAGAATGACTGTGGGTTTTCTGCCCATGCACAACTTACGAAACGGCTAACAAGAAGCCTACGTTTGTTTTATTTGTGAAATTCGCTGTCATCTCCACTCTGATGGATGCCTGTTGCGTGAGCGTGTCCTAATTGTCCTCCCACACAACAGCGTTTTCATTCTCACTTGGCCTCTGTCCAAGGATACCCACTCAAACTCTGGTCCACTTGTCCAGAGCACCAAAACAATGCGGAGCTGCCGTGCTTCTTCACAGAGCCGCTGTCGGGCAGTCCCCTGGGGCTTGAGTGTTTTCTGATAAGTCTGTGCCAAATCTGGTCCCTGCACTCAATTGCTTCTTTGTCATTTCCTCCATGTGAATGTCAGTGTGGCTGAGCTGTGGCTCCATGGATTCTCTGTGTTCAGATACCTTGCATGGCTTTCATCAGCGCATAGCCAACGCTGCTCGTCTCCCCCTCAACCACAACCGCAGCCCCCTTCATCCTCCAACCATTGTTTTCCTATCGAGTGAAACTTATTTTTTAGCCTCTCTCATGAAGCATGAATTACAAGTTTTTATATTGGCATTGGCAGGTATTTAAGCGTCTGATCTGATCCAGGCTGTGCTCATTAAATCGTCAAAATGATGTAACGTTTCACTGCTACTGCTGTGTGCCAGCAGGGCATGTTTTTCCACTTAAGGGTTCCAATATTTGTCTCTGTCATAAACACAGGGCATCTGGTTGCCAGTAGTGGGCTTCATTTGGACTTTGACATCGAAATGTGGCTGAATTCTTCAGAGAGAAGCTGCCTGGCTTCTCATTTAGCAGCTTGCGTAGGTATGATAGATGTTACTAATCACCTATTGACCCCGAGAGGTCAAGCCTTTGCCCTGTCGCCCATCGCCCCCCTCCTTCCCGCTGTCTCCTCTCTGCCTCTGTTCCCAGTGGATAGCCTTTATCTTGCTCAGGCAGTAGTTTTTCTCTCCAACACTGCTTGTCCACCAACAGATACCAGCAACACAACTATGCACTTTCCTTGTTTGCAGTCAAGTGTGAGATTTTTTCCCCCTTCCAGATTTATCTTTCCAAAAATATCTGTTATTTGGCCTTGTGGCCTCTGAAATACATTTATGTTGTGAATGTGATTAGATACAGTGAGCCAGAACAGATATGCTTTCCACTCCTTGTTCTCAGCTTTACTTTTGACCTTTACACTTCTAATATCACAGCCAGTTTTAGGACCTTGCTGAAGAGATAAGTATATAGAAGAAAGTGTGAGATTATCGGGGAAATAATCTTCTGGAAGAAATGAATTTGGCTGAAATACCAAGGACGGGGCTATAAAAGTGTATGCACACACACACATTGAGTATTTTTGCTGGATGGGGTTTCTGTTGAGCGTGTTTTTTTTTTCCACTGGCAGTGTAAAGAATCGCAGAAGAGCTTTTGTTCTTTTGAAAATCCACCTGATAATGTCGGTAGCTGGCTCCTCGCCTGAGCTGGTTGGATTTAAAAGACAAAACAGAAGAAAAAGAAAAAACTCCCAGTCTCCAGTGCCCAGCCCAGCGTTACACACTTTACACACCCAACACAGTGGCCCAGATTCTCTACAGTACCCCAGGGAAACAGCTCTTCTGTTCGGAGCCTTTAGAAGTGGATGGCGAATGTCATTTTCAAGGGGGAACCCTGAGAGTTGAAGAGTGCAGCGCAGGTAGGAAAAAACAATGCCGGCAACACAATAATGGCGGTATGATGCCAACTTTTCTGGGTTCACAGATAGGCTCTTACTCCATCCTCACCCCCCTTCCCACTTTAAATGTTCCACATGAGACTGATTGAGCCATTTCGTATTGCTAAGCTGCGTGAAGAGTGCTACTTTTATAATGAAAGAATACTGCTAAATCAAGGCTTGACAAATCTACTTTCTCCATGTCCCCATATTGAGGGTTGGCGGATTAGGCTCTAATTTTAGTGCCACTTCTCTTCCGCTGCTTTCAGGAATTAGTTCCAAATAACAAAAAAGTGTGAAAATGTGAAGGGTTTTTGGGGGGTTGGATGGGAGAGTGGTGGGAGTTGGGTATTGTCGGGAAAGCAAGGCTGTGAAAAAGAGATTGCCTAGTGGTAGTGAGAGCCTTTGCACGAGAGTTAGAATTTACATCCAGATCTCTAGAAAAAACAGTATTTGTGGCGGTTGGGCACAGGGCAGTTGTTAAACGGAAATCTTTGAGGAATTTTTCAATCGCCATCGCTCCCGCCGCACAGTGTCTCAAGTGGCTTCGTGAGATCACAAAGCCTGATGGAGTTTTCAAACAACCCAGACCATGAAAAATTCAACACAACTTTTTTTTTTTTCACCTCTCTGTCTCTCCCTCTCTCTCCCATTCAGTTTGAGTGAAACTGGAAGTTTACAGAAACTTTTAGTGATTGTAGCCGAATGTGTGATGAATGAACAGTTAGTGGGGAAAGCCACCGCGTGTTTATTTTAGTGGTCCAGTTTGAAGTTGACTTGCTCCAAGTCAGCAGTAAGTTCATCTTAGTCTAAACAAAATCACTTTTCTGCTCCTACTCTAATGTCACCAAGATCCCGATAGTTTAGACCTTTCCATCTCACATGTATTTGGCTACTGTGACACGTCATCAATACTAAACAACCATCAATACCCCGCTGGAGGCAGTTGCATTTAAAACAATGGAGGACACAGCGTCGGTGTGCATTCAGCACTTTTGAATAGCCGTCAGCTTATTGATTCTCCTTCAAGGTCGGCATCAATTCCTCTCTGCCCCGTCTTTTCTGTTTGTGACAGCGGAGGGCAAATGCATGTTAAAAAACTCTTCAGTTGAGTTGGGAGGGGGAGACCTATAAAAAAAAACAAAAAAAAAAACACCATGGCGGTTTCCACTTGCTTCTCTTGGAGCGAAGCCCTTTTCGTTGCGGGCAGTGTTTGGGTGTGATTATGTAATCCATCAGGGTATTACCATAAAGGGGAGGGGGGCAGGGTGTCGATGAGTTGGAAGGTAATAGTGGTGCTACTGATGATCATCGTCTAGCAACTGCCCAAGGGCAGGAATGTTTTGTGTGCCGATGTGTCCGACAGGTGGCTAGGAGACGCTAATTGATTAATGATCAGGGTGATATATGAGCCCCCGCGGCCAGCCTAAACATAAAGCCTCAGAGCACCGGTGTCGCCCTAAATCATTTCCAACCAGGCCAGTAAACCCAAAACAGTTTCCTCATTAGCATATGAAAGACCAATTGGGAGGGAGACTGTGCTTTCCAAGCCCTTTGTAGCCCGCCTATTGTCAACATCCTGAGTCTGAATTAACAGGCTAGCATTTTATGCCAGATGAATAATGACAACAAAGATGGTTTTATGATTAAGGGTCAATCAGTGCTAATGAATGATTAACATCACCACTATCCAAGCCTTTGATATGGTTTGGATTTTACTCCTCTTTCTGCCTGTGCGTGGCTTTGACAAAAGCAACACTCACCTAGATGATTGCACACATAAAAAGAACTACTGCCTCCAGCACTGGGTGAGATGTAAATTGTTGTTATTCTACTGCTAGCATAAAAAATTGTTCTAAAAACTTAAAGTTGAATGAATGT